>NC_047091.1:143181211-143484241 GCF_902459505.1 Geotrypetes seraphini | reverse complement strand
TAATCCATTTTGTCATGGGACACATAATGGCTGCTACTCTTCCTCCTTTTTTGTGTGTAAGGGACCAAGCTAAGGCTTGATAGCCTGAGGGACATATCACATCATCATTGTCTTTAAGCCAGGTTTTAGTAATCAGGAATATGTCCCAGTTTTGATCTGTGAGGAGGTCATTTAGTGTAATGTCTTTGGTATTTACTGATCTTGCATTTATGAGGGCGATAGATGTGTATTCTCTACTTATCTACTATTAGACACAGTCGTCATAGAAATTGCCATCTCTAGATCTCAAAATCCCTCCCTATTTTCTTCAGACAAATTTCTACTACTTATTGTTACAATAGCATTACTAGATTTATGGAGAATTGTAAACAAAGAGACAATCCCTGATCAATTGAGCTTATAATTTATTCAAAACAAACAGAACAAGAAATTAAGGAGTTTCATTAATTATGAAGTTCCTCGTAATTGAAAGAATGCATACAGTGGGATTTCTGCCAGCTGGAATTTCTTTCAAAAAGTAGCTCATGGGCAAAGAAATGCCTTCATGCAACAAATGTGAGAAAGTTTGTAGAGAAGACTATCCTACCAGGGCTCACACCTGCTCAGGCCAAAGTTCCAATATTTCTGGCCACCTCAGAATGATTTTGCTCTTCTACCTAGTAATTTCATCCATTGTCCACAGGCTATTCATGCTCCTACCTGACCCTTAAATCTCTTCTTACCCCACAGATCTTCCCTCCTTATGTATAGTCAAGATATAGAAACATAGAAACATGAAGGCAGATAAAGGCCAAATGGCCCATCCAGTCTGCTCATCGGCAGTAACCATCTCTCTCTTCGAGAGTAACTCATCTCTCTCTTCAAGAGATCCCACATGCCTATCCCCAGGCCCTTTTGAAGTCCGACAAAGTCTCTGTCTCCACCACCTCTTCTGGGAGACTGTTCCATGCATCTACCACCCTTTCTGTAAAAAAGTATTTCCTTAGATTACTCCGGAGCCTATCACCTCTTAGCTTCATCCTATGCCCTGGAGAAAATAAACACCCAACAACAGCCCTTGAAACACTCACCATCAATGCTGAGGCTACATATTCTTCAACTGGCTTGTAAAAATCAATACCAAAGTCATATAGCCTACAAACTTTCTAGGGACTAGGGTCGTATATTTTCTTGCATAGACCCTCAAGAATAGAATAAACTTCCGCTATATATACTTCAGAAGACAAATATATGTAATTTTAAAAGATTGTTAAAAATATATCTTTTTTGTAAGATTAAATATGGGAATTGAATGCCATGCAATTTGTTTAGGCGCTGGTCACTTTTGTAATTTTTATAAGCTTTGATAATGTTGTCATGTATTGTATCTGTGATCATTATAACTATGTATGTTTTTGTTGTGGCCTGGTATAGGTAAAGTGGGATACAAATAAATAAAACTATTATATGCACACATTGCAATCGCTGCATAGAAGTGCTAAATCATAAATATCCCAGTAGAGCATTCCATAGACAAGGGCCTGCAATTGAAAAGACACACAGAGCCATATCCACATACTGTACATTTCACAAATTTGGTACTACCATCTTTCCCTCTGCCTCAGATCTCAAATTGCACACTGGCTTACTCAACTGAATCAATTGTTGCAAGCATACTAGAGCTGACATAAATAAACACTGATATATTTGCACTAGAACTTTGTACTGTATTTGAAAGTCCACTGGTAGCCAATGATGTCGTTACAGTTCTGGTGAGACATAGTTGTATCTACCACCACCCAAATCATCTGAACTGCCAAATTCTGGACAATCTGCAGTGCTTTAAAGTTATTACAATAATCTAGTCTACTAAGAACTAAAAACTCATAAGCAGAAAGCATCGGTTTCAATTTCAACATTCTCAAATAATAGAAGGGTGACGTCACCACCTGTGCAACTTGACCATTCAAATCTAAATTTAGTGGTACGTCATCTCTCACTTGTTTCATATTTATTTGTCAGAGCATCCCACCATCCTTTTCTGTTGTGTCTGCATCCAATTTCTTCATACCAAGGCACAGTAGCTCACATCCATGCACCCTCAGCTCTTCCGACACCCACCATCAAGCTTCCACCTCACACCAGCCTTATTCCCCTTCCTCCTCTCACCCCTCAAATTTGAACAGGTGGAAAACTCTTACCCTCCAAAGTGCAACTTCCTCTCTTCTCGATTCAACACATGCACCCTTCAAATTGTACCCAAGAACAAATCTCAGTCTCATGCGTGTCCATCAAACAGCCGTGGCCTGATGATCTCAAATACCATGCCTACATGCCTCCTTCATTTCTTCTGTACAGTGTCTTTTAATCCTCCTGAGTCAAAGTCATTCCATTTGACACCTGCGGTAATAGAATTCCACCTCCAACATCTTGGGCCCCCTGACCCTGCCTGTTATTCCTAAGGTCTATCTTGGATATAAAGTCACATAAAGAAATCCAAAACCTGTGATGTGAAAGTAGGCTGTCTAGGAACACCTAGAATGTCCCAACTATGATCCTAGTTTCGGCATCCGTAAATGCCTTCATCAGGGAGTGAATGGACACTGCCGTAGATGAAACTAGTGCGAGTGACCAGACTAATCACGACCCAGAAGTGACATCAGAGAGAGCTGACATTGATGTGGGCAGCAAGTTCTTGATACTGCTCACAGCGGGAAAATTAGAGAGGTATGAGGGAAGAGAAGGGGTGCACATATGCGGCAGGGGGGATCGGGAAGGAGCAGGGGGCAGAGAGGAGGACAGGTGTTGGCACCCCCACCAAGACAGTGCTTGTGGTGGACCACCACCCCGCCCCCCCTACTATGCCACTGCATACAAGCATATAGGGGTAAATTCTATATATGGTGCCTAATAAATCTGTGCCGAAAAAAATAATGTAATGTTTGTTCATTTTAATGTGACTGTTTCCTGTAATCCACATAAAAGGTTTGATAAGGGATTGGGACTTGTATACCACCTTTTTGTAGTTTTGCAACCACACTCAAAGCGGTTTACATACAGGTACTTCAGGCATTTTCCCTACCTGTCTCAGTGGGCTCACAATCTATCTAATGTAGCTGGGGCAGTGGAGGATTAGGTGACTTGCCCAGGGTCACAAGGAGAAGCATGGGGTTTGAACCCACTGTGCCACACTATAAATGTTTTAAATAAATAAATAAGTGCTGAGTAGTATTCTGTGAACCATGCTTATAGTTAGGTACAGTTTATGGAACAGCGCATACACCTAGGACCAGCACCATACTTTAGGCGCATCCATTTGTACCAACTGATGGCATGGATTAGGTTGGCTTAGGATGAGCTGGAAGAAGTTTCTCTCTCCCTCTTTCCTTTTTCTCCTTTCCCTGCATCTTCTTGAAATTAGCAAGGTGTTTAAGAGGCACTGAAATAAGAAGTTAAATTGGAATCAGATTTCCCAGATTTTCTGATGAATCAGTTTCCATTGCAAAGGCTCATGAGGGATTTAAAATCAGAAGCTTTGGTTATTGCAGAAGATAGAATATTTCCCAACATTTTTGTGTGTGATCCTCAAAGTGAAACAATGGCCAAACACTTTAGATAGTGTGACATTTCTGGCTCTAGAACCCTATCTGTCACCTCTAAATCTCAGGCAGCAGTGCTACGCAAAAGCAGAAAGTCTCCCACAAGTATGGGGGTAGAATCTACAGAAGCCAGAGCTGCCTATCCTGAGCAGAAGCCAAAATACTTCCCTGTCACTAAAGGGAAAGAAAGTGCCTCAAATAATCAGAGAGGGAGCCAGCGAGCACAAAGCTTGCTCCTTTCTCAGGCAGGTTTGGGTGGGGCACACACAAACTTAAAGCTAGCTCAAACACACAGGAGAGAGCAGCCCATGAGGAGCTTCTTTGGAAGGCTCTCCAAGCCAAGCAAGAGCAGAAGGAAGAAGCCATGGAGTGGCAAGAGGCAGAGCAGCTGAGTGCAATAGAGCCTGACTACATGGAGGAAGCCATGGAGGTCTCTGCACCCAAGATAGAAGTCCCTGAGCCAATGGAGGTAAACCTAGCCATGTCTTGCCAGTGACTATGTGTGTTTTTTTCTTGCTGACAAAAAGGCTACTTATGCATCAGAAGAGCCCAGTTGTGAAACAGTGCTGAGAAGCCCTCATTTTGATCTTGAACTTTTCGGATTGTTTGTTTCTGATTGATTGTTATTTACTTTGATGCTAGAGCTGCTAGCACAAGTCACAGCACCAACACCATTCCTTCTCTCTAGCCCTCTTCCCTGCTAGCACCCCCACACTATCCTTGAAAACAGGGGTAATCCCTGAAGACTGGAGGATAGCGAATGTTACACCCATCTTCAAGAAAGGATCCAGAATTATAGACCGGTCAGCTTAACCTCAGTTCCGGGGAAGATGGCCGAATCATTAATCAAAGATAGTATCAATGGGCATATAGAAAAAAATAAGCTGATGAGAACAAGCCAGCATGGTTTCTGTAATGAAAGATCATGCCAAACGAATCTACTGCACTTCTTTGAGGGGATATATATGTAATGTAATGTAATGTAATGTAATGTAATGTAATGTAATTTATTTCTTATATACCGCTACATCCGTTAGGTTCTAAGCGGTTTACAGAAAATATACATTAAGATTAGAAATAAGAAAGGTACTTGGAAAATTCCCTTACTGTCCCGAAGGCTCACAATCTAACTAAAGTACCTGGAGGGTAATAGTGAAGTGAAAAGTAGAGTTAGAGGAAAAATAAAAATAAAATAAACATTTTAAAAAGACAGCATTGATCTAAATACTTTGGAAGGTAGAAGAGAGGAGAGAAAGGAATAGAAGCAGAATGGGTCAGCGTCAGTGATGAAGTGGAGCAAGTAAGTTTAGGAGGAGCGATTGACGTATCCAGAAAGGACTTCTTCTGGCCGACAGTCCCAGGATGCCTATGTCTCCTCCCCTGCAATGTTCTCCCATCCATGCATTCCCTCCCAGACACACTGCCCGTGTCCCAGCCGCTCCAAGGAGGCTGCCCCAGATGAGGTCCACGGTGAATGCAGGATTCTCTCCTCTGCGGGAAAGCCGCCCGGAGCCGACAGTCGATCTTCTTAGCGGATTGCAGGGGGGGAAGAGTTCACACTCTTGGTAGGATCGGGTCTGAGTGCTCTCGGTGGTTGTGGCTGGTCTCATTGCTGCTTAGATGTAAAAGCAGTTGATCTCCACTGCTGCTGATATTTAAAAGCAGGCAGATTGATCTCTCCAATGGACTGCAGGGGGAGGAGTTCACGCTCCTGGCAGGATCGGGTCTGTGGGCTCTTGGTGGTTGCGGATGTACCCGCTGCTGCTTAGGTGTAAAAGCAGTTGTTTTCCCAATGCTGCTGATATTTAAAAGCAGGTAGATTGATCTCTCCAACAAATTGTATGGTGAAGAGCACACACGTCTGGCTGGATTGGGACAAAGGCTCTCGATAGTGGCGGCTGGTCTTGGTGCTGCTTAGGTGTAAAAGCAGTTGATCTCCTACTTCTGATGATATTTAAAAGCAAGCATATTGATTTTTCCAACGGAATGCTGGGGGAAGAGCTTACTTGTCTGGCTGGATCAGGGCAAAGGGCTCTCGGTAGTGGTGGCCGGTCCTGCCGCTGCTTAGGTGTAAAAAACAGTTGATCTTCCTAGTGGACTGCAGGGGGAGGTGGAGCTCAAACTCTTGGCTGGACTGAATCTGTGGGCTCTTGGTAGTTGCGGATAGTTTCGCTGCTGCTGAGGTGTAAAAAAGCAGTTGATTTCCTACTGTTGCTGATATTTAAAAGCAGGTAGATTGATCTCTCCAATGGACTGCAGAGGTTGGTGGGTTGGTCCCGTTGCTGCTTAGGTGCAAAAGCAATTGATCTCCCACTGCTGCTGATACCCAAAAGCAGGCAGATTGTCCAGGGAGAGGAGCTCTGCACTCAAACTGCCATCCTCCTCGCCTCCAAGTTCCGGAATTTATGCAGACAATTGGACTAAGGTGACCCCATAGACATAGTATACCTGGACTTCCAGAAAGCCTTCGACAAGGTACTTCACGAGCACCTACTAAGGAAACTGTGGAACCATGGAGTGGAAGGGGACATACACAGATGGATCAGAAACTGGCTGGTGAACAGGAAAGAGGGTAGGAGTAAAAGGTCACTATTCTGACTGGAAAGGGGTCATGAGTGGCGTCCCGCAAGGGTCAGTGCTGAGACCGCTGCTGTTCAATATATTTATTAATGACCTAGAAGCAGGGACGGAGTGCGAAATTATAAAATTTGCAGACCACACAAAGCTCTCCGGTAAAGTTAGAACAGTTGAGGAATGTATAGAACTTCAAAGGGACCTGAACAAACTGAATGAGTGGGCAATTAAATGGCAGATGAGCTTCAATGTAGAGAAATGTAAACTCATGCACATAGGGAAAGGAAACCTGATGTACAATTACACAATGGGGGGGATGATATTGGGGGAAGGCAACCTATAAAAGGACTTGGGGGTTATGGTGGATAAAACCCTGAAACTGGCATCACAATGTGCGGCGGCCTCAAAAAATGCGAACAGTTTGAATGTTGGGCATTATCAAAAAAGGTGTCGCTACCAGAACCAAGGAACTTATCCTCCCACTGTATAGGGCGATGGTGCGACCGCATCTGGAGTACTGCATTCAATACTGGTCGTCGTACCTTAAGAAGGATATGGTGATACTTGAGAGGGTCCAGAGAAGAGCAACAAAAATGATACAGGGCATGGAAAACCTTTCGTATGCTGAGATACTGGACAAGCTGGGGCTCTTTTCCCTGGAAAAGCGGAGATTTAGAGAGGATATGATAGAAACTTACAAGATCATGAAGGGTATAGAGAAGGTAGAGAGGGACAGATTCTTCAGACTGGCGGGGGCAACAAAGACTAGAAAAATTGAAGGGAGACAGATTCAGAACAAATGCTAGGAAGTTCTTCTTCACTCAGAGGGTGGTGGACACCTGGAATGCGCTTCCAGAGGAGGTGGTAGAGCAGAGTATGATTTTGGGCCGCACACTTCCGGGTGCCTTGAGCTGCGGCCACTACCTTTGGTGACACTGCCTTAATGAGAGGGGAATGGAGTCATTTTATGCTCTGGGAACAGATTTGAGTAACAGCTTTTACTACCCCCTCCCCCTACCTCTTTTACACAACTGCAAAAGTGTTTTTTAGCACAGTCTGGCATGCTGAATGCTCTGTGCTACTCCCGACACTCATAGGAACTCTATGAGTGTCGGAAGCAGCGCAGAGCATTCAGTGCACCATCCTGCGTTATAAAACACTTTTGTGGTTGTGGAAAGGGGGGTATCTGGATTATATGAAAACAGTGCTTTCCTTTCTCTTATTAAACTCACATCGGTTCATATTCTGAGTTTTCTCTCAGTTCACTAAACCTATTTGAATGATACACAGATTTTGATTTTTGAATTGATTTGAATTATGTTTAAAGTACGAAATAGTACTGATAGTGTGCATTTCTCCTAGTAGCACTATATAGTGGTTGAGCTTTTTCACACAGTTTAGATTTTGTTTCCCCAATATAGGGTTTTTTTGCTTCCCCAATATAGTTTTTTTTCTTGATTTTAGATAATAGTCACTCTTCTTTATAGATCTTCAATAGACTACAACTATGAAGATGTCACACTGATCACATAAGGAGCTAATGACAATATATTGTGCAAACTAGCACATCATTTAAGATACTGTTACACAGTTTAATTAGAAGACATTATAAGCCAGCATAATGATTCAGTGGCAGTATTGTGTGCTATAATACAGAAAGTTCATGTTTCATTTATACAATCAGATCGGGTTGACTATGGATACCACGGAGACATAGTTCACAGCCCCAGAGAGCCCCTAAGAAAGGGGAGGAAGTAATGGTAATCACTTAGTGGTGGTAAATGTCTCTTGACTCTCAATCTCTGAACCATTGCTGAGATTACCAGGCTGGAAATAATGGAAGGGGGTTCATGAAAACAGAGAAGAAATTCCCAGATCATTCTGAATAAAATCTCATAATGCCAAGATCCCAGTACTAGTTTCTGATTGAGCCAGAATTTAAAAAAAAAAAAAAAAGAGAGAGAGAGAGAGAGAAAGGAGGAATCGTATCAATCCATCTTTTTCATCCATGCACTACTGATTTCCACCCTCTTATTTTAAGATCATCGGATGTAAAAGACTCCAGAGGGAGGGTAAGTGATGAGCTGCCCTATAAAAACAGCTGTAAGGCTAATTCCAAAAGCCTCTCATCTGCAGGGCATTTGTCATAAGAGAATAAAACCTTCTGAAGAAAAGAGCACGAAGGACATCTTCCATGCACTCTGCCTACAAAAGATTGCTTCCATTTTTAGAACTCAGAGCAGTGAAAAACCCTGAAGCCAAAGGCTACCAGCTTCCACTAATAAAGCGTCTGTATTGAATCCTAGCATGCGTGAAGAGAAATATCTTCTCCTTGTTTAAAAGTGCATCAGCGCATAATGTTTCATCTGAACAAAGTGTAAAGGAGGAACAGTGCTAAATATTGAGGGCCCCGATTATATAGGGGGACCATCTCAAAAATATACCCAGAGAGACCAAGCAACTGCATTCATCCCAGATACAAACAGGTGTGCTGTTCAGGATATCCTCAATGAAAATGCCTTCAAAGAATTTGATTCATTTGCACGTCTTGCAGATCCTGAAAATCAGACTCAATTGTGATTCTCAAAGATAAGAAGCTAAAAAATAAACAAGCAGTTGAGCATCCCTTGTTCTAGAGCTGTCCAGCACTTGTGGTGCTGAAACAAATGACTTTCTCAGCATCATTTTAAAAGGGAAGATTTCAGAAGCCATTAGCCAGGCAATTTGGCTTGACTCAGAATTGCCATTAGAGCCTGTATAAAAATAGACATGGGCTTCCATAACACATTTTCTTCTAGCCAGATTTAAATTAGTCTGTATTCAGGTCAGCAAAGGAGAATAACACCCTCTATATGCATATATTTAATTCTAATTAATTTTCAAAGAGAAGCTGACACTGTTTTACTCCAGCTAAAAATACCCATGCTGTGAAATTCTGTGCATTTGGGTGGGAAATTTTCAGACTGCCTTTTGTAGCGGTATGAGCATCTTTAGCAGATGGGTGTCTTTAGCAGTTAGCATGCACTAATGCACTTAATGCCCTTTCATGAATTTCCCCCTTAGTTGCCAAAAAACACGTAACAGAATGCAGTACCCCATTTATATAAGAATTTCCCCTAAGAAAAGGGCTTTGAGAAACCAGGCGCCTTGCACCAAACACTCAGGTCTTCTGGCATGCTTCGTTATCTCCAATTTGAAAGATAAATGCACTTTCAAAAAATGCAGTTTTCATTATTCCTTTTTGTCTACATGGTGGCATGTGGTGCCTGGATGACCAATTGAGCTGCACAGCCATGGGCTTTTGTCGAGCAATAAACATGTCTTAAAAGCTATGGAAATACACTTGTATTGATTTCAATTTGCATTTTAAATAAACTTTATCAGTCTGAACATATAGCAGAAGTTCATTTGTGCTTATTATTGTGGCGCTTATTAATAATTCAGGGATGGGTATTAAAATGTCAGCCTGCAATGCTTTTTTGCTAGAATTACAACCCTCCAAATCTGACCCCCAAACTGTGTTCTAGATAGAGATGTTCTTCTGCAAAATGCAGCTATGCCATAAATATGGTAAAAGTAATAATTATTCTTGGCATGCACTACCATTAGTCCCACTATGTGATAAGCTGGAGCATGTTAATAGGCTAAAACAAAAGGAATAAGAATGCTCCCTGCAAGTTTTGAGAGATTTCAGTCAGGTGCTCATGTACTGGGGAGATATCTGGACCTAAGGAAGTGGAATGGAGTAATATATTCTAGAAGAGAAAAGAAGAACAAAATGTTCCACAGGAAGCAGAGAAACCAAAAATAATAGGATTAGGAGGCATGCAATGAAGTTACTAAGTAGCAGATTTAAAACAAATCGAAGAAAAAATGTCTTTACTCAAAATATAGTTAAACTCTGGAATTTGTTGCCAGAGAATGTGGTGAAAGCAGTTAGTTTAGCAGGGTTTTTAAAAGTTTGGATAATTTCCTTAAAGTCCATAAGCCATTATAATGTCCCATTGGTTAGTCCACCCCACTGCAGATACACACATAGGGCTGGACTCTGTCTAGGACGCCCGGTCTCAGTAGCTGCCCAAGTGGCTTTTGAGAATCACGCACAGGTGTCCTATATAGAATTGCATCTGTCCTGAAGGACAGATGCCTAACCACCCTGATTCTCTAACCGGCGCCAATGTCACAGGCGCCAGTTAGAGAATCGTGTTGCTGCTGAGCTGATTGCTCATGCCTTTTTTTAGGTACTCTTTAACAAAGTTGATGATCTATCCATGATCTTTTTAGCCAAAATTATGGTATCCCCTTGAAGATTGTTTTTATGTTTATTTCATTACATGTTTTTTAAACTATGCATTTGTTTAAATTATGTGTTCATTTTAAATACTGCGTATGTAAATTTTGTAAACCATTTAGTTTTTAAATGGGAAACCCCCCCAAAGTCAACCAGCAGGAGAGATACCCACTCCCTCCTGCCAGAACCCCAAAAGCCCCCCACCCCCACCCCTGAATGTCCACAGCAAGAGGAGTGCCCAATTCCTCCTGCCCCCCCCCTCCGACATTCCCCAACAGGAGGGATGTCCAATCCCTCCTTCCAGAACCCCCCCCCTTCCGAAGATCACCGGCTGGAGGGATGCCCAGTCCCTCCTGCCGGAACTTCCTCTGAAATCATGCCTCCTCCTTGACCCCACAAGCCCACCCAAATCACACCAGTACCTATTTTTCTTAGGCCAGCCAGCGGGATGTCTACTCCATCTGGCCAGCAAGCCCACTTCCACAGAATTGCTGGCCTTCCCCTTTCCAGTGCATCCTGGGATACAATGGGGAGGAGTCTATGGCCCTGATTGGCCCAGGTGCCTGGACCTACCAGAATCTTAGCCCTCTCTCTCTCTCTCTCTCTCTCTCTCTCTCTCTCTCTCTCTCTCTCTATATATATATATATATATATATATATATATATATATATATATGCATTCTGGGATACACTGGGAATGGCCTAAGACTCCGATTGGCCAGATCCCTTTTTTTTGCTCCATATTTTTCTGATGGAATGAAAAAAAGTAGAAAATCATTGGAC
Source organism: Geotrypetes seraphini (assembly GCF_902459505.1). Lineage (NCBI taxonomy): Eukaryota > Metazoa > Chordata > Amphibia > Gymnophiona > Dermophiidae > Geotrypetes > Geotrypetes seraphini. Next base: position 143,473,015 of record NC_047091.1, on the reverse strand, counting down.
TAAGTGTATAGTGCTCGATGGAGACTGCTCCAACTTTGTTGGTTGGGATGAGAACTTTTCAGCAACCCCTCGTAAGTTGTAGAGAAAGAAAAAGAAAGAAGGAGGTGTGTCTATTAGAAGAGAATTGTTTCTTACTTATAATTTTATTTTAGATTCTTGTATTTTTACACTTTTAATGTTATAAATCACTTTCAGTCTATAGATGTAATTAATAATTAAATAAGACTGGCCACAATCCCCCTTATTTAATAACTTTGCACCTCAAGTTAAGCACCATTTTCATGCTTACATTTATTGAATGCTATCACTTATGCAAGTAAGTATACACATGCACATGTAAGTGCTAGGTGAGTGCTACGCACTATTCTCTATATGATGCATGCAGCTCACTTTGCACGTAAAGCACTTAACATTTAGCATGCACTAATCTTTAGCGTGCACGCTAAATCAGTTTGCGCGCCTTAGTAAAAGGACCCCAGAATGACTAGGCTGGGTACCAGTATCAGTAGGACTCCATTCATTTTCAGTTGACAGTTATGCCTTTTACATACAGATAGAGTTAAGCCTGGGTGCTATTTTGAATTCTCAATCTAAAAGTTCATAGTCTATGCCAGCGATTCACAAACCTGGTCTTGGAGGCACCCTAGCCAGTCAAGTCTTCAGGAAATGAGTATTCATGAGATATTTGCATGCATCTACACCAGGCTCACCAGTCTATAATTTCCCAGATCACCTCTAGAACTCTTTTAAAAAATTGGCATTACCTTGGGCATCCTTCAACCTTCCGGTATCATGCATGATTTTAAAGATAAATGACATATTGCTTAATAGCTCTGTAAGTTCATTTTTCAGTTCTATCAGTACTCTGGGATATATACCATCTGGTCTGTGCAATTTTCTCCTCTTTAATTTATCAAAATGCCCCATTACATATTCCAGGTTTACAGAGATTTGTTTCATTTTCTCTGACTCATCAGCATTGAATTCCAGATAGTACTAGTATTTCTCCCACATTTTCCTCAGTGAAGACCGAAGCCTAGAATATATTTCTCTCCACTATGGCCTTGTCTTCCTTGAGTGTCTTTTTACCCTTCAGTCATCTAGCAGTTCAACTGATTATTTTACTGACTTCTTGATTCTAATATGCCTTAAAAATATATATATACTGTATATATCATGTGGTTTTGCCTCCAACACAATCTTTTCAGTTTCTCTGCTTTTCTTATCAGCGCTTTGCATTTGACTTGCCGTTCCTTATGCCATTTCTTATCATTTTCAGTCAGATACTTCTTCCATTTTCTGAAGGATGTTCTTTTAGTTCTAATAGCTTATTTCACCTCACTTTGTTTTCTAGGGAATCACTTGCCCCCTAATTCGGTAACCTTAGCACCTAAATATAAGCACGTACTCAAGGATATTGGAACCTTTGAAACATGATAAGTGCATTTATTTCACTGAAATGCAGTGTGACAATAATACAGATTCAATACCTTTGGCATTTTTCAAAACATTTGAGATTGCAAATATGCTGTGATTGGATGGAGAGGCTTGGTGTGATTATATCAAGGATATTCTATGAGCATGCACATTTCATACTCCCAAAGTTGGGTGCCCAAACTTGGTTGCATAGCCCAGATGTACGTGCAAACTAATTAGTGAATTGGGTACTAATAACCAATTATTGACTCTAATTGGCACTTAATTTGCACTAATTTGGATTTGTGTGCACATCTGCCTATGCCCTAATACCAGTTGAAGGTCAGAAAAATTCTTGGAGTAGGATCACTCTTCACTATAGCCACACACAAGTATATTTTATTTATTTATTTATTTACTTACTTACTAGTCTTTAAGCCTGTTACATTAATGGGTGCTAGATTAGATGTGTCTGTCTGTCTTTCTCTCTCTCTCTCTCTCCTTGGCCGCTGTCTGTCTTTCTTTCTGTCTCTCTCTCTCTTCAGCTGCTGTCTGTCTTTCTTTCTTTCTGTGTCTCTCCTTGACCACTGTCTGTGTGTCTATGTGTCTCTGTCTCTCTCTCTCTCCTTGGCCGCTATCTTTCTTTCTGTCTCCCTCTATCGCTCTGTGTGTGTCTGTCTTTCTGTCTTTCTCTCTCCTTTGCCGCTCTCTGTCTTTCTGTGTGTCTGTCTGTCTTTCTGTCTCTCTCTCCTTGGCCATGGTCTGTGTGTGTGTGTATCTGTCTTTCTGTCTCTTTCTCTCCTTGGCAGCTGTCTGTGCGTGTTTCTGTCTCTTTCTCTCTCTCTCTCTCTCCTTGGCTGCTGTCTGTGTCTTTCTGTTTCTTTTTCTCTCTCTCATTGACCGCTGTCTGTGTGTCTGTCTTTCTATCTCTTTCTCTTTCACTCTCCTTGGCCGCCGTCTGTATGTCTCTCTTTCTATCTCTTTCTCTCTCACTCTCCTTGGCCGCCGTCTGTGTGTCTGTCTTTCTGTCTTTTTTCCCTCCTTCCCGTTCCCCGCCTGTGCCTCGCTCCCCTTCCTTTGGCTGCTTCCCTAGCCCACCCCACCCCCTCTGCAGCAGCGCCACCAGCCTCCAACAAATCCTCATCCTCTACCCACCCAATGAACTGAAATTCACCCAGAGGGGAGAGTGGAGGCAGAGGAGAAGGTTGTGCGACCAGGGAGCAGCAGTGGTTGTGGTCTTCCCTCCCCTAGCTCCGTAGCTCGGTTGCCACCACCTCCTTCTCTCTCCGATGTCAGCTCAGAACGTGCACACGCACCGCATACACTCCCAACCTGCGCATGCGCTGAACACACATGTGCCGCACTCTCCAACATTTCTCTGCCGTCCACGGAGCTACGGATGCACGGAGCCACAAAAATTGAAGTGCGCATGTGCGCTAAAGGTATTATTATATAGGATGTATATACCACTTATATCTTAAGTGGTTTACATTCAAGCAATTTTCCCTACCTATCCCTGTGGGCTCACACTCTGTCTATTGTACCAGGGCAAAAGGGGATTAAATGGGTCGCAAGGAGCAGAGCAGGCTTTGAACCCACAACCCCAGGGTGCTGAGACTGTAGCTCTAACCACTGTGCCACACACTTCTACTATATCAACTTAAATGCTCAGATATGACCCTTGTCAGTAAAAATTCATACAGACAAACCTGGTCAAATATCACTTCCTCGTACGTCCAAAAAAGCATTGTGAGTTCAGAGCTGAAGGAGTCTGTTTGCCCTAACACAGCATTTGAAACATAGCTGTCAATGGCTTTCCCATGTTGAAAAAAGATTAGTTTTATAACAAATTGGGCACTCGGCACTCCTTGCTTCTTTCTCATGAAATAACACTCCAACATCTGTTCTTTGACAAAAGTGGATTTATTAGCCCTAGATGCCATATAACCATACTTGCAAGCATTAAAACCGTAAACCAACATTCCAACCAACAAAATGAGCATTTTTCTCTCTTTGACAACTTAATATAGCTGAACATTGAACATTCTCTTATAACAGTTACTCAACGCCTGGTTCCACAGCATGTCTGGGGAGCCATTCAAGCTTTTCCTCACTTCCCCCTCTCCAGTTTAAGGATGGGGTTTATTTGCTGACGTAGATGCCCCGATGGCCTCCCCGCTATGCAAGCAGTGAGACATGCCACTTCCACTGTTCACGGTTATATAATAGTTCTATGAGTAAACAAAGGTTTAGAGAAAAGATTCCACTCACAAATACTCAATGATAATAATTTGGGGGGGAAGTCCTCAGTGTGAGTTGCAGAAGTCAAACACAAAGGTCTAATGCTTAACTCTTGCATAAGCCCTAAGCTCAATGCAACACACCATTCCAGGACCTTCCGGAGTACAAAATTAATAGTGAAAATGTGAAAACCACAGTATGAAAAAATAATAGATAAAATGAGTGAAATCCAGACTCAAACACGCACTGCACAATTGCCGAAAAATCTTTTCAAATTCTTTTTGAGATATTACTTTTACAGCATTGGGAGGTTCTTGACCAAAGGTTGGCCCCGAAACCGAGCTCAGTAGTTGTGATTCCTCAATTTTGGGGCAGATGAAAAATTTCATGTATCCACGGCAATATTGCCGCAATTTCAACCCAAGATAAGTCACTTTAAACAATTTAATAATAGGTTATACAGTGCATGTTTGTGAGATTGAATTTCACTCATTTTATCTATTATTTTTTCATATTGTGGTGTGGTTTTCCCATTTTCACAGTTAATTATGTACTCCGTAAGGTCCTGTTATGGTTGCTGCATTGAGCTTAGGGCTCATACAAGAGTTAAGCATTAGTTTTGCAGATAGGTTATAGAATACTTACATTTACATGCTAAAGTTCTCCATTTCAGCATGCTCTTTTACGCCTGCTATTGACATGGGATAAGTGGGCAGGCCTGAATGTTTGTGTGTAAATTCCAACTTATTCTATAACAGAATCTGGATGTCCAGATTCCATTATAAAATTTGTCCTCCGCACACTGCATTTTGGTACCTAGTTTTTGGTGCACTTTATAGACTTGCCTCCTTATCTTTCTCCATTTTACTTCACACTCTTGGGTATATGTGTTCAGGATGCACCAGGAAGGTAGCCCAAGACGCTCTGATTGGCCCAGATACCTAAGGCCCCTCCCATAGGAGGGGCTTCAGCTGTCCAGGCCAATCAGGGCTTTAGGCACCTCAGTGCATCCGAGGATGCTCTGGGAAGGGGAAGGACCACCATTTCGAAGAGGCGGGCCTGATGACAAGAGGGAGTGGGCATCCCTCTTTCCGGCTTCTACAACGAGGTATTGGGGAGCAGCTGGAGGGGGTTGCTTGAGCTGACGAGATTCTGAGCTGACTCCTCAGCCCACAAAGGCAGTCTTTTCAGGTCATGTTGGTGGGGTGGGGGGGATCTTTGTGTAGGGTAAAGGGTTGTCATGGGGAGTGTGGAGGAGTGCCAGGGAGAGAGTCAGCGGAGAAATGTTGGGGACCCAGGTGGCCCAGATGCACAACCAGTTTGCTGAGGCAGGAGGGAATGGGCATTCCTTGTCTCTCTGGGTGTGTCGCTGTCATGGGGGCAGTTATCATCAGGGGTGCGACGGCTGTAGCTGGGAGGAGGGCCAGATGCTGGGATTTACAGTTGCCTCTACAGCAGTTATTTTGGTGTGCTTCAGGGCAAATGTAAATTCCTATGTCTGGGTTTTCCTTGTGCATTCCATGTGTGAAATAGGACATGCACGTCTGTGTTGCAGTTCCACCCAAACCACTCACTTTCTCTGCCCTCTCCATACTTCTTATCATCTACATCAGGGGTGCCCAATAGGTCGATCGCGATTGATGGGTAGCTCGTCAAGGCAAAGTGAGTCGATCACCCAGGACTCACTTTGCCTTGGCGATCTATCGGGCCGATCAGTCTTCCTCTCCCCGACATCATTTCTGCCGTCGGAGAGGAAGTTCGGGCCAGCCAATCGCTGCCTGGCTGGGCGGAACTTCCTCTGACAACAGAATTGACGTCGGGGAGAGGAATGCTGGTCGGCCCGAAGCAGGGAGAGCATGGAGCGGCGTCGGCGTCGGCTTTGGGGCCTGTTATCCATTGGTGGCGGTTTGGGTCCTGTTCCCCGATGGCAGTGGCAGTGGCTTTGGGAAGGGCAGGGAGAAAGAAAGAAAGGGGGCAGGCAGGGAGACAGAAGGAAAGAAGAGAAACAGAAAAAAGGAAAGGGGGCATGAAGAGAGAAAGAAAGAAAGGTCAAGGAGAGAGGAAGAAAAAGTTGGGGGAGGGAATGAGGTGTGGAGGAGAGGAAACATACAGGCTGAAAGAAAGATTGGATGCACAGTCAGAAGAAGAAAGTGCAACCAGAGACTCATGAAATCACCAGACAAGGTAGGAAAAATGATTTTATTTTAAATTTAGTGATCAAAATGTGTCTGAATTTATATCTGCTGTCTATATTTTACAATATGGTCTCCTTTTACTAAACCGCAATAGTGGTTTTTAGCACAGGGAGCCTATGAGCGTTGAGAGCAGCGCTGGGCATTCAGCGCAGCTCCCTGCGCTAAAAACTGCTATTGTGGTTTAGTAAAAAGGGAGGGGGGTGGGTATTTGTCTATTTTTGTATGGTTGTTACTGAGGTGATAGTGCATAGAGTCATCTGCTTTGACCTCTTTGAAAAAACCCCAGAATAGGAATAATTAACAATTCTATGCGTACAGTGTGCGTTGTGTTTTTTTAAAATTTTATTGTTGGTAGATCATTTTGACTTGGTCATTTTAAAAGTAGCTTGCGAGTCAAAAAAGTGTGGGCACCCCTGATCTACATATAATGAGCCCCTGTCCTGAAATGGCATTTATATGTCTGGACCTTTCTAGATGTTTAAATGTAGCCATTTACATGTGGGAACACTTCTGAAATAACCGCCTATACCTTGCAATAGGTGGGATTTCTCCTAGCGGGAGCAGCACAAAGTTCCCCTCACCCTCAACCCTAAGGCATTAGCTCCATGCCTCCCTCTTACTTTCCCCTTGTAAAACCTCTGAGGACCACATTACTTCCTGTCTAAAATGTAATGCAAATTGCATTCCCTTGACTGCTCCTGCTAACTGTCAAGCGATGCTTGAGGGGCCCTTTCTGTCCAATCCTTCAACTTGTTCAAAACTGAGGTTCTGATCCTTAGGATCTGGAGCAACATAGGATATGGTCTGAAAAACAAGGCTGATTATGTCATTAGCTAGTCAGCCTGGTAAGACATAATGTTTCCCTCTACTTATTTGATTTGACCTATAAACCCCCCTAAAGCTTTAATTCTAATTGAATTATTTGTACTTGTTGTAAGATAGATTTGAGAGCAAACTGATTTGATTCTGCCATTGTTTTCCCCTTCTTTTAGCTGTTTGGTGGGGGTTTTTTTTCTACATTTGGCTGGAAGTGAGTGATTACCCATGAGAATGACCTTGTCCGAGCAATCTTTTAAAAAACCCAATCCCTACCTCTGGCTCCCAGCCTTGGTCTGCAAGATTAAATTCATGCCATGTTTTACTGGAAACACCCAATCAAGTTTTTTTTTTTATGTGAAAGGATAAATCACTTCATAGACATTTTGAATGTTTCTGTAGAAGGACTTTGCAACAAGGAAACACACAGGGAGGGACTGGAAGCAACTCGACGGGTAAGACATATATGTTAATAAAAATGATAGTAGCAGAAAAAAAAAAAAAAAATACATCTCACTATTTTTATATGGATGACAAAATTATGTGCTATACCAAAACCTGAAATAGAATCATTACTAAATACTGTTCAGATATGATTTATTGTCCTGAAATCTGGACTTGATAAATACAGAATTATTGAAATAAAGCACGTTTCTTTCTTCTTAAGCTGTGTTGAAGGGAACTAATGTAAGTTATACTATCGTAGCACATGGTATTTTTTAACTTGTCACAGGTTACATACCAATGAAATGCAAAACATGCAAATGCATGAACAACAGCTTGTTAATATGTAAATTCAGTAACAGCCTACAGTCAACACTACAAGTTGTATTATTCCAGGAGCATCAGACCATAAAGCCGTGGCCCAATGCTCCTGGGCACTTCTTAAAGGAGCCAGCCAAAGTCACCGTGATCTGCCCCCAATCCCCATCCCAACACAAACTGCCCAAAGGTCTCCCCATATACATGAGAACCCCTCCTCCCAATTCAAGACTCCCATCCCACTTGGAAGGACCCACAAATCAAGACCCCCTCACCTTTCCTGAAAACCCCCTCAGTAAAAGACCCCTTACCCAAAAGGCCCCCAATCAGCAAATGGTCTATACCTTCTTCCAGGCCCTCCCTTTGCTAGCTGGAATTATCCCTGGGGTCTTCAAAATGCTGGTGGGGGTCTAGTGCCAGTCTAGTGGGGTCTAGTGCCAGTTCAAAATGGTGCCAGTGACTCCTAGCAATGGTCTCATGGTACTTATGCTAGGGATCAGGTTTCCATGTAAGAGGTCTTCCGGGTAGGGAAGTCTTTCATCGGAGAGGTCTTTTGGAGGGGTAGAGGTCTTAATTTTCAGGGAGTTTCTAGATAGGGGACTTGATTTGGGGAGACCTTCCAGGTAAAGTGGTGGGTTAAATCATGGGGGTTCTTTGGGAAGGCAGCTCATATATGGGAGGGGGATCTTGAGCAGGTTGTGATCAGGGGGATTGGGGAAAGCTCACTGTGCCTTTGGCTGGCCCTTTTAGAAGTGTCAAGGAGCACCGGGTCACTTATGAGGCTAATTGCAAGAAGTGTTATTCATATACCACAGGGATGACTAATGTGCAGCACTAAACTACCACAGGCAAGTGACTGCACACAAGGCAGTCAAGAAGCAAGACTGCACACAAGAAGCAAGGCACACAGTTGTTTGCGTTGTTTGCATTTTTAAACTTATGGCTTATAGCAAGACCGCACCCTGGAAGAAGGTCATTGTCACGACCGAAACACGGCCCGTGTCAAGTCTATGCCAGAATTATTTTGTGTTATTGTACATTTTATTGCGTGAACCACTGCACCATTTTTCAAGTAAACTGTATTGCAAGATATCAGTTCCACTTTTTGTTGCTTTTTGCTGACAGATCCAAGCCACGTCCTCAATAACGTTACCACACAAATAAATCTCAACCATCTCGAATGGCAAACCAGAAAATTGATGGCTTTGAATAATGCCCTGCACCTTCACAGTGACATTGATAGACTACTGTATACCTTCTGAGAAATACAGATGAATAAGGACTTCTGCAAGTATAACAAACAATGCAGTAAGAAAATGAGAAAATGAGGACTAAACAATTTATGTGAAAAGCAGCACCGGAAAGTGCTACCGCGATTTGATAAAAGGAGCCCATAGATCCTGAACAGGAATATAAAAAGCAATTTCTCAAAAGGAGATTAAAAAATTGGAAAATTAAACTACTCCAGGGACATTTTTTGAAAGATATGAAAGGAAAAGTGGAAAACCCCAACACATGCTGGCTGTAGCAGGTGCCAAGCTCTGGAATGCGGTGCCTGGTATTCTGCGATTCTGTGATGGGAGACTGAACTTTAAGAAAATGTTGAAAACGCAATTATCTATGAGACAAACTTGATTTTTTTCTGTTGCATAGAGTTTTTTGGACCCCAGTTCATTTGCAGAAGTTAGACAGTTCAAAATCTAATAGATGCTGGCACTGTCATCTTGAAATAGGGACACTGGATCATTTGTTGTTCTATTGTCCTTTGATACTCAACTTTTGGAAATCAATATGGGGACATATCAATTTGATTCTGGAGTCTTCAATTCTGTTGTTTTATGAGGTGGTAATCTGTGGTACATTGTTGTCACCTAAACCTCCACTAGATAGATATTATTCATTATAATGACTGGGATAGCCATGCAAATGGTTACTAAGAACTGGAAAAATTGGGATAGACTTAATTTCTCCTTTTGGTGGGAATCTTTATGTTTATGCTATAAATATGAAAAAATGAATTCAGAAATGTCATGTAATAATAAGCTATTTAAATTAACATGGGGTCCATTAACAAATTTTGTTAACACTGATTAGTTGGGTTATCCCCTTATTTACTATTTGATTTGCACATCCAGGGAGGGGGGTATTATATTTTGTTGTATTAATTAAACAAAGTAAATGATGTTTATGATTTTAATTGTATATATGTAGTAATGCACCTTGATTTTAGTTTTTGAATTAGGGGGAGGGGGTGGAAATGTATTGTAGTACTTCTTTGATCAATTATAAGTGCTGTCTTGAAGCCAGTTGTATGTTTATTTTAATGCACTGTTTTTGAATGGAAAATTAATAAAGATTTTTTTAAAAAAAGAAAACGCAATTATTTGTCAATGACTTCATTTGCTAATGCTATTTTCTGTTAATGCTTTCCCATCTTTAAATGTTTTTATGGGATTTTGTCTTTCCATTTTGTAGGATGAATTTAAAAGAAGGTTTTAATAATGATATTGTTAGCTAATGTTTTATTATGTTTGTCTTGTTTAAACATGTTTAGCATTTGTAATATGTATGCATGTAATTTTGTAAACCATAGTTTTTATGTGGTATATACATTATTAAATAAATAATGAACATGAAATTAAAAATGGTACATTTAAGAAGGAAATAGGAGGATTGATTTTTGCTGCCCAAAGAATAAATACTATACACAAATGTCATCAAGGCAAAAATAGAAAAGACCAGCAATGACAGTTTTCCAACTGTGCAAAGACATGAAAAATGAAACAGTTGATCATACACAGTACTCCCCCGATATTCGTGGGGGTTGCGTTCCAGGAACACCCGCGAATCTTGAAAAACTGTGAATACGGTTTTTCGTGGGGGAGACTGGAGAGGGCAGCGGGAGAGAGCAGCCGGAGCGACGGTGAGTGAAGGAAATCACTCGCTGTATGCTCCAACCACCTTTTCCTTCATTACAGTTGGGCCTTTACCAATCAAGAGCTGCATGTCAAAATTGAATAGTCTGACAAAAAATCCAGACAAGTGTGCAAAATATTATATTGGATTCCCAGTCAATAAGAACTACTGGAGGCATGAAACTATGGATAACGATATTGAAAACAATTACACAGAAATATTATGGGATTTCAAAATCCCAACCAACACCTAGAACATAAAAACCCAGGCATCACTGAAATTCAAAAAGATATAAAATTTGTGGTACTGGATACTGTATTTTCAGTGGCGTACCTAGGGTATGTGGCACCCGGGGCCCTTCATTTTTTGACACCCCCCCTATGTAAAAAAATATTTTTTGTAATGACCATGAAACAGAATAAATGGTCAGAATAGAAACAGGCAGTGAAAATTTTCTTATATTCCAAACATAACATAACATAAATTATGTCTGAATTGTCATGACATCAGAAGTACATATGGAGTAGTTGCAGGTGATGCTTGGGACAGTTCTGATTGTGTTAGTTCGGTTTTATGTGTTTTTTGAATAGAAGGGTTTTTATTTCTTTTTAAAGGTTTTGCAGTCTGTGGTCGATGTCAATTGGTTGTAGAGTTGGGGGTCGAGTGTTGCAGCTCGAATGGCTAGGAGGTTGTCGAACAGTTTTTTTCTTTTGACGTTTTTGGTTGGAGGGTGTGTGAATGGTGCGTGAGTTCTCCTATGTCTGTTTGAAGTGGATTGAATTATTTAGCTGAAGAAATTAGTTACCCCCCTCATCCCACACACATTAATTCTCTTCCATTTTTGTTCCCATTATAAAAAACACTGATAAGTTCCCAGAAAAAAAATACATTAAAATAAGAAGTGAAAACAAAGGCCCCTACAGATGAGAACATAACATAAGAATAGCCTAACTGGGTCAGACCAATGGTCCATCATGCCCAGTAGCCCATTCTCATGGTAGCCAATCCAGGACACTAATACCTGGTCAAAACCCAAAGAGTAGCAACATTCCATGCTACCGATCCAGGGCAAGCAGACACTTCCCCCATGTCTTAATAACAGATTATGGACTTTTCCTCCAGGAATTTGTCCAAATCTTTCTTAAAACCATCTACACTATCTGCTTTTACCATAACTTCTGGCCACTTCATTTTTAAGTTTAGATCTTTCCTTTCAAACAGAGACCTTGCTAGATGTCAAATACAGCACAAGGTAACTTCACATGGACTTAGCTGTGCAGGAAATGTGAATCTCCTCATACACCCACCATATAGTGCAAAAATGTGCAAAGGTCTGTTTTTTTCTTTCGATCACTACATAGCCTAATGCCACACAAGCAGCGCTGTTACAAACATATTCTGTAGGTCAATGCTAAGGATAACAAAGTTTCCTTCCTTGGACCAGAAGGAGATAAACCACTGGAAGAGATCCCAAAACAACACCCAAAGACCCACTCAGTGTGTGAACCAGTTGAGTGGAGTAGGCTAACTGGGGGGGTGGAAATGGGCCCGGAGTTTGCTCAGCAGAATTTCCCAGACCACCTCTTCCTCTCAACACATTGACACGCTGCCACCATCACCACTAGGAACACCTCACTGGGTAGGCCAGCTATGCTATAAACTTTATAAAACACATTATTATATTTTCTTATAAAGCACATATTTTAACTGAACTCTCTGACATCCTCAGCCTTTCCATTCACAAAAATAGAAGGAAGAAAAGTTCCCATTTCCTGCTGTCTCATGTCCCCGGCCTATACAATATTTTTTTTCTGCAGACCCTTCAAAAGTCTGACCAAATCCTCGTTTCACTTGCATTATAAAGTACTGAGGATGCCATCTCTCCCCAATCCCAGGTCCTAAAGTCTAAGACAGTAGCGCAAACTAATGCTGCCAAATTCAGGAAAAAAATTTTTGATTCGATTCAGCCTATTGAATTGGTTTTTCAATTCGATTTTCCTGCCCAGTTGGGTGATTTTTTTTCAAAACTCCTGTTGGGTTTTATAGCTTTTTCACCCCCTTTGGCTTCTCCTAACCACACTGGCGCTGTGGTGTAAATAAAATAAAGAAACAAAAAGGACTTTTCCTCTCTCTGTTAAATCCTAGCTCACGTTTGCAGTCCAACACCAGCTCTGGCAGGATACACATTTCAAATCTGACATATTATAATCACAGAACAGAAAATAAAATTAATTTTTCTACCTTTTGTTGTCTGGTTATATTTCAAATCTTGTTGGTCCAAGGCTCTGGTTTTCTTCTGATAACTTGCTTGCCAGGGTCTCCTTCTTTCTGCATGCTAACCATCCATCTGCCAACTCTGTCCTCCTTTTCCATTTCCCTTCCCTTCCCAGGAAGTCTGGTATCTTTCCTTTTTTTCATCTCCCTCCACAGATCCACCTTTTCTTAAATACCCTTTCATCCGGCATCTCTCCCTCCTTCCCCACCACCCCAGAGTCCACCATCTCTCCCTTTCTTTTCCTAATTACCCTCCTATCCAGTATCTCTATCCCTCCTCCACACCATCCCTTGTGTCCAATTTCTCTCCCTTTCTGTTCCTTCCCTCCCTAAATCCCATGGTCCATCATCTCTCTCCCTCTCCTCTATTTTCAGACCCATTATTTCTTCCCCCCCCCAAAGTTTGGCATATGCACGTCTCTTTGAACACCCCCTTCCTTCCGTGTACTTCTAAATCATGGTCCCCCCCAAAGGCCTGTCCCCCCTTAAAGGTCTGCCTTTCCCCCCTTGAAAGCCTGCACCCCCCTTGAAGGCCTGTCCCATCCCCTTGTAGGCCTGTCCCCCCTTGAAGGCCTGCCTGCCTGTCCCTCCCTTGAAGGTCTGCACCCCCCGAAGGCCTGCACCCCCCCGAAGGCCTGTCCCCCACTTGAAGGCCTGTCCCCCCTTGCCTGCCTGCCTGCCTTTCCCCCCATTGAAGGCCTGTCCCCCCTTGAAGGCCTGCACCCCCTTGAAGGCCTGCACCCCCCTGAAGGCCTGCACTCCCTTGAAGGTCTGCACCCCCCCGAAGGCCTGTCCCCCCCTTGAAGGCCTGTCCCACCCCCTTGTAGGCCTGTCCCCCCTTGAAGGCCTGCCTGCCTTTCCCCCCCTTGAAAGCCTGTCTCCCCCTTGAAGGCCTGCACCCCCCCCTTGAAGGCCTGCACTCCCTTGAAGGTCTGCACCCCCCCCTGAAGGCCTGTCCCCCCCTTGAAGGCCTGCCTGCCTTCCCCCCCTTGAAGGCCTGTCCCCCCCCCTTGAAGGCCTGCACCCCCCCAAAGGCCTACACCCCCCCCGAAGGCCTGCACCCCCCCTGAAGGCCTGCCTGCCCCCCCTTGAAGGCCTGCACCCCTTGAAGGCCTGCCTGCCTGCCCGCCCGCCCCACCCTGAAGGCCTGATGCCCCGACCCACCCCGAAGGACCGCTCGCCCCCTGGCCTCCCCGCACCACCTATGAAGCAGCCGCAGCAGGATCGCGAAGTCAGCGTCAGCGATCCCTGCGCTGCTTCCTGCGCCACGGTCCCGCCCCTCCTCTGACGTCAGAGGAGGGGCGGGATCACGGCGCAGGAAGCAGCGCCTAAGCAGCGCAGGGATTGCTGACGCTGACTTCGCGATCCTGCTGCAGGCTGCTTCACAGGTGGTGCAGGAAGGTCAGTGGGGCGAGCGGTCCTTCGGGGGTGGGGGGGACTGAACGGCAAGGCCGGGAGCACCCCCTTAGGGCTGCACCCAGGGCGCACCGCCCCCCCTCCCGCACCCCCCCCTTGGTACGCCACTGGTATTTGTACTAGGGGGTGGAAAGATAAATACTCACAGTATTACTCCACCGGGTTCAATAACTTTTATAACAGTTAACCCATCAGACAATCATGTAAGCCAGACTCAGCTTAAAACCTGTTCCAGAGGAAGGCCCAAATCTTTGCAAGTCCATTCCTATTCTTATTTTTAACATTTTTTAAATTATATCCTTAATTCCAACTTGCCCTCATACTTTCTTATAACTATACATAAACAATCAAACCTCGGTTTGTGATTAACACGGTTTGCGAGTGTTTTGCAAGACGAGCAAAACATTTTCGCAAATTGTGATTCGCAAACCCAGATTCTCAGAGAGAACGAGAGCCAGAAGGCCTTAAGCATAAGCAGATGCTCAAGGCCCAGTCCGGCAAGAGGTAGGATCTTCGGGCACCGGCACCTCCTGTGGGTTGGTGCTACGTGCTGGTGCCAGATGGGGGTAAGCCTTCAGTTTGGGCGGGGGATGCCGGTTCACGTGGGGGGACGGGCGTTCGTGAGGTGGGGCGATGCCGGTTTGTGGAGGCGGCGTTTGCAGGTGGGAGGGCGATACCGGTTCGTGGGGGGGATGTGGAAGCACACCAGTGGCCTCGGGAGTGGGGAGGTCTTTTGGGGATGTGCTGGGGTGGGGTGGAGCAGCGCCAATGGCCAGAGGGGGAGGTGGCACCAATCAAGCGAGTTTCCCTTACTTCTTATGGGGAAACTTGCTTTGATATACGAGTAATTTGGTTTACGAGCATGCTTCTGGAACGAATTATGCTCATAAACTAAGATTCCACTGTATATATACATATACATTTAAAATATCTTACTCCAACTTTTATTAAGCTGCACTAGAGATTTTTAGTTCTGGCCAGTGAGATAAGTGCTCTGATGCTCAATGAAATTCTATGAGCGTCCAAGCATTTATAGTGCCAACGGGGGGGGGGGGGGGGGCGCGCAGCCTTAGGGGGGGTGCACAGCCGGCCAGGTCCGGAAAATGGTCCATCGCCAAGGCAAAGTGAGTCGATCGCAGAGCCCATCCCAGGCTCCGTGAGAGACTCACTTTGCCTTAGCAATCGACCATTTTCCAGACCTGGCCGGCTGTGCACCCCCCGTAAGGCTGCCGTTGGAGAGGAAGTTCGGGCCAGCCAATCGCTGCCTGGCTGGGTGGAACTTCTCCTCCATCGGCCCAACGCTGGGAAGCAGAGAGAGCTTGGGGCAGCCGCGGTGGTGGCTTTGGGGCCTGTTTCCCGATGGTGGCAGCAGCGGCTTGGTGGAGGGCAGGGAGACAGAAGGGAAACAGAAAAAAAGAAAGGGGGGTATGAAGAGAGAAAAAAGAAAGGGCAAGGAGAGAGGAAGAAAATGTTGGGCGAGGGAATGAGGTCTGGAGGAGAGGAGCATACAGGCTGAAAGAAGGGAAGAAAGATTGGATGCACAGTCAGAAGAAGAAAGTGCAACCAGAGGCTCATGAAATCACCAGACAAGGTAGGAAAATGATTTCATTTTCAATTTAGTGATCAAAATGTGTCTGAATTTATATCTGCTGTCTATATTTTGCACTATGGCCCCCTTTTACTAAACCGCAATAGTGGTTTTTAGCGCAGGGAGCCTATGAGTGTCCAGAGCAGCGCTGGACATTCAGCGCAGCTCCCTGCACTAAAAACTGCTATTGTGGTTTAGTAAAAAGGGAGGGGGGTATATTTGTCTATTTTTGTATGGTTGTTACCGAGGTGACAGTGCATAGAGTCATCTGTCTTGACCTCTTTGAAAAAAAACCCAGAATAGGAATGATAATTAACATTTTCTCAGCGTACAGTGTGCTTTGTGTTTTTTTATTTTATTGTTGGTAGATCATTTTGACTTGGTCATTTTAAAAGTAGCTTGCAAGCCCAAAAAGTGTAGGCACCCCTGAGCTAGAGCGTTGAAGCTGCGTGTGGCTGCCGTAAAGGTCATCTCTGACACAACCGGAAGTTGCATCAGAGACGACCTTTACGGCAGCCATATGCAACTACAATGCTCCGGCTGCTGTAAGAAGGCAGTTTAGACATCGTCGGCCACAGGCTGAGAGGTTTGTCGGACCGGGCCTGTTGTCCGGTGGGAGGGGGGGGGGGGGCGTTGCAGATCTTGTTGCCAAAATTGGAAAGGTGAGGAAGAGAGAAAAATGGGCCTGTGGTGGATGGAGAGATTGAGAGAAGGGGGCAGATGATGAAAGTGGTTCGAAAGGGGAGAGAGAAGAGGTCAGATAATGGAAGTGGGGAGAAGGGAGAGCAAATACTGAATGGAAGTGGAGAAAGAGAACACATACTGGATGGAAGGAGGGATAAAGAAAAAGGACATATGCTGGATGGGGTAAGAAGATAAGAGTTAGTGAGATAGTGGAGGGGTGAAGGAAAGGGGTGGCATGCTGTGGGTAGACATAGTGAAAAGAGGGAAACTGAGGACTGCATAGTAAGAAAGAATTTAATTTAAACGGAGGCAGAAAATAAAGAAGGAAGACCAGAGAAGGAAAGGGAAGAGAGAGAGATGCCAGAGAACGGGGAAGGAGACAGAGATATCAGATCTGAGCGGAGGAAATGAGAAGAGAGAGATGCTAAAAACCACAGGGGGGAGGGAAAAAGAGATGGAGAAAGATGCCAGACCATGAGGGAACAGAGGGAAGATGATGGATGCCAGACCAAAGGGGGGGGGGGTGTCTAGAAGAGAGATGGAAGGGGGAGGCATACAGTTTCTGGAAGGGGCATAGAAGGAGAGAAGATGCCATATAGAGAGGGGCAGAGAGATGGCAGACAGTGGATGGAAGGAAGAGAGAAAAAAGAAGATGAGGAAAGCAGAAACCAGAGAAGACAAAGGTAGAAAAAAAAATTTCTATTTATTTATTGCTTTAGGAGACATATGTCACTGTTTCTGTGGTGTTGCATTTTATGCAGAGTCCAGCTTCTTGCTGGTTCAATTTAACCTTTGTCTATGTATTTCTATTTTATCCCCCCTTTTACAAAACTGTGGAGTGTTTTTTAGCGCCAGCCGTGGTAGTAGCAGCTCTGATGCTCAGAATTCTATGAGCGTCAGAGCTGTTACCACCGTGGCTAAAATCCACACTACAGTTTTGTAAAAGGGGGAGGGGTTAGTTTGTGATGATCTATTTCATACTAGGCGAAGGTGTTTTCTGTGTGTTCAAAAGAAATGGTTTTCTGTTAGGATTGACAGTATAGGATTGATCTGTACTGGTCTGGCTTGTTTAGTTTTACAATGGGTGTATTGATGTTGTACTGCTCACTGCAGTATATAAGTTGCTGCCTTTTCCTAGGTACTCATGTGTGACATGTGGCTTGTTACTAAAAATCATATTTTTCGTACAAATGGGGGGAGGGGCGGTGCCAAGAAATGATGGGCCCTGGGTGTCATATATGCTGGGTACGCCACTGCCTCTAGTACAACTTGATAAGAGGCCCTTAATTTTCCATTTAAACAAATAAATTATAAAGTAGGATCACTTAACTTTATCTCACAAGGCAACAACCTACCTCAACACAATCATGTTTCACTTGAACTGTCAAAATGTAGAACCCACTAAGAAAGAATGTAGGAAAATGCCAAGTGTATATTCTTTCAAAAAATATACGTAAGAGAGTTAAGAAGGGACATGTGGCCACGTGTCCCTTCTTAACTCACTTGAACTGTCTGCATCAGGAATGAGGCTCCTGTAGCATCTTCACAGGGACTCATAATTGCAAAACGCTCCTTAATGTTATATATTCATGAGGAAGGACGAGTACAGTTTGGAATTAAGGATATAATCAAAAAATCTTAAAAATAAGAATAACAATGGACCCGTGAAGATTTGGGAGCTCCTTCAGGAGCTGTCTGAATTTGAGTTTGGCTATCTGATGGTCCAACTTTTATAAACTTTTACTTATTTGTTTACCCAAAAATTAATGGGTGTAGATATAAGACCTTCTTAGATAGGACCCTAGCATTTCAAGCTGGTAGGCAACAATCTTGGTTAGGTAAATGTATTCAGCAAGCTATGTTATCCTATTGCAGTTTTCGGAAATTAATTAAGACCACTTTGTTCGATAAGTTTATTACTTAGGGTTCCTTTTATCAAGGTGCGGTAGGCGGTTAACGCGCAGAACACTGTGCGTTCAACCGTCTGCCGCGCTAGTCGCTAACGCCTCCATTGATGAGGCGTTTATTTTTTTGGCTTGCCGCGGGAGTTAGCGCATGATGAAATGTCCGACGCGCTAACCCCCGTAGCGCACCTTGATAAAAGGAGCCCTTAGTGAGTTTTATTATTGAAATTCTATTTTACAAATAGTTGCATTTTTTACTGTATTATTGTATTTCGCTGATTGTCCAGCTCTTTTTAGTGTAAACAGCCTAGAACTTTTGGTTATGGCGGTTATGGCGGTTCACGTTCTGAACGTGAACTCACAGGCCTTGAGCATGCGCAGATGCTCAAGGCCCAGCAGAAGAGGAGGCCGATCTTTGGGCACCGGCACCAAGCACAGGACATTCCAGTGCCGGTGCCCAGATGACTGTAAGAAGCGGCGGGGGGGGTACCCGATCGTGGCGGGGAGTGCCCGATCACGGCGGGGGGTGCCCAATCGCATCAGGGGGTGCCCAATCGCATCAGGGGATGCCCAATCGCGGGGGGAGGGTGCCGAATCACAGGGGGGAGGGTGCCGAATCGCGGGGGGGCGCCGAATTGCAGGGGGGGCCTTCGGGGGGAGCAATGCCGGTTCTCTTGGGGGGGGGAACGTATCAAAGCGAGTTTCCATTATTTCCTAACTCGCTTTGATAAACTTGCTTTGATAAACGGGCATTTTAGATTACGAGCATACTCCTGGAACGGATTATGCTCGTAATCCAAGGTACCACTGTAATGGCATAAAGTGGCATTTGGATGTTTTGTTTGCTAAAACATCCAAATTGCCATTTTTGAACACAATTTTTAGATGATTTTCTTTAATATGCTGTATGTCTGAAAACTGTCTATATCCGAAGGGGATGTGTTGGGATGTGTTATGGGCAGGATTAGGGCAGACTTACTGTATGATCTGAACGTTGTTCTGCAATAATGGAACATAGCAATTTAACCAGCTAAATATGGCTCATAGCCAATTAAAGAAAACAGAGGAGGCGACCAGTATATGTTAACTGTTCTATCTTATAAAACTATAATGATCGAGTCATTCCCTGAACACATCAACCAGAATGATCACTAAAAAATTTTGCCCACCATCGAACAGTCAACATATACTGTATTGATCAAAGCACTAAGACTCCTGAGGCAGGCCTTCAGGCCGAAACACGTACGCGTCGAGTCTTCATAGAACAAAGATATTGAGTGCCACCTGGTTGCCGTTTCTGTTTGCCTTGATAAGGTAGAATCTCCTGTTGCTTTGTATCACAGCTAATTAAATCACTTGTTCGAGGCTAACCAGTCATTTTCAGTGACACTTAGGGCTCCTTTTACGAAGGTGCGCTAGCGGTTTTAGCGAACGCACTGGATTAGCGCGCGCTATCCGAAAATCTACAGCCTGCTCAAAAGGAGGCGGTAGCGGCTAGCGCGCCCGACAATTTAGCGTGCGCTATTCCACGCGTTAAGGCCCTAGCACGCCTTTGTAAAAGGAACCCTTAGTCGACTAGTGCCACTAAAAATGACCCGCTAGCACCCACCACAAAACTGGCAGTTCTGGGGGTATTCCACAGCAGAGTTGGCGCTTGGCTGGTTAAGTGCTAATATTCAGCACTTAGCCAGCCAAGGTCACACTGATTGAGGACAGGGAGGTTGTGGTGCGGCTGGCAAGGCTTACAGAGCCAGCAGCAGTGCTCAGAAAAGAGGCTGCCAATGAATAGAATATATAAAAGTCAGTCCTTTATGCTGTGCCCCATAGCCGGTTAAGTGCTGAACATCCCTGAGTTTATTTTGCATATTTAATTAATCCAATACATTTTCTTTTTACCTTGCTCCTCCTCAGAATGAAAGATGCTCGGGATATTCTAAAGATTAAGAACATTTGTGTTGGTCACACGAGAAGTAATGCGTTACTTTGCGAAGTAGAACTTTAATGTCTTTTGTAGTTCACCTTGAGTGCAATAGTGCTTGAAGATGAGGACTGTTGTTGATAAAAAGGAGTACCTTTGTAGATTTTCTTTGGTGAATTTATTGGAGGTAAGTCTATGATCTCTCAGTTTTGCAGAGCTGATGATAGATACTTGTCACAATATACACCCACATGCACTCTTAATAAAGCTCTTAATATCCAGAACTGATTTCTTTTTCAACACTAGAAAAGGAAAATTATTTTATTAACAACCTTACTAATTGTTTTTTGAATATGCTAATAGTAATTAAATCTATCATCCCTGAAATAAAATATAAATCCACTTAGGGGTTTATGAATGCACACCCTTTTTCCTGATTTGCAGGGTAATTATTCTAGACACAATAGACTGAACCATTGCTGGTCTAAATTGAAACATGTTAGCCTCCTATGACATCAGAGACTGCAGAGAGAGTGTGGCACAGTGGTTAAAGCTACATCCTCAGCACCTGGAGGTTGTGGGTTCAAACCCATGCTGCTCCTTGTGACCCTGGGCAAGTCACTTAATCCCCCCATTGCACCAGGTACATTAGATAAATTGTTTAGCCCACCAGGACAGGCAGGGGAAAATGTGTGAGTACCTGAATAAATTCATGTAAACTGTTCTAACGATATAGAAAACTGAAAAAAAATAAAATAAAGAGAACTGGTTGTGAAAATTAAAAAAAAAAACAACAACCCACTTAAACTGGATTATATTTTTAAAAGTATTTTGCATCAGCTTTCTCTGCTCTCTCGTAGTCCCCCTTCTGCAAGGATGAGTCATATTTCTTTTTGAAACATGATAGACTAATACAGTGAGAAGAGCTAACGGTCTTTTCTAATGTACCGGAAGACAGATGCTATTATTCTGTGCCTCCGGAGGACTAAAATACAAACTACAAATAAAAGATGACAAAGGCATCTTGGGAGATTGTATTAAACACAGCTCGAGCTACAGAAAAATCTGCTCCCGGAATATGCCTGCAATACAAGGATAATTGTGCTCTAAAAACATTCTTGCACATAGAAATAAAAATGAAATGCATTTAGCCTTTGCACTAACTTTGATTGGTTTGCTTTCATCAAACAGCGGTAGAGCTTTGTACCATAGGCCAGCGAGGTAAATGCTCCGACGTTTATTCAGTTCCTATGAGTGTCGAAGCACTTACTTCGCAGGCCCGCAATAAAACCCTCCATCTTGGTTTGATAAAAGGAGCCCTACTATAAAAGGAGCCCTACTATAAAAAGCTGCACTGGCTTCCAATAGAAGCGCGAATTCTATTCAAATTCGCTTGCACCTGTTTCAAACAAGCCTGGGGACTAGCACCTTCATACCTACAAACTCACTTCACCCTACACAACCCCACAAGAACGACCAGAAACAAAAACATCTTTGCATACCCAAAGACTACAGGCTGCAGATACAAATCCTTCTTGGACAGAACCTTTAAGTTCCAAGCGAACAGACAGCAAACCTGGCTGAAAAACCACATAAACGAACCAAATATGACTTATAATGCATTCCGCAAATCGATCAAAACCACCCTATTCGCTAAATTCATTGACTAAAACGGTCCCCTCCCCCACTAAGACCCCTCTCATGGATGTTCTAAATCTTTCAGACACTCATTACCCTTAGATCTCCAATTAATATGTAAGTTTACCATTTAGACTATTGTACGGCATTTAGACTCTTTGTTCGGTACTGTATTTAAACTTATTGTATAGTATTGTATTTAGACTCACTGTATTGTATTATATGTGGATTTATTGTATTGTATTAGCATTGTACTGTACTAAGACCTTTGTTATTCGCTGAATGTCCAGCCTTCTTACAATGTAAACCGCCTAGAAGTCGCCTGACTATGGCGGTATAGAAAAATAAAGTTATTATTATTATTATTATTATCATTGTTTCCTAATTTGCCGAGTGAGTCCCAAAATTGGAATAGGCTATGTGGCAGAAAGCAGGGCTGCAGGCAGCAGAGGTGCCTAGGGCTGGATGGTCAGCTACTGCACGAGATGCAGGATTCTGTGGGACGGAGCTCAGATTTCATGATTCCGAGTCAGCAGAAGTTAAAGTTTCAGCCACACCTCTGGACTCCTCTTCTCAGAGATCTCAAAAAAAAAACAATCCCCGCTCCCTTTTTACGAAACCGTGATAGTAGTTGTTAGCACAGGGAGCCGCGCTGAATGCTCTGCGCGGCTCCCAACGCTCACAGGAACTCTGTGAGCGTCAGGAGCAACGCGGAGCATTCAGTGCAGCTCCCTGCACTAATAACCGCTATCTTGGCTTAGTAAAAGGGGGATTTTTTTTAATTATATATATCTTTATTCATTTTAAAACCAAAAATAAGTGCAACATATTATACATACATTTTATACTTTAACAGCACTTAAATTCTATCAAATTACATTTTATGACAAATACATATATCTTCCCCCCCCCCCCGTTTCTACATATCCAACAATTGCACTCAAATTAAAAGTAGCACCCCACCCTGGACATGTATGATCAAAGCGCAAAATTAACAATCACTCCTTACAGAATTTTGTCAATGGCTCCCAAACATCCATAAATTTCCTATAATGTCCCTGTTGCATGGCCATAATAGGTTCCATTTTAAAAGTATGATAGAGATCCCCACCAAAAAGTATAATTTAACCGATCCCAGTTTTCCCAATTCCTCAAAAGAAGTTGAATGGCAACCCCTGTCATAATAATGTTTATTATTATGGGAAGATATTTGACTTTTGGCCCTCGTTATCGTACCAAATAGTACAGGCGGGAAAATTTATTGAATCTTTTCATTACGTACTAATAGAATGAACATCTATCAAAGGAAAACATACGGCAACATAGAAACATAAAAAATGTTGGCAGATAAAGACCTGCACAGTCCATCCACTCTGCCCAACTAAGGGGTTAGGCACGCTAACAGATTTAGCGCATGCTAAATGCTAAGGCATCCATTATATTCTATGGGCGCCTTAGCATTTAGCACGCGCTAATCTTTAGCACATGCTAAATTGGTTAGCGCACCTTAATAAAAGCACCCCTAAGTGACAAGAGTTGAATCTGACACTCTGCACTGGTTCCACTTCTTTGTGATTAAGCATTGGCATACTTACCCCCTCTTTTACTAAGGTGTGCTAACTGATTGGCACGCGCTAATTGAATTAGCGCACGCTAAACGCTATTGTGTCCATAGACTAACATGCACATGTTAGCGTTTAGCGCACGCTAATTCAATTAGCGTGCACTAATCGGTTAGCGCACCTTAGTAAATGAGGGCCTTAATCTCTGTCTCTCCTTGCCAATTTTGGGGCACGGACCATAGAAGTCTGCCCAGCATCGGCCCTACTTCCCTACTACTGGAATTGCCGTCAAAGCCTTGATCCTGATACAACAATACAAATCTCAGAGAAAAAAATAGGCATGCAATGTAATGTCATAGACCAGTGGTACACCAAGGATTATATGGTAATTTGCCAGACTATTTTAAGAAAATTTTGCATATATATTTATTTATAACATTTATATTCTACTTAAAACCTAAGTGGATCACAATTTGTATATAATGTATTGAAGGCACATAGAACTTCCCTCACAATAGGCTCACAATATAAACTGAAATGCCTATAAAAGAAAGAATATAAGAATACTAGTCTTTAAGCCCATTACATTAACAGGTGCTAGAATAGATGTGTGTGTCTGTCTTTCTCTCTCTCTCTCTCTCTCTCTCTCCTTGGCCGCTTTCTATCTGTCTGTCTTTCTTTCTTTCTTTCTGTGTCTCTCTTTCCTCGGCTGTCCACCACCACCTGCTCCCCCTGTCCAGCAGTAGCCCTTCTCCCTTCCTTTTACCTCCCCGTGTCCAGCAGCACCCCTTCCCTGCTCCCCCTGTCCAGCAGCAGCCCTTCACCCTTTGTTTTAGGTCTCCCCTGTCCAGCACCACCCCTTCATTGCTCCCCTGTCCAGCAGCACCTCTTCCCTGCTCCCTTTGTCCCTCTTCCCTGCTCCCCCTGTTCAGCAGCAGTCCTTACCTGCTCCCCTGTCCCTCTTCCCTGTTCCCCCTGTCCAGCAGCACTCCTTACTTGCTCCCCCTGTCCCTCTTCCCTGCTCCCCCTGTCCAGCAGCACCTCTTCCCTGCTCCCCCTGTCCAGCAGCACTCCTTACTTGCTCCCCCTGTCCCTCTTCTCTGCTCCCCGTCCAGCAGCACTCCTTATTGTTCCTCCTATCCCTCTTCCCTGCTCCCCCTGTCCAGCAGCACTCCTTATTGCTCCCTCTGTCCAGCAGCACTCCTTATTGCGCCCCCTGTCCCTCTTCCCTGCTCCCCCTGTCCAGCAGCACCTCTTCCCTGCTCCCCCTGTCCAGCAGCACTCCTTACTTGCTCCCCCTTGTTACCGTGTATCACCAAGGCAGGGCCGTGCTCAAGCGGGAGTAACCGAAAGAGCCCAGAGCACACGATGCTGACCAAGAGGTTTGTCAGTACTGTTTGAAGTTGGTGGATCAAATGAAAAACACCCAGTTTTGCTTCCAAAACAAAGTTATTTTATTCCAATAGGAACTTCCGCTTACACAACCCTCAATTGCTTTCACAGTTCCAAAAGAAAAATAAACTTGTGTTTCTCAATAATAGTCCAAAATGACTCTTCATTACATCAAGGCAATAGTCCATAGATTCAAACTACTTTCAAAATACTCTCTATTAGTTGGATACAGTCTCTGCTGGCAATCACTTCAGGCAGCTTTAGACTGGACCCACCTCTGAACTCTCTGGATGCAGAGCTCAGGGCAGAAGGGACCTCCTCCCACAATGACCGTTGGCTGTGGTCCCTCCCTACTAGGACCCACAATCCAGTCTATGGCAAAAACTTCAAAAGGAAAAGGTCTCCAAAGAGACTGGCAAGGCTGGGCAATGCTAATTGCCACAGCCTAAAACTTTGTGGTTCTTGCTCCCAAAAGGAAGTCAAGGAACCCGCACAAGCCACTAAGATTTCCAGTAATCTTTCTTTTGGCTTAAGGTTAGAGAGACAGCACAACCAGTCTCAGCCTAACTTCCTTAGACCCCATTGGTTTCCATAGCCCACTGGTCAGAATCACCATTTCCTTCTTTAAAGTCCATGGCTTCTTCCTGGTCTACAAAGTCTTCACTGTCTGAAGCTTCCCTCATGCATTCATCTAATATTTCAGCTTCTATACAGTTAGATCTGACCTGGGTGTTAGGCTGAGGTATATTGCTGCGTGCCCTTGGATCTGGTCTCCTGTTTCCATGCGTTCTCCTCTGATACAGTGTGGGTTGGTTCATTGGCAGCCTCTTTTCTGAGCACTGCTGCTGGTCCCTATAAGCCTTGCCAGCTGCACCACAACCTCCCTGTCCTCAATCAGTGTGAATGGGTACTCGTTACCTTCAACACTGATGAGTCTTAGCGTTGGGTTGTGATCTTTATGCTGCTTTCCCTCTGGCTGGGTTCCGGTTCCGGTTCCGCCTCTCCAGGTTCCTCTGGTCCTTGGCCTCTGGACACGCCTCCTGTGCTGTCCTCCGGTCTGAGATCCACCAGGATTCTTCTGCAGCTCCAACTCCTCTGCTGACTATACTGTGCGATGCAATTTGTAATCCACAGGAACTATAGACAAATGTCACTGCTAGGGCTCCTGCTGTGCTCGGGCAGTTTCAACAAAGTTAGTCCACAGCACTATTTCCAAGTCCCGCAATCACTTTTCAGCTCTAACTAACAAAGTGTCCCATGGAAAAACAAAAAACTTTTAAAAACTCAGGTGCAATATCACTCTCCACCTGCGTGTGGCACTATATCCCACCACTGCCACAACCAAGCTTGTCACCATGTATCACCAAGGCCAGGCCACGCCCAAGCGGGAGTGACCAAAAGAGCCCAGAGCACACGGTGCTGACCGAGCGGTTTATCAGTACTGCCACCAAGACGTACACTGAAGATCTGAAAATTGTAATTTCCTCAGCAGAGATAGCACATGATCAAACTATTTATTTCCAAAAATCAATCTGGCTGCAGCATTTTGAATCAATTGCAGCTGTTTCTCGTTTCCTTTGCATAATCCCACATAAATGGAATTACAGTACGTAATTCAGCTGTGCCAAAATAATGGTTTGAACCAATACTGCAAAATGATCTTGATGGAATAGATAAACTTTTCTCAATGTGCGAAGACTAAAGAAACATTTTTTTGTAAGAATATTTACCTGGCATTGAAAAGAGAGAGAAGAATCCAAAACAACACCCAATACTCTAGTAGATGATTCTATATGCAAAATATCATTGGAATTAAAAATAACTGAAGATGGCAAATTACCAATTTCTGAACCATTGCAAAATATCACCAGAATTAAGGATAACTGAAGATGGCTAATTATCAATTTCTGAACCATTGTTTTGATCAAGTATGGCTGTTGAATCCTCTCCAGTTCATACATAGAACTCAACAAAAGCTGTGCTTTGGCAAAAGCCTTCATCAGGAATAGAGAATGGCATGGGGACAAAATTCATCACCATTCCCATCCCTGTGGATAACCGCAAGAAACCATCTCCATGTTATTCCTCAAGGAGAGAAGAATCAGAGTATGAATGGGCACAACCACTGACCCTCAAGCCTTACATTGAAGAATGTTGGTGAAGAAGGACTGAGGTTGAGATAGACACTAAGGAATGACAGTCTCTGGTATGCACAGCAAATATTGTGATGTCAAAATGCCTCATTTCACTGATACCTAAGAGCCAATCACATCAGTGATGTCACAATGGCTTCATTATCCTATATTTGGCTCACATAAGAATCAGAGTATGAATGGGCACAACCACTGACCCTCAAGCCTTACATTGAAGAATGCCAGTGTAAAAGGACTGAGGTTGAGATAAACACTAAAGAATGACACGGGATTGTTTCCCACGATTATCCACGAGGATGGGTATGGTGATGAATTTTGTCCCTGTGTCATTCTCTAATCAAGAGTCCAAAGCCAGATTGTTTCCAATGACAGATCATATGACAACAAATGAAGAGCTCATCTTAAAAATAACAATGTATAGAGGCAAATTTAAACACATCATTGTTTTCTACAAAGTGTTGTCTTAAGATGAGCTCTTTATTAGTTGTCATTTGATCTGTCATTGGAAACAATCTGGCTTTGGACTCCTGATGAAGGCTTTTGTCGAAACACAGCTTGTGTCGAGTCCTATGTATGAATTGTGACAATAAAGAGCTTCTAGTCTTTATTATGCCTCGTCACCTTTATCTGTGCCTCTCTTTGATTCCCACTTATGTTGAATGCTTGCCTGCTTATTGTGAGTAATCTATATCTTCTTTGTTTTTTTGTGGCAATCTTCTCCAGTGCCACTGCCAGGAGGAAATTCTATAAATAGCACACCAAGTTAGGCCCTGGAAAGATCCATGTCAAAACACATGCAAAATATCTGTGCCATTGAAAAAAATATGGAAAAAAAACCAGACAGGTCGGTTACACAGTTGCCGATAGGTCTTGATCAGTCGTGTTTTTCCAATTGCTAAAACCCCTGTTTTTTTGGGGGGGGGCTGTTTTGCATAGCCAAGCGATGTTAGTGCATCAATCGCTTGGCTAATTTGCATAAGGTTTTAGATAATTTGCATGGTCTGATCGGAAAATGGGTGGTCGAATGGAAAAGCACGCAGTAAGCCATTTTGTGCATCGGCTCCGTAAAAGCGATCATCGCTACAGCTGTGAAAACAGGTTTAGCAACGATCGTTGACTTTAGTGCATCTAGCCCTATGTAACAGAAGGCAGAAAAGTTTCAAATTGCTCAGGCACCTAGTAAAATGTTGTACAGTAGACTCTCAGTTAACCAGTACCCAAGGGGATTGATAGATGCCGGATACACCACACGCTTGATAAAGCTAGAAATGGTTACAAGAATTTAACATGAGTAATCATTTATGAGAGCTTTTAAAAGATTATATTCATTTAAATAGGGTTACTAGATTTTACTTATGTAAAATCCAGACCCATAGACCCACCCACAGGTCCGCCCAGTTCCACCCATCTCCGTCCTGTTATGCCCACCCCTAGACCCAGCCTCACCCCTAGCCCCACCCCCCTCAGCCTGGTCGTCGGGAGGGAGGGCATCTGCGCATACGTGGATGCGACGTGGTGACATCACACATGCATAACATCACCATGTTGCATCCACGCATGTGTGGATGCCCCTCCCGACTTAATCTGCTTTTCAAAACCTGAACAAATTGCCCAGACATGTCCGGGTAAATCCGGAAGTCCAGTAACCCTACATTTAAACACTGTATCATTCACAGAGACCGGAGATTGGTAATAGTAAAACATATGGAAAGTTTTGAAACCAGCTCATTGGCAGGGATCAACAAGCACATAAAGAATTGTATTGGGTTCCCTGAGGAAGATCCACGAACATGATCCACGTCGGGACCTTCTGAGAGCCTTTAAGATAAGTGTTTGTTTTTTGGTTTTCAACATTTTTTCTAAAAGATCGAGCACATAAGTAGAAAAATGAATCCATTCACATATGTGGTGATTGGGTGGTGAGTCCTTCAATGGGGATTACATCCCTAGAAGGGTTTCGAGTCTCTGAGCATCTGTAAATCATACTACATTAAGCATATAACATTTTACATGGATGTTGAAAATTCTATATGCTAAAGAGGGATTATTAGTTCATATTCTTAGTCTTCTGTTATAATCCCTTTTCTGCAGAAAATTATTCCGTCATATAGTTTTTGATTTGAAAAGCAGGAATTAAGCAGAAAAGCCAATCATTTACTATGCTGTCATTTATTATGTTACTATGTACACGGTACTACTCGAAAGGGTCCAGAGAAGAGCGACTAAAATGTTTAAGGGGCTGGAGGAGTTGCCGTATAGTGAGAGATTAGAGAAACTGGGCCTTTTCTCCCTTGAAAAGAGGAGACAGAGAGGAGACATGATCGAAACATTCAAAATACTGAAGGGAATAGACTTACTAGATAAAGACAGACTGTCCACACTCTCCAAGGTATGGAGAACGAGAGGGCACTCTAAAGTTGAAAGGGGATAGATTCCATACAAACGTACGGAAGTTCTTCTTCACACAGAGAGTGGTGGAGAGCTGGAACACTCTTCCGGAGTCTGTTGAAGGGGAAAACACCCTCCAGGGTTTCAAGACTACGCTGGACAAGTTCCTGCTAAACTGGGATGTACACAGGTGAGACTAGGCTCATTTTAAAGCACTAGTCTTTGAACTGGGGGCCGCCGCGTGAGTGGACTGCTGGGCACGATGGCCCACTGGTCTGACCCAGCACTTGCAATTCTTATTTTCTTATGTTCATGGCAACTTCTTGTGTTCATGTACATGCCATGGAAAAACAACTTTGAAGAGATTTTTTTTTTCTGTCTCCTGCTCTTCTGGGAGGCCCTGCAGTAGAAAGAATGTTTTTTTTTTAAGGCATACATTAACCTGGTAACCTCCTAAAGTACAGATATTATCAGATTTAAGCAATGTTTTCAGGATTTTGATTACTGTAATTGTTTGATGTTGATTATAAACAATACAAAGAAGTGCTGGTTGTGACCCAATGGTGGTAGATACTGCCACTCAGCCTTTGGCTCTATGGGCCCAGTTGAAGCTAGGGATGACAAAGAGGTAGACCCTGGTGGGGGGGGGGAAACAGGAAGAGGGAGTCTCAACTATTAGAGAATGACATGGGGACAAATTTTTCCCCGTCCCCGTGGGAACTCATTTTCCTGTCCCGCCCCCATGAGTTCTTTTCCTGTCCCTATCCCATTTCTGCAAGCTCTGTCCTCATCTGCACAAGCCTCAAACACTTTAAAATCATAAGTGCTCGAGGCTTGTGCGGTTAAGGAAATGCTTACAGGAATAGGACAGGGACAGCGGCAAAACTCACAGGAACGGGGAAGAGAAATTGAGCTCCGGTGGGGCTCCCTGTGTCATTCTCTATCAACCATCACACAGTGGCCACACCTAGTGGCCAGCCTTAGGGGGCATGTACACCTAGTTCCAGATGGAGCTACAGTCTGCAGCCCCTAGACAAGAACTGTTGGTGCAGTGTTTAAGCATTTATAGCATAAGGGAAATCCCAGGGGTCATTGCAAATGAAGGCTATAGGCCATAGGACTGTAGAAGCCAGTTCCAATTGAGTATATGAGAAGGAAGAAATTGCTGTGGGAATAAATAAAACAAAAGAAAGGAAAATAAGGTTATACCTTTTTATTGGACTAAATTCATTTTTGACAAGCTTTTGCAGGTGAGTTATGAGCAAAAGATAACAATATAGTGAAATAGTCTCAAAGGAAAAGTTGTAGTGGGGGGGAGGGAGGCGTGAGAAACAGAGTTGGATTGATAATCAGCAGCAATTTGATAGAAACCCCAGATCCTCGCTAAGTCCTGTTAGGTGGATGTCAAAATATTTGATCATCTTAACTTCTAAGTGCTTATGTTCCTGGATTGTTTTAACATTACTTCTTAATTTTCTGATCATAAGCTCATTGATGCAATGCTCGGGATCTGAAACATGCTTATCTACAGAGGTGTCACCTTTTTCTGCTTTATGGTGTATGATGTGGTGCCCATGTGAGTTCATTCTTGTCTTTAGCATCTGGAGACGTAGCAAAAAGAAAAGAAAAAAAAGGAATGCTTAGTGTTGCTTTATTTGTTTTACTGTATATGTTCTTTGTGATCCACTTAGACGCAGTGATGGAAGTGGGATATAAAAAAATAAAACTAAAAGTCACACAGTTACAAGAGCAAATAAGCAAATGACCGCTCTTTCTCTCGAGGACCATGTCTCCAAATGGGTTGGTTTTGTACGTGGAAATGGCAGCAGTGATAACCGAGGTGAGGTTTGAAAAGACAGACCAGGATTCCAAACATAGTTGAAGATTTATTAGGCGAACATCAAGTTATTCAGACATGTTTCAGCGTGCGTCTCCTGCGTCAGGGGTCTGTTGTATGCCAAATTCACACAAAGATACAAGAAGGGGTTTTAAACCATGTGCAATGCTTTGTTGATCAAGAAATGCCATCATTGACATCACCAACTTTTGAGAGACACTGCTAATTTCAGTGACAGCTGCGGCATTTCTTGAATTTGGCATATGGCAGACCCCTGAATAACTTGACGCTTGCCTAATAAATCCTGAATATATTTGGACTTTTCAGGTCTCCCACGACCATTCCCTTGTTTCTACTCCTGAAGAGACAATCCTCTTGTTTTCGTTAGTTTTGTCCATATCATGGCAGTAATGAATCTCACTCCTACGCCAGCATATATGAGGCCTGATGATCTCAGTCTCTCAGATTTACTGCTAGCGCTCACCTTAATTTCATCATACCAAAGACAGCTTCCTTCATAGGATGTAATTTATATAGGCAACTTAGCGAGATGTGAGTAGAAATTGCTTTTAATCAAGCCTGTGACACACAGCATGATAGGAATTCTTTCTGTAGCTACCTGCCACATTTTCTTGGTCTCTGACTGCTTCTTTTGGTACTTTCTCCTTCTGTGAGCATCCATGCTGTTAAGCCAAAAAAAGAAAACCAGGAAGGAATTTGATTTGGATACATGTAAGATTTAATGTTTAATTCTATGTAGCGATATGCTGCTTGTACCCCCATAGAACTCCGATTTGCGAGGATTTGGCAGGATATAAGATTGCATGTGACATAACATAAAACCTTATTTATAGCCAGTTGAGCCTTACAGTTCACAGTGATTTACAAAAGAGTGAAGCTGTACAAAACGAGCGAAAATATAAATCTGGCATCATTAATTACAGTACTACATCAATATGCAATCACTGATTCCCAAGAAATGTGGAGGGGCATAATCAAAAGAAACGTCTAAGTCCGTTTTGGGCCTAAGTCGCAAGTCGCCCAAAGTCGGATGTGGGAAAAGGCCGTTTTTTAGATGTTTATATATTTCGATTATGAGCCCCTTAGTAAATAAAACCATTTTTAACATGTGCCTACAATTTAAGTAAGAAGACGCATTGTTTACCAGAGGGAGAAGCATAGACTCCCATTAAGCTATTTGATGAGAAAGCATGTTGTTGTTGTTAGGTGCCATCAACCTGTGTTTGAGTCCTAGCAACTTGATGAATGGCGAATCTAAAAAGAAATCAGTTTTGTGCTAGCCTGGAAAGGTCCTCCAGCGTCAGCCCCGTGGTTGTTTCAATGTGTCCAGCCATCTGTTTGCAGGTCGCCCTCTTCTCCTGGTTCTTTCAATCTTCCCACACATGATGTCCTTCTCCAGTGATTTCTCTCTTCTGATGGGGTGATCAAAATAAGACAGACGTAACTTCATCATTTGGGCTTCGAGTGACATAGTGAGAAAGCATACAACTCAAAAGTTTCTTGTGTGTACTACCTTTTACTGAGACGAAAGCAAAACAAATGGTCCTTCTCAAACTCCGGGTATCACTTGGCCTCTGTTCTTTGACTCCTATACATAATCTATCTACATTAGCTAGTCTTGGTGCTGGACTTGCAGGCATTGTGATTGATTCCCTTGTCACATCACCGATTGATTATTGCAGCTCTCAGTTTCTCGGTATTATTATCCCATGAACAAACTCTTCATCAGTTGCAATTACTTACAAATGTAATGTAAGGCAGAGCAGATATTGCCTGAAAGTGTAGGCAGATGACGCTTGGTCTATGTGTATCACTCTTGCCTGTTTTTGTTGCCACTCAATTTGTAATGGCTCCAGGCCAGTGAGCAAGTGTCCATTGGAGCCTAATTAAGCAAGAATAGGAGCTGTTAAATGCATGAAGACCTTCCCAGGAAATAATTGTCAACTAAGTGAAACAATTCAAAGGATGGATGGCTAGAGCAGTGATTCCCAACCTTGTCCTGGAGGACCACCAGCAGTGTTCCCGCTAAGGTGCGTTGGCCTGCGCTCGCGCACAAAATATTACATCGCAGCGCAAAGTTTCTCTTCACAGCGCACACACGCGTCGCAAAGGTAAGGGGAGGTAAGGTAAGGGGACGCATTGGGGGGATTGCACTTCCCCACAATTGCCATGCTTCGGTTCCTCTTCTTCCTTCCTTCCTCCCTCCCTCCCCCCCCCCCCGCGGGACCCTGCGGCACCATCAACTCTTACTCCCTCTAATGTCGGCCCTGCAGCTCCAGACTTCCTCGCACCTTCTCCCCTCCCCCTTTGGATCGCTATTATTTTAAATGTTATAGCCGCGGAGCTGTATCCATCAGTGGAGATGTCTAACCTCGGCCTGCCCCGGAACTCTTACTGCAACAGTGACTTCCTGTTCCTGCCTAGACGGGCGGCTGCTGCAGTAAGAGTTCCGGGGCAGGCCGAGGTTAGACATCTCCACTGATGGATACAGCTCCGCGGCTATAACATTTAAAATAATAGCGATCCAAAGGGGGAGGGGAGAAGGTGCGAGGAAGTCTGGAGCTGCAGGGCCGACATTAGAGGGAGTAAGAGTTGATGGTGCCGCAGGGTCCCGCGGGGGGGGGGGGGGGAGGAAGGAAGGAAGAAGAGGAACCGAAGCATGGCAATTGTGGGGAAGTGCAGAGCTGCAGGGAAGAGTGTTGCGGTACCCAGCTGGAGGGAGAAGGAAGATGAGGGAGGGAATTAAAGGAGATGCCAGGGCTTGGAGCATAGGAGGAAGGTATGCCAGTCTAAGGGAAAAGGAAGGGGGAGATGTGAGAGCATGGAGGGGGAGCGAAAGATGGAAGAAAAGGAAAGGAGAGAGATGCCAGAGAATCAGGGAAGGGGAGATACCAGACTATGAGGAGAGGTGTGGGAGAGGGAAGGCGAGGAGAGAGATGCCAGACCAATGGGGTGAAAGGAGAGATGGAAGGGGGAGGCATACAGTTTCTGGAAGGGGCATAGAAGGAGAGAAGATGCCATATAGGGGAAGAGAGACGGCAGACAGTGAATGGAAGGAAGAGAGTTACAAGAAGATGAGGAAAGGAGAAACCACAGAAGACAAAGGTAGAAAAAAATTTCTATTTATTTATTGCTTTAGGAGACATGTGTCACTGTTTCTGTGAAGCATTGTATGCAGAGTCCAGCTTCTTGCTGGTTCAATTTAACCTTTGTCTATGTATTTTTATTTTATCCCCTCTTTTACAAAACTGTGAAGCGTTTTTAGCACCAGCCTTGGTGGTAGCAGCTCTGATGCTCAGAATTTTATGAGCATCAGAGCTGTTACCTCCGTAGCTAAAATCCACACTACAGTTTTGTAAAAGAGGGAGGGGTTAGTTTGTGATTACATATTCCTTACTAGGCGAAGGTGTTTTCTGTGTTCTGTGTGTTCGAAAGACATGGTTTTCTGTTAGGATTGACGGTGTAGGATTGATCTGTGCTGGTCTGGCTTGTTTAGTTTTACAATGGGTGTATTGATGTACTGCTCACTGCAATATGTAAGATGCTGCCTTTTCCTAGGTACTCATGTGTGACGTGTGGTTTGTTACTAAAAATCATGTTTTTCTTACAGATGGGGGGGGTGCCAAAAAATGATGGGCCCCGGATGTTACATATGCTAGGTACGCCACTGTATGTAAAGATACCAGAAAGCTGGCGTAGCAAAAACTTCTAAGTTTTGAGTATTTAACCCTCCCACAATCTCACGGGCACTCGTTTCAAGTTTATTGAGATTTTGATTTAAACGCAATATCAAATATTTTCAATGCGTATAACAAAAATAAATTTGGGGAAATAAATAAAACCATTTGAACCAGTGTTCCCGCTAAGCTGCGCTGGCGTGCGCTGGCGCACAAAATATTACATCGCAGCGCACACGTTTCTCGTCACAGCGCACGATCGGAAGAGGCGTACGGCAGATGGCAGGGCGGCGAGAGGAGAATCGGGCGAGTTGGCTCATAACTTGCTGGCGCCCGATATTTTTGGCTCACGGTGAAAAAAGTTTGCTCACAACACCCGCCCGCTTAGAGGGAACACTGAACCAGGCCAGTCAGGTTTTTGGGATAGCCCTAATAAATATGCATGGGGGCAGATTTGAATGCCTGTCACCTCCATTATATGCAAATCTCTCTCATGCATATTCATTAGGGCTATCCCAAAAACCCAACTGGCCTGGTGGTCCTCCAGGACAGGGTCTAGAGAACCCATAGGTTAAGTACAGCATTGTATGTGGTGGGAAAGTAACCCAGTGGAGAAACAGTCCTCTAACCCCAATTCTGCCAGATCCACCCAAAAACTGAAACTTTCCTTTCCCTCTCTAAAAGGCGTTTCACTTGTAGGAAAACTAGGTTCTTCCCTCCCTTTCAGAATTACTCAGCTCTGGAACAACCTTACCTCCCCTCTTAGGAATCTGAGCTCCCTCCAACTCTTCCGTAAACATCTGAAAACCTGGTTATTCTCAAAAATGTAACTCCTCCTCCCTCTCTGGTTATTCTAGTCTTCTAAATTTTCTCTTAATTTTGCCTCTTCCCTCCACTGGAGTTCCTTTCTACCCTAACTTGTGTCGAGCTTTACGAATGTAGAGATGATGCGGTATACAAACCTAAGGTTTAGATTTAGATTTAGATCTGCTAGTTAGTGATCTGCTGATTTTGCCGAAGGTCCCAGTGCATAGAACAAAAGCACTGAAGATTTTGGTAAAAGGCTGAATATTTGGGAGTAGCCTTGAAGATGTATTATACTGACCTGGGGAGAAAAATCAACCATGAACTGATTTTAATCATTCTCGCTCTAAATATCATCTTCCTAGAGGGAAGAGATAACATCTCAGCAGACAGACCAAGTCAAATTGTGCTGGATCCCATGAGTGGTTCCCAGAGAAGAACATAGCAAACAACATTTTCTTCCAGTGGAATTACCCCAGGTAATGGAAACTTGTATGCTTACTTGCCAAGGATGTTAAAGAATCCATAAAAGGAAGACAACAGAACTGAACATAGAAAAAAGCAATATTCTACAAGCAATTAAGCTCCTACAGCAAATAAGGGATATCCTTAGCAGTGTTGACTGGATGGGCCACCTAGTTTCCTTCTGATGCTTCCCGCACCGAAACCAGCGGGCCGACCATCCTGCAGAGCCCCGCTCCAGCAAGGGCGTGTGAGACCTGCTCCACCCCTCCCCCCGATCCAGTGAGGAACTACTTAAACTACCACGTCAACGGCGCGCAGCTGTTCGGTGCGCCGGCTAAGGCGCATGGCAAAGGCGCCTGCGCCTTAGCTCGTGCCTTTGCGAAGCGTCCGAGCGAAGCTTTGGAAACAACGGAAGCCTCCTTCACTAAGCAAACTGATAAGTACTCTCATGACCACTCATCCTAATTATTGGCGCTCCTAGAGTACCTAAGTCTGTATCACCGTATAAGTTCATAAGCCTATATATAAGTTTTACCTTATAAGCATATAAGTCTGTATATTAACCTGTATTACTGTATAAGCATTCGTCTAGATAACCCAAGTCTGTTCATAAGTTTGTATTATCTTATAAGCATTTGCATAGATAACCTAAGCACTCGCTTATTTCCTTGCCTGATCTGCCCGCTTCACCCCCCTATGTTCGGCCTCTTCTCCCTTATTCCTTCTTTTAAGCTCATCTCCAACATGACCAACCCTACACGAAAGTTCATAGCCTCCTCTACTTGCTTGGCACAAGAGGTTGGATTCCAAAAGCCTTTGCCTTTGAACCTATCCCAACCTACATTACATGGAATAGAATTTCAGGGCATGATAAATCTCTCTGCCCCAGCGACTCCTTCATGATTACACAGAAACAGGTCCTTTCCCAATATCAGTGGTCAACACCACTCGACATCCCCTAGACCAATTCACAAAAGAAAACGATCCCTAAAAAACTTACAATGTACTGAACCCTCACATTCCCTAGAACAATCCATTTTTTCTTGAGCGTATTTGAACATTCGCTGAATTAGAAATAAAGCCCAACTAATCAAAGACTGGCTAGAAGAAACCCACCTAGATATTGTACTCCTAACCGAAACATGGCTAATTTCCGACCAGGATGCAATCATAAGGGAAATACTACCATCAGACTACAAAATTATCCCCCTATCAAGAAACTCAAAAAGAGGAGGTGGCCTAGCTATTATTCTCCGAGATCACTTTGAGTTCCAAGTTCTAGATTCTAAGCTAACCAATGACCTGGAAATCCTCACTTGCAAAATATCCAAAAAGGGCTATAAAGACAATTTAATCGTTACGATATTTTACATGCCCCCTAACAAATGGAATCTAGCAAAAGAAGACTTCTACGAATTCCTCCTTACTAACTCGGCAGTCGGCACCCACAATCTCTTAGCCAGCAACATTAATTTGTACCTCGAGCAGGAAGAGAACTCTAACGTAGCTGACCTACTTTCCTTCCTCACATCGCTAGGCTTTTCAAAGCCTCCCTCGACTACAACACATAGGAAATGTCACCACCTTGACTTGATTACTTTCCTTTCCAATGCCCCTACTACCCCCAATATAAGTCTCATAGGTGAAACCTGGGCTAATACCCCCTGGTCAGACCACTTCCTTTGTAATTTTGAATTAAGCTGGATCAAAAAACAACCAGATAGGAAGACTAGACCCAACAAAATAAAGAAGATGATCTGGACCAGTAGAATTCTGGTCACACTACAGCCTTATTTCCAACCCCGGCCTAGACCCTAATTTCCTCCTAGATTGGAAAAATTTCAGCAACCAGGTCCTAAACACCATCACACCACTGAGACTTCGCAAGAAAACACTTCGTCCTTCAGACAGCTGGTTCGATGCTGACCTACTAGCCTTAAAAAGAGAAGTATGAAAATTTGAAAGAACATGGTGTAAATCAGGGACGGTCAATGATAGACTCAACTGGCGTCTAAAAGTCAAAGAGTACAAAAGAATGATTAAAGATAAACGCAGTAAACACACTTCCCAAATAATTAATTCCCCTTCGCTGAATACTAAAGAACTTTTTAGAATGGTCAATTCTCTGTTTAGGTACAGTTTTATAAGGCAGTAAATATCTGTTATACTAAGGTTAATTACAAAAGTCAAAAATAAGAGACCTTAGATATAAATACAGTTTATCCCGTTTAGGACCTCAGCGGTGCTAACTGTGAGAGAGTTTCATTCACAGATTACAAGCACAGAAGTCTTCATCGGTCATAATTTTTTATATTTTTTCATATAAGTTTCGATTATAGTATTTCATTTAATAAATAGATTTTTGAAAAAAGTACTCATCTCTTTGTTAAAGAAGCATAGCAGGGGTTCTTCACCAACATAGGCTATGTTTCGCCCAGGGGGCTTTATCAAGGTATTTCCCCTAACAAAAGAAGAGAGATTTACCATAAATAACTTCAGCCTTTATCATTCTATATTACAGAACTAACTCATACAGGCATAACTTAGAGCCTATATCAGTAGTCTAACACAGTTTATAAAAACGCTCGAAAATATTTTAAGCATATACCTTTATTATGCCGATTCCATGAATACTGCCGGAAAAGTTTGCAGCAGAAATATGGCAGCGGCGTTCTTTTATCAAAAGTGTCAACGTAATGACCTCATACAAACGTACCCTATCAGAATCGAAAGCGAGCATGGAGACATTTAAACTAATGTCATCTATTCCACTTCAGTATTCAAACCATTCGGTTTAACTGTATTAAGTGAAAAAATCATCTTTTGTTCCATAAAATTTAAACGTTCAGCATGGTTTCCACCCTCCCACCCTATCTCAATGCAATCAATTATTCTCCATTTTAAATCACTAATTTTATGCCTCATAGCCTGCCAATGCTGGACTAGCGGCGCTTCTACACTTCCGGTATTAATTTTAGACTTATGTTCTGTTAATCTAACCATGATTTTTCTACTAGTTCTCCCTATGTATACCAGATGACATGGGCATTGTATTGCATAGATAACATGCATACTATTGCATGAGGTATTCATCCTTGATTTAAAGACCCTCTTAGTGCCTGGATGGATCCATTCTGGGCCCACAATCGCTTGAGAGCACCATTGGCATTGTCCACACATTTCCTGTGTACATACTTGTTCAGTAGGAATAACTTCACATTTTTCCTCGAATTTTTGTAAAGCCAAAAATTCGCCGATAGTCCGTCCTCTCTTAAAAGAAGCTGTCGGATACTGTTGAAAACATGAATGAAGTTTCAGCACTGACCAATGAGACTTTATACTTTGAAAGAACATATTGCTTAAATCATTAAAGGGAAGCACACAAATCAAATTTTCTTCTATTTCACTGTTTTTGCTTTCCTGGATCAGTAAAGATCTTTGCGCATATTTCGCTCGAAGGTATGCTTTCCTGATAGATGTTTTAGGATAATATCTTTCACGAAATCTCTGAGTCATAATTTTAGATTGTTTCTCAAACTCTTCTCGGTCAGAGCATACACGTCTTATTCGTAGGAACTGACTAACTGGTATATTATATTTCAAAAAGTATGGATGGTAACTCAGAAAATGCAAAAAATTATTTCGTTCAACTTCTTTCCTATAGAGAGTAGTTTTCATAACTTGATCTTTAATTATCATTAAATCCAGGTATGCAATCTTATTAGGATGAGATGTCATAGTAAAGGTGAGATGCGGATCCAAGGTGTTAATCCATGTAAGAAAGATTTCCAGTTCTGCAGATGATCCCCCCCCAGAAAAACAGTATATCGTCCAAATAGCGTTTCCATAACTTTACATTATGAAAAACTGGGGCTGGGTATATCAGGTCAGCTTCAAATTTAGAAACATATAAGTTAGCCACTGAGGGGGCTAAAGTCGCCCCCATCGCGACTCCTTGAGTCTGAAAATAGAAATCACCTCGATACCAAAAGTAGTTGGATTTAACCACTAAAATAGCTAGTTTCATAAGCCAGTCTTTTTTAAACCGGCCTAAGTCCATATTCATTAAAGTTTCTTCCACAATCTGCAAAGCAGCATTCTGGGGTATACTGGTATACAATGAGGTAATATCTAAAGTAACTAAATAAGTAATTTCAGAGAGATTGTTTACTGTTTCCAAACATCTTAACAAGTGAGCTGAATCTTTCAAGTAGGAACGGGCTTTCTTAACTTCAGATTTCAAAAAATAATCGATAAATTTAGACAACGGTTCCAAAACCGAATTTCTGGTAGAAACGATAGGGCGCCCTGGAGGATTCTTGAGGTTTTTATGGATCTTTGGGAGTAGATATATTTTAGGAGTGGACGGGAACGGCTCCATTAGGAATTGCGCTTCTTTTTTTGTAATCATTTTCCTTTTTGAACCTTCCTCCACTATCTCCTTTATCTCCAATTTCAGTTGCATAACAGGATCTTTGTCAGCTTTAACATATGCAGCAGTATCGGCTAGTTGTCTCAAAACCTCTTTTTGGTAATCAGAGCGATCCCAAATCGTAATAGCCCCACCTTTATCAGCCCGAACCACCAGTATATCAAACCTCTTTTGTAGATCTTTCAAAACCGTCATCTCATTTCTAGAGAGGTTAAACTTCCTATGCTGAGAGGCATACACCTCCTCCATAGTCTCTAGATCTTTAAGAACAAGATCCCGGTATGTACTCAAAAAAGGTTGCAAAGCCCCAGGAGGACA
The DNA here is from genome assembly GCF_902459505.1 of Geotrypetes seraphini. Lineage (NCBI taxonomy): Eukaryota > Metazoa > Chordata > Amphibia > Gymnophiona > Dermophiidae > Geotrypetes > Geotrypetes seraphini. Next base: position 143,432,198 of record NC_047091.1, on the reverse strand, counting down.
CCATCTGGATTCATTTCTGGAATCTTCTCCAAACATAGCCTATGTTGGTGAAGAACCCCTGCTATGCTTCTTTAACAAAGAGATGAGTACTTTTTTCAAAAATCTATTTATTAAATGAAGTACTATAATCGAAACTTATATAAAAAAATATAAAAAATTATGACCGATGAAGACTTCTGTGCTTGTAATCTGTGAATGAAACTCTCTCACAGTTAGCACCGCTGAGGTCCTAAACGGCAATTCTCTGTTTGACATAGATATACATAAACGCTCCAACTCAGACCTTTCACCCTCTGCTACAATCCTAGTTGACTATTTTGCCAACAAAATTCATAATCTGAAATCATCTCTCGTAATTTCCAGCATAGAACCAGTTTTCAACCAACCTGCTGTAGGTAACGAAGGTTCATTAGCAGATATGACCTGGAATTATTTCGAAAGCCCAGACTGGAACCTATTTCTCAAGCTTTACTCTAAATATGCTAAATCCAATTGCCTACTAGACAACTGCCCACCCTCTGTCATGAAATATGCCCCCCACACACATACACACATTTAAAGCTGAACTTTTCAACTGGGTTTCGCTGTGCTTGTCCACTGGCCACTTTCCGACAGAACTTGGCCACATCCTTGTATCTCCTATTATTAAAACCTCCAAGGAACCAATCTCTTCCGCTACCAACTACAGACCCATTGCCAATATACCACTCTTCCAAAAACTTATGGAAGGTCTAATTAATCATGACCTCATGAAATACCTAGAGAAGTTCAACATTCTTCATGATTCCCAGTCTGGCTTTTGCACAAATCATAGCACAGAAACTGTTTTAGCTTCACTGACCAATTACCTTTTCCACTTGTTCTCACTGGGAAAAAGTACCCTGGTACTTCAGTTTGACTTGAGCAGTGCCTTTGACCTGGTTGACCATGACATTCTGCTCAGTTGCCTTGACTCCATTGGCATCACTGGACAGGTATTAAACTGGTTCACTGGATTCTTTAAAAAAAACGCTCTTACCAGGTTCACTGTAACGAAATCTTCTCCAAATCCTGGTGCAATCCCTGTGGAGTTCCACAGGGCTCCCCCCTATCCCCCCTCTCTATTTAACGTCTACTTGGCTCCGCTGGGACGTATGTGATCTGACTTAAATCTGAAATCATTTATATATGCAGATGACAACACTATTATTATTCCCTTAACCTCGCTGACATAAGATAAGGAACAATTCACCTCTTCCATCCTCACCAAGATAGAACAATGGACCACTCAATACAAATTAAAACTGAATCCTGAAAAAATGAAAATTTTCCTGGCAAGCTACCCATAAGCTAACAAATACTTCTCTGAAATTAAATGGGTTCGACTACCCAATCAACCCCACTATCAAAATCCTTGGAGTCATTCTGGACCGTTGCCTGACCTTCGAAGACCATACTAGTGCTCAGGTTAAAAAATGCTTTTGTACCCTCTGGAAACTTCGCACCATCAAACGCTATTTTGACTTCCTCTCCTTTCGACTGTTGGCTCAATCACTAATCTTAAACATTTTAGACTACTGCAACATTATATACCTGGGATCCTTTAAGAAAACCATCAAACACCTGAGAATTGCATAAAATGCTACCGTTCACCTCATCTATGATCTCAAAAAATCTGATCATGTAAGCCCTTATTACAAAAAACTGCACTGGCTGCCGATGGAGGCAAGGATCATTTTCAAATTTGCTTGCGTCTGCTTCAAAACCTTAACAGGCTCTTCCCCAATCTACCTGTTGGAACACTTTGAACTTTCAGGCCCCACTCGCACACGAAATGCCTACCTGTTTGCCTTCCCATCCCTAAAGGGCTGTATCTACAAGAGATTCCTTGATAGATCTCTAGCATCCCAAGCTAGAATAAATGCTTAACCACCCTCATCTCTAAATCACCCTCCTACCAAACTTTCAGGAAATCAATCAAAACCTATCTCTTTGATAAATTTCTCTGACTCCTCCTACCTTGCATCCCTGTCTTGATCTCTGATATGCCTCCGGATTTACCTGACTTCCCTGACTTGTTAAGTTAATCTGAATGCCCAAGTTAAACTGAACTCCAAGTTCAACTGAATGTCCTCTTTGTAACACTATTATCTTGTACACAACATCTCTGTCTTATATGTAACATCGCTGTAAATGTACAATCTCTTCCTCTGTTAACCGCTCTGAACTGCTATGGTACTTCGGTATACAAAAATAAAGTTATTATTATTATTATTACTACATTTCCAGAGATGCCAAGTTACACAGATCCAGGCTGAAGAGTTTATGGCCAGTCCTGATTCCAAACTTATATCCCAAAGTAGTGTGGGACCGTATTGTCTGATCCTGTCCATTGAAATCAGTGCTGCAAGTCTCATAATGCACCAGGATAGGGTGGTCAGAAATCCAGGACTGTTCCAAAATCTCCAGCCTGGAACTAGGTAACTTGGCATCTCTGTGTTACTATGTGATGATGATTGGGACTCTCTCTACTTTGAAATGATATCTTTGGAAGTTAGTACTGAAAATGAATTCTTAACCAGCTCATATCTCTTCTTAGGTATCAGCATCTTTAGCTCTATGTCGGTGATTCCTAAACCCATCCTGGGAGCTTCAAAGCAAATCAGGTTTTTAGGATATCCACAATTAATATGCAAGAGATCGATTTGCACACACTGCCTCTTTGTTATGCAAATCTATCTCATGCATATTTGTTGTGGATATCCTGAAAACCTGATTGGCTGAGGAACCCCAGGACAAGTTTGGGAATGACTGCTCTACATAGATAAAAGGTAGACAACAAAGCTTACACTTCCGTAGGGAACAGTCAGTTCATGAATAAATACAAGTTTGTATGATGACTTTGGTGCATTTATGCTTCAAGGACAATAACATCCTATTTTCTTTTTGTGTAGGGGTACCAATTAGCTCCATTTATTCAAACAAGCTGATCCAGTCCTGATTTTGCCCTACTGTATACCTGGACTTGAATTTCTTAAATAGAAACAAGCCTATATAACCCATGTAGACAATGAGGGGAATCTGAGATTATGCTGAAAGGATGAAACCAGCTGGTAGTCCTAACTGAGTGAGAGGCTTGTTTCACTAGTGAAGACAACCATGCAGGATGTCAAACCACAATCACGTATTTTCTAATTTTTATAATGAATTTGTTGACTTTATTTATTTATTCAGTCCTATTTCTGGTAAATGCAATATTGTTGTTGTTGGGTGCCATCGACATGTGCTCGAGCCCTTGCAACTTGATGGACATCATCAAATTTTCATGGCAGAATTCAGAAGTAGATTCCCAAGCCTTTCTTCTGCACAGTATAAATTTGATGTTGTCACCGCTATCGCATCAAACGCGATCCTCCGCCTCCAACACTGGCCAGATGGGTGGTACATTGTTAGTCTGACATCTCTGCCAAAACCTGTCCACCTTGGGAGGCCCTGCTGGTAGTAAAGCTAATAGCATAAATCCAATATCAAATTCCAAGCTTCCAACCTTTAGAATATTCTTTCTATGTTACTCCTTTAAATCCTTAACTGATGTTGCTACTTCTGTTTTAGCCATAGACCTCAGAAACACCCCTCCTCTGTCCCATAAAGGTTATGATCTCATAACGGGGAGATTCATGTGTAACCTCCTCATCGGTCAAGGTTTAAATTTTTAATGGCTGATGCTCAATAATTTTATATTTATTTTGAACACTTTTTATACTTTAAAACGACTAATGAAGTTTATGTACTTATCTTCAAAATTGTTGCTGTACTTAGGCTGGTGGACCCGACATGTTTCGCTGCCGCTTCGTCAGGGATCCACTCTTGCCGTTAACCACCATCCTGCATAGACTCTTAGGATAGGTAGTAAAGCTAATGACAGCATAGCTTTCAGCTTCACAGATGCACGCAAGAACTAGTGGCACGACAAGCCCATGTACCATGACTGGAGAAATGCAATATACACATATACGTTTCGGTGTAAGAAGTTCTTATTTTTATAAGAACTTCACTCTAGTTATGGATAAAGTTCAATCAGACTACTCTCATTTGAATCTGCAAATAACAAGGAGTGGCTCCACTATGCAGTACCCCTAAGAAGTCTCCAGAGCAATATTTTCTTTAATCTGGACCAACTAGAGGTTAGACTTTACCAACAAATGCTGCTCAAGTTTCAAAAGATTTTTGCTGTAGAAGTAACATTTTGAAACTATCTTGAGTAGTTCAGTCCCTGCCTCTTATTTGTAGAAAAAACACTTTAATGTTTTACATTGAGTCTTCATCTTCCAGTCACTGAATTTTTATCAGTCCATTTCCTTGATAAGCATGTCTTCTTTGTTGAGTTTAACTGCTCTAGGGACTTTATTTGCAAATGGATTACAGATTCTTCGATACAGGCTAGGCAGTAATAATACATTTTTGCTCAGAGAGTGCTGTGGCCTTTTGAGATTTCTTTCCAGTTTTTATGGGGAGGTTTCCTGTGCCTGATGGCTATCACTGCAAAGTTCTGAACTTTCTCTCTTAGCTATTATGAGATATAATCTAGGGCATTTCTGGACTGAAGAGATAAGCAGTATGTTTTAAGGAAGGCAGATAGTTTTGCAAAGTGATTTCTTAACTAGTTTACCATACTCTGCTGTGTTTCTATCTCTTCTTTGTTAGTCTGGCATATATTTTTCTCATCATGTTTCTATGTTTCTATTCTTAGGAAGAGAAGGAGATAATGGATGCTGCGGATGGGCAGACTGGATGGGCCATTTGGCCTTTATCTGCCATCATGTTTCTACATTCTGATTATATTTTATACACAAGAGATACCCAAAAAATACCAAATAGTTAAGACAGTTTAATGAATACCAATATAAGATAGATATATGAGTTCTTCAGTTAAAATAAGTTGGCATAGACTTTTCTTAAAAAAATGAAAACTACAGATGGCTTTTATACCATTCATAAAATAAAGAACATTCTTGTAAGTTAGCTACCATTCCACCTCCATACAGTGGAGGCTACCAGCCCAAGACAGAGTGGACTACATGTCCCAGACTGCACTGGGCTTTATAGCTCAGTGCTGACCTACCTTAACAAGTTAACCCTGCTAAGTCAGGGGGTGGGGTTCAGCAGGGAGGTGTTTATCTGCCACAGAGGAGAATCATTAGGGGGAAAGTCCCAGAGTGAGAAGATCCCTAAGGAGAGAAACCTTTCCTAGCCATGACTGCATTCAAGCCCAAGGGAAGACTGGAGTGTGAAAGCTAGCCAATAATCCATCCAGGAAAACACTAGAGAGGTGAGCTTCTAATCTAAGACCTCTGTAAACTGAACCGACTGGTTTAAAGGTAACTGACCCATATTTGGGGTGTGGCAGTTGAGCTGAAGCCAAAGACTGTTGTTGGAGAAAAGGGGTTTCTTTTCACTAAATGTTCTACTGTTTGGACTATTTAATAAGTGAAGTAGGAACCAGACTTATGGTGCTTTAAATCTGAGAGAACTGGGGAAATTGATCAAAAGATGAGGGTGCTGGACTGAACGTAATATGGCTAACTGATAAAAGTGTAAAGGCAGCTGCACTAGACACGATCTAAAAGTTAAAAGTATATCTTTGCCTTTCCTAAGCCTATGAGGAAATAGGCTCAGGTAGATGTCTCAATAAAACATTTTATTTCACCTTCTAAAGTGGTTTATGTGTGCTGACTGAGTGAATGTGCAGGGTTCCTGGAAAACCCGGCCAGGAATCTCTCACATTAGCATATTTAATGAGTGTTTTATGATTATGATTTACCATAAAAGTGTCTGAAACGACCATCAGTAGCAGCAGCAAGAAAAAGAAAACAGCAGTCACGGGGAAAACAACAGTAACAATGTTTTCTTCCTTATTCCCCTCTCTCCAACAAACCATTGCATCTTCCTATAGATCACCCAAACAATGGTATGACCAAACTGTTTGCAAATTCAATTTTGCTAAAAAAAAAACAAAAAAAACCTTGAGAATGAACACCAGAAAAGATTGTCCATATATAGAATCGCGCTTAGCGCCAACTCCTGTGCCCTAACATTGACTTATGCCTGCTGAAAACTGGTGTAAATCTGGCATCCAAGTTGGGCGCACTGACCTAATTATTCAGTAACTAGTTTTTTAGGCCGTTACATTAACGGGTGCTAGAATAGATGTGTAGACTTAGGCATTTATTTCTCTCTTTCTGTATGTGTGTCTTTCTTTCTTTCTCCCTGCCCCCCTTTCTTTCTGTCTTTTCTTTCTGTCTCTCCCCCCTGTCCAGCAGTAGCCCTTCTCCCTTCCTTTTACCTCCCTCTGTCCAGCAGTACCCCTTCCCTGCTCCCCCTGTCCATCAGTAGCCCTTCTCTCTTCTTTTTACCTACCAGTATTCCCATTTCCCCTTTTACCTTTCCTATTTCCACCTTTTTCACCCCATCCAGAGTAGCTGTTGCATTGTTGGTGTTCCAGTGTCTCCTCTTCCTTGGGTCTGGGCCGACTATTGTGGGCCAGGATTGCTAAGGGTGCCCTGTGGGACAGGCAGGGGCAAAGGTCAGCAGAGTTGGGGTAGTGTGTGGGGCCTCTGCCGGGTCGCGGGGAGCTGGTGTCTGCTCCCATTCCCTCTTCCACAGCCGCCACCACCAACATGTCTGCCAAGGCAAAACGCAGCATTTTATTTTTTGTGCAGCGCGCAGGCGTCGCATCGCACAACGGTGACGTCCAGGCCTCGCACTGCCACGTCTTTCTTGGGCCGCGACAGAGAGGGCAGGGGGTGCTAGCGGCCGGCAGCCACCGCTCTGCACCACGTTTCACCTCAAGCCGCCGCGGCCTCCTCCCGGCAGCCGCCGCTCCGCACTGCCTTGCTGCGGCTTTGGCCGGTAGGGCCGTATTGTGAGGTGGAGAGCAGGGAAGGGCACGCATGCACACTTGTCTTGCCACATCCCGACAGAAAAGGGATCAGGGAACACACGAGGCAAGTGCGCATGCGCGGCTAGCATTTTATTATTTAAGATAACAAAGCCATATAAATGAAGTCCACAGCATCGCTGGGTTTGCTGTTCTTCAGTTAAATACATTGGAAGACAAGAAAGCAGTGCTGTACCATGGTGTGCCCCCACCTGGAGTTCGGCATCCAACACTGGTCGCCGTACATGAAAAAGGACATGGTACTACTCGAAAGGGTCCAGAGAAGAGCAACAAAAATTGTCAAGAGGAGTTGCCGTACAGTGAGAGATTAGAGAAACTGGGCCTCTTCTCCCTTGAAAAGAGGAGACTGAGAGGGGACATGATTGAAACATTCAAGATAATGAAGGAAATAGACTTAGTAGATAAAGACAGACTATTCACACTCTCCAAGATAGGGAGAACGAGAGGACACTCTCTAAAGTTGAAAGGGGATAGATTTCGTACAAACGTAAGGAGGTTCTTCTTCTCCCAGAGAGTGGTAGAAATCTGGAACGCTCTTCCGGAGGCTGTTATAGGGGAAAACACCCTCCAGGGATTCAAGACAAGGTTGGATAAGTTCCTACTGGAACGGAACATACGTAAGTAAGGCTAGACTCAAATAGGGCACTGAGTGGACTGCTGGGCTCGATGAACCACTGGTCTAACCCAGCAGTGGCAATTCTTATGTTTTTATGTCATAAACTGGGACTCGAATGTGTAGGGTTGTCAGATGTCCAGATTTCCCTGGACATGTCCTCCTTTTCAATGACATGTCCGGGGATCCAGGCGGCTTTCCAAAACCCAGCATTTTGTCCGGTTTTGAAAGCTTCTAGCAATGAGCGACGTGGGGCCAGCATCTGTGCATGCGTATGATGTCATTGTGTCACACCAGCGCATGCGCAGATGCTGTCCCGATGAGCAAATAGGTTGAGAGGGGTGGGGCGGGCTGAAATGGGGCGGGCTTTGGCAGAACTGGGCTTGACTGGGCAGAATGGGGCGGGCCTGGGGTGGGAGCCATGGGTCTGCAGCCAATCATAGAGCGGTGAGGGACCAGGCAGGAAGCGCAAAGGTCACACGCCTGTGTTTGGCATCCCTCTGCAGAGAAAGGTAGCCGTTCAGCAGGACCACCGTGCTGGACCACCGATACTTAAAAATGGTACTGGGGGGAGGTGCTTCGGGCTGCAGGCTGCTTCTTCGGGCTGTTTCAGGCTTTGGGTTGCAGGCTGCTTCGGGCTGCGGGCTTCCCAGCATCAGACCACCAGATGCACCTATGTGTAGAGAAGGAAAAACCAAGAAGAAAAAAAAATTCTAAACCAAATTTTTTTTTCTTGGTTTTTCCTCCTCTACAGGTGGGTGCATCTTATGGTCCAAAAAATATGGTAAAAGGACCACATAAAGTCAGTCCTATCTTTATGCATTAACCCATACCTGGTTAAGTGCTGAATATCATACTTAACCAGCTAAGTTTTAGCTAGCTCCACAAAATCAGATATTCAGTGCCAAAGCCCAGATATGGCCTGGCATTGAATATCCAAGTTTAATCGCAGCTATTTGCTGCCAGCTGAATATTACCCTATTCTTATTTTATGTCTAAGTTCCTTTATAAACTGGGCTCATACAATATCCTCTTGCACAAATTTACACATGCTCCAAAGGAGTAAATGTGTGCATGAACTCTGAGTTCCTGTGTATTTTACAAAATAGAAGCATACATCCCAGTTATAGCCTAGATCCATCCAAACTATGTCCTCAGAAATGACTCTGTGCAGATCAGGTAAAAATAAGAACAGTCTTGCAGTGCCATTTCTGAACAGTTAAATACTATAATAATAATAATAATAATTTTATTCTTATATACCGCCATACCCGGAGAGTTCTAGGCGGTTTACATCAGTTACAGTAGTATCTGCATTAACACGCAGATTTACAAACAGTTTGAACAATTTTAAACAATTTATCAGCAATACACAATTTATCAAATAGAAACAAATGTTAAAGCGGGGCTTACAGCATTCTGTCATGTAAAGACGATTTATCCGATATAAATAGTTTATCGGATATAAGCAGTGTTAATCGAACTTAACAGAGGATGACTGGCGGAGGGGAGATAGGGGAGAGGGGAGCAATTAAGGGGAGGAGAAGAGTGGGGGTGGGTGGGGGGGCGTGTAGTAATGTAAGCGGGGGGGGGGGGTTGTTAGGGGTCTTGTTTGCCGAATAGGTAGGTTTTGAGTGATTTTCTGAAGCCGAGGTAAGTGGGGGCCTCGAGTATCATTTGTGCAAGCCATGGGTTGAGCTTAGCTGCTTGGAAGGCGAAGGTTTTGTCTAGGAATCTTTTAAGGTGGCAGAGTTTTAGAGACGGGAAGGCGAACAACTGAATTCTACGGGATTTCTTGTTTGTGTTGTAGAGGCTAAAGTGAGAGTTGATGTAACTTGGTGCTGAACCATTTATCGATTTGTAGCAGAAGCATGCGAATTTAAAGAGGACTCTAGATTCAAATGGCAGCCAGTGAAGTTGGTGGTAGAAGGGGGTGATGTGTTCCCATTTCTTAAGGCCGAAGATGAGACGCACCGCGGTATTTTGGATTATTTTTAGTCTCATGGTGGTTTTCTTTGTGGCGTTGAGGTATATGATGTTACAGTAGTCAAGGATGCTGAGGATGGAGGATTGTACAAGTAGGCGAAAAGAGGTGTCGTCAAAGTATTTTTTTATGGTGCGGAGTTTCCACAGTACGGAGAAGCTTTTCCTGACCATGAGATCGGTGTGGTTTTCTAAGGATAGATTTTTGTCCAGAGTGACTCCCAGTATCTTTAGCGTGGGCTCGAGGGGGAAAGTTTGTCCTTTTAGTTGGATTGAAGTGTCCTTGATTTTGTCCTTGGGGGTGGCTAGGAAGAATTTTGATTTGTCGGGATTGAGTTTCAGTCTAAAAGATAACATCCAGAGTTCGATCTGGTTGAGAATGTTTGTAATGTAGTTGAGTCGTTCTTGTGAGAAATTGGTTAGTGGGATGGCTATTGTGATGTCGTCTGCATAGATGAAAGATTTAAGTTTGAGGTTGTGTAGAAGGTTCCCTAGGGAGGCCAGGTAGATATAGTACTGAATATTGGCTAGATGGTCATTTTCAGCCAAAACCGAAAACATGGCCGGAAATTTAAATAGAAACAAACTAGCATACCACTATAACCATGAAGTGCATCACACTCTTCTACCACGGTCTCAGAACTGGAGCCTACGCATGGTATTTATATCACAAACTCGAGTGATCAGCGTAGCAATTTAGCTCCCTGCTCCAATCATTGACCGCTTAGGTTTTAAAACATATAAACTTTAATAATTTAATCTTAAAATATTTCTTGTAGAAAACTTTTTTTTATATATACTTTTAGTTCATTTTATTTTAATTCATTTTATAGAAAACCTCACTATCAGTGCAAATTTGCCCACATTGTATGCATTATTAAGGATTTGAAAAAATGACAAGCTACTTATCTTTAAACAGCGCTTGTCTCTGGATATCTTTTTTTCAGCAGTGCTCAAATAGTTGCACAAGCCAGTATTGCACAAGCCGACGCGGCCAGCGTTTCGAGTTTGTGATATAAATACCATGCATAGGCTCCAGTTCTGAGACCGTGGTAGAAGAGTGTGATGCACTTCATGGTTATAGTGGTATGCTAGTTTGTTTCCATTTATAATTTACTACCACTTGGGATACTTATTTATAGATTGTACGGAAATTTAAATAACCTTTCAGCCAAAACTGAAACCAGGCAGAAAAAGGATTTTGGGCTGGGTTCAGCGAATGTTACGCCAATCTTCAAAAGAGGTTCGAAGGGAGACCCGGTAAACTACAGACCAGTGAGTCTGACCTCAGTACAGGGAAAGATGGTGGAGGCGCTGATAAAGGACCACATCATTGATCACCTTGACAGACACGGTCTGATGAGGTCCAGCCAACACGGTTTCAGCAAAGGCAGATCTTGTTTGACAAACTTGCTGCACTTCTTCGAGGGAGTGAACAGACAGATAGACAAGGGCGACCTGGTCGACATTGTATATCTGGACTTTCAGAAGTCCAGATAGACAAGGACGACCTGGTCGACATTGTATATCTGGACTTTCAGAAGTCGTTCGACAAGGTTCCGCATGAATGACTACTTTGGAAAATTGCGAGCCATGGAATCGAGGGTGAAATACTCATGTGGATTAAAAACTGGCTGGAGCATAGGACAGTAGGGGTAAATGGACAATACTCGGACTGGAAGAGCGTCACCAGTGGGGTGCCGCAGGGCTCGGTGCTTCGACCCGTGCTCTTCAATATCTTTATAAATGATCTGGACATAGGTATGATGAGCGAGGTGATTAAATTTGCGGACGATACGAAGTTATTCAGAGCAGTAAAGATGCAGGGGGATTGCAAAGATCTGCAACGTGACATAATCAGGCTCGAGGAACGGGCATCGACATGGCAGATGAGGTTCAACATGGACAAGTGTAAAGTGATGCATGTCGGTAACAAAAATCTCATGCATGAATACAGGATGTCTGGGGCGGTACTTAGAGAGACCTCCCAGGAAAGGGACTTAGGAGTTCTGATTGATAAGTCGATGAAGCCGTCCATGCAATGTGCGATGGCGGCGAAAAGAGCGAACAGAATGCTAGGAATGATAAAGAAGGGATCATGAACAGATCAGAGAAGGTTGTCGTGCCGCTGTACTGGGCCATGGTGTACCCTCACCTGCAGTACTGCGTACAGCACTGGTCGCCGTACATGAAGAAGGACACGGTACTACTTGAAAGGGGCCAGAGAAGAGCGACTAAGATGGTTAAGGGGTTGGAGGAGCTGCCATACAGCGAAAGATTAGAGAAACTGGGCCTCTTCTCCCTCGAATAGAGGAGATTGAGAGGGGACCTGATTGAAACATTCAAGTACTGAAGGGGATAGACTTAGTAGATAACGACAGGTTGTTCACCCTCTCCAAGGTAGGGAGAACGAGAGGGAACTCTAAAGTTGAAAGGGGATAGATTCCGTACAAACGTAAGGAAGTTCTTCTTCACCCAGAGGGTGGTAGAAAACCGGAACGCTCTTCCGGAATCTGTCATAGGGGAAAACACCCTCCAGGGATTCAAGACAAAATTAGACAAGTTCCTGCTAAACAAGAACATACGCTGATAGGGCTAGTCTCAGTTAGGGCGCTGGTCTTTGACCAGAGGGCTGTTGCGTGAGCGGACTGCTAGGCATGATGGACCACTGGTCTGACCCAGCAGCGGCAATTCTTAAGTTCTTATGTACAACCAAAACTAAAATTTGATTTGCCTCTTCACTCTAGCATTGCATCTACTTTTTATGCATTTATAACCATCCCACGCACAATTTTATAATAGCCATTTTTCACATTTAAAATCCAGGCCTGGATTTAGGCATTGGGAACTTAAGAAGATGTCTATGGTGCTTTTTTGATAGGTGCTAGGATGTTACCATTACTTGCATGCCTTAATCCAGGTACAAGGCCATAGTGGCATCAGTGGCAGTGACAGCAACACAACTTCAATGCAGAATGTGACACTGACTAGTCTTGTGGCTTCTGGCTCATTCCATGTCCATATGGTCCTGTTACCATGAAATCTCAAACTCACTAAAAACACCCTTCAGAAAGCAGGGCTACGTCCTTCCACTCCAAATACCCCAGATCCTACTCTCCATCAAGCCCTCCATTGAGGTCTAACCCTCTACCAGGTAGCTAGTCCTCCTCAACTTGGGGCTTCTTCTGAACAGTAGTGGCAGCTGACGCAACACAACTTCAATGTAGAACCCAACGTGGAGGCCACAAGCCCTCCAGTGCTGACAGATCTAACAACATCCTGCCTCCTTCACCTTGTACAGGTTTTCATGGTTTCATGGTAACAGGAAAATCCAAATACACAAGAAAGGATGTCCAAAAAATCTCAAACTCACAAAAAACACCCTTCAGAAACCAGGGCTACGTCTCAGAATCTATAGCAAAAAAAAAGGAGAAAAGACCTCAGTGTCTAACAGGAGCTCTAAGAAGCTTCCCAAATAGACAAGCCAGTCTCAGACAAAGTTTGAAACTGGCAGACACATCCTTGGTCAAAAAACTCCTTCAAGCTCTATTAATATATTCAGAGTCACATATCTCGTTTTATAAACTTTTTAAACTTTTTAAATAATTTTTCATGAGTAGTATCATAAAAGTCACTTATCTGAACAGATAGCTGTTTAAACGTAGTCCTGGGGTTAGAAAGCAGGAACAAAAAATGCTCCGTGGGAAGTCAGTTGAAAGCTAATTCAAGCATGTCCATTGCAACACTTCCACATTCATCCAACAGGGCTCCCTGTTTTGCTACAATGCTTCGTCAGGGATTTTGCTGTGAACAAAAGAACAAATTAAGTCCAGAACATTTCCAAAAAACAAAAAAAGAAGAAAAATGCTACTTAACCCACAGCGTCCATTCACCCGCTTCCACTCCTGTCACAAAATGGCCCCTCAGCGTTCTAAACTAATATGCAAATCCACTCGTCATCACGCACACGTGGTGACATCATATTACTTCCATTTCCATTCTTACACTGGAAATACAATCAAAAAAAACACAAAAAATAGCAAAACCATCAGCAAAACCAGGGTTTCCAATCCAAAGTACTGTTCAAACCTGTCGGAGCACAGGTTTGTAACCAAAAAATCCAACGTTGTTCTCTTTTGAGTAATAATTGCTTGAAGTCACCACCCCTAGCAGAAGGAGACACACGTTCAAGGGCCCAGCACCGGAGATCTTCAAAAGAATGATTAAACTCCACACAGTGCTGCACCATCGGAGCTTCTGCCCGTTCTCGCAACAGACAGGAGCGGTGCTCTATAAGACGTGTCTTCAGCACTCTAGATGTCTGTCCCACATATAACTTCTGGCAGGGACATCTGATGACATATATAATTCCTCTGCTTTTACAATCTGTGGAATGATGTAAAATATACTGTTTTTGATACACTGGGTTCACAAAAGATGAACAGGTCTCCATTATACTGCATACGGACCAATACCCACATTTGTCATGTATTCCCCCCGATTCCCTATCCCAGCGCTCATTCTCCTCTATTGCCACTCTGCTAGTAGGGCAGAGCTCATCTTGAATACATTTGTTTCTTGAAAAAGCAAACATCATTGAACATTCCCGGTACATTTCCAGTGTAAGAATGGATATGGAAGTAATATGATGTCACCACGTGTGCGTGATGACGAGTGGATTTGCATATTAGTTTAGAACGCTGAGGGGCCATTTTGTGACAGGAGTGGAAGCGGGTGAATGGACGCTGTGGGTTAAGTAGCATTTTTCTTCTTTTTTTGTTTTTTGGAAATGTTCTGGACTTAATTTGTTCTTTTGTTCACAGCAAAATCCCTGACGAAGCATTGTAGCAAAACAGGGAGCCCTGTTGGATGAATGTGGAAGTGTTGCAATGGACATGCTTGAATTAGCTTTCAACTGACTTCCCACGGAGCATTTTTTGTTCCTGCTTTCTAACCCCAGGACTACGTTTAAACAGCTATCTGTTCAGATAAGTGACTTTTATGATACTACTCATGAAAAATTATTTAAAAATTTTAAAAAGTTTATAAAACGAGATATGTGACTCTGAATATATTAATAGAGCTTGAAGGAGTTTTTTGACCAAGGATGTGTCTGCCAGTTTCAAACTTTGTCTGAGACTGGCTTGTCTATTTGGGAAGCTTCTTAGAGCTCCTGTTAGACACTGAGGTCTTTTCTCCTTTTTTTTTGCTATAGATTCTGAGACGTAGCCCTGGTTTCTGAAGGGTGTTTTTTGTGAGTTTGAGATTTTTTGGACATCCTTTCTTGTGTATTTGGATTTTCCTGTTACCATGAAACCATGAAAACCTGTACAAGGTGAAGGAGGCAGGATGTTGTTAGATCTGTCAGCACTGGAGGGCTTGTGGCCTCCACGTTGGGTTCTACATTGAAGTTGTGTTGCGTCAGCTGCCACTACTGTTCAGAAGAAGCCCCAAGTTGAGGAGGACTGGCTACTTGGTAGAGGATTAGACCTCAATGGAGGGCTTGATGGAGAGTAGGATCTGGGGTATTTGGAGTGGAAGGATAGCAGAGGAAGTCCACCTGAATTGGCCAAAGTTGATACTGGGCTAGATGAACCAGCACGGCAAGAAAGATTTAGCAGCACTAGAAAAGGTTCAAAGAAGAGCAACCAAGATGATAAAGAGGATGGAACTCCTCTCATATGAGGAAAGACTAAAAAGGTTGGGGCTCTTTAGCTTGGGTAAGGGGAGATATGATTGAAGTCTACAAAATCCTGAGTGGAGTAGAACGGGTACAAGTGGATCAAATTTTCACTCTATCAAAAATTACAAAGACTAGGGGATACTCGAAGATACAGGGAAATACTTTTAAAACCAATAGGAGGAGATATTTTTTCACTCAGAGAATAGATAAGCTCTGGAACGCATTGCCAGAGGTTGTGGTAAGAGCAGATAGAATACCTGGTTTTAAGAAAGGTTTGGACAATTTCCTGGAGGAAAAGTCCACAGTCTGTTATTGAGAAAGACAGGGGGGAAGCCAGTGCTTGCCCTGAATCGGTAGCATGGAATGTTGCTACTCTATGGGTTTTTGCCAGGTACTAGTGACCTGGATTGGCCACCATGAGGACAGGCTACTGGGCTTGATGGACCATTGGTCTGACCAAGTATTCTTATGTTATCCCTTATTCCAGAGGCAATGGAGTTTGAAGAAACTTGGCCCCAGATCAAAAGGAGCAGTGTTAATATCTAACAGTTAGAACAATGAACTAAGAACCATGCCAAATCCTTCTACTGCTCCTTGTGACCTTGTGCAAGTCACTTAACCCGCCACTGCTCAGGCACAAATTTAGGGTCAGTTTTAGAAAGCTGCAGTTGAGAGTCCCGGCAAGCATATGGGCTGCTTCGCATTTGCCGCACGTGAATTGCTAGCACAGCTTTCTAAAAGGGGACCACTGAAAAGGGGTGAGCTAAATCCAAAATTCCTTCCTGCTAACAACGGCATTGCTCTCTGCTCCAAAGCAGCATTCTGACTAATTTGTATCCCTTGTTTACCCCAGCACATATGGATCATTCCATTTCATATATCTTCATTAAAACTTTCATAGAACAGAGATGGACATGCTTGTGGCCTGACTGATAAAATAATGTGTAATTGTGAAAAAAAAAAAAAAAGCCTCCAGAATCTGCTTTCCTCACTACAGTTTTTATTTTTCTTTGCTTAATTTGTGCATGTCTGTTTACATTTTTCTGAGTAATTTAATCCACTTTAATGTGTTTGAAGTGGAATAAAATGTGTAGAAGATTCACATCAAGCATCACCTGAAAAAGATATAAATAACACAACTATAAGTTGTTTTTAACTGGCATTAATGGCATGAAGAGTTTATAAATACCTGACAGTCTAGGGTAGGCCTCATCCAATTGGGTTTTCAGTGAGGCATCTATCTGTAAGTTGAATGAATTACTATAATGGATCAGTCAGTTACAGGCTAAACACTGCCCCGCTGGGATGTGAAAACACTAAGAGAGAACCCCAGAAATTTTTAAACAGCAAGAACCTCTCCTGTATGAGCCCTGAATCTGGTGGTTTACTGGTCTTCAGCCAAGAGCGATCCACAGCTGCACCTGCCCTGCCAGCACCTTCTCCAAAATGGCGTCTCGTGCTACCATCACTAGGGGTCATGTTTCCATTTTGGAGTTGGCGCTGGCAGGGTAGTAGTGACTACCAGGTTCAAGGCTGAAAGGCCAACTAAGATGGCAGAAGACCCTTTGGGGGAGTGGGGGGATGTGATTGAGGGTGGGAGAGACAGCACCAGCCCCTTTAGCTTCCAACCTGATGCCATAAAATAAACCTAGCTTTTGGTTAGAGTTATTTTACTATCACTGTATGTCCATACCATGATTTGCAGTGTACACACAAGGCCGGATTCTATAAACTTTGCCTAACTCGTAGGCACCTAGCAAAGCGTCACCAACTGCATGTCAATCAAAGTTATTTTTATTTTATTAAAAAAAAAATTTCTATACCGTTTTAAATCAAAGTGGATTATGGTAAAACATACAAATTTAAATAGGACACTTACAGGAAACATACACAAATAGCACCTGAGAATCAGTTATACATAAAAATATAAGAATAGCCTTACTGGATCAGACCAATGGTCCATCTAGCCCAGTATCCCGTCTTCATGGAGGCTAGTCCAAGTTACAAGTACCTGGCAAAAACCCAAATAGTAGCAGCATTCCATGCCACTGATCCAGGCCAAGCAGTGGCTTATCCCATGTCTGTCTCATCAGCAATTTATGGGCTTATCCTCCAGGAACTTGTCCAGACTTTACATTATTAATAACCTTACTACAGACTAAAGAATGACACGGGGAAAAATTCTGTCCCCGTCACCATCCCGTCCCCGGACCACCATCCTCTGCACCGCCCTGTCCCCGCTGGTCCTTTCACCGCCCCGTCCCTGTCTCTGCTGTCCCTTTCACTGCCCCGTCACCGTCCCGCTGTCTCTTTCACCGCCCCGTCACCATCCCCGTCTTCAGCGTCTTCTCCTCTCCATCCCCCCATCCTCAGCACCCTTCACGCAATCCAGCAGCTCCCTCCCGCTGGCCAGCCGGGCATTTCCCTCCCTCCCTCCTTTTCCCTTACCTTTTCTTCTTGAAACTGGCAATTTCTATTGACGTCGGGAAGAAGGGAAGAAGCAGCGGCTCAGGGTTAGAATCGGCACAGCAGGGAGGGAAAGTGATCGCCCATCCTGGTGTCCCCGCGCACAGCTTCGAGACACTGTCCCTGAAAACGGGACATTTCGGTGTCCCGAAGCGGTGGGTCGGGACAACGGGACGGTCGGTCTGAAAACGGGACGTATGGTCATCTTAATCATGTCCCCTCTCAGTCTCCTCTTTTCAAGGGAGAAGAGGCCCAGTTTCTCTAATCTCTCACTGAACGGCAACTCCTCCAGTCCCTTAACCATTTTTGTCGCTCTTCTCTGGACCCTTTCGAGCAGTACTATCAGGGCCGCCATCAGAAATTTCTAGGCCCCTTACTGAGCAATCCTATTGGGCCCCCCCATGCACCCCTTCCCCCCTGACCCCCCTTCTTCCATGGGCCGAATACATACATACTTTTCTCTGTCGCCACACTCTTTGACCAAAAGATTTGTAAGCCTGCAACCACGTCAAGGTAGACTCTTTCAGCAGGGCCCTAACCTAACCTAAACTAAACTAATCTATACCTATCTATTCTAAACTAACATATGTCTAATACTGAACTAATAGCAAACTAACAAACATCTGCATAATAAATAACTAATAAATAATAGTGCTAGTAGCTATAATTCACTTTTGAATGTAAAATCTCAGTTAAGGATTTCTTTTGACCTTTGTAGGCCAGAAGTAGATCATAATTGCACAATATATTTTGTAACAAGTATTAAATGTGTTTTTATAAATACTGTAAGCTTAATAAATATATCAGAAAAAACTACACATCTGAGCGCATATCTGAACATACATATCTGTATGATCCCATCCTCCTCAGCTTGCCTATAGCTGCATCATGCATGTTAAAAATGTATGATATGTTGATATGTGCACCTTCCTTCCTTCCCATCCATCCTCCTCAGCCTGTCCTTACACATCCACAGCTGCATGTTAATGATGATGTATATGTTATGATAAATAAGTGCATATGAGCACATCATTAACATGCAGCTATGGATGAATATAAAAAAGAAACAATATTCTGTACAATTGTCAATTCATAAATCAGCGTCTTCTCCCCACTCTCTCTTCCCCATTTTCCTTCAACGTCCTCAGCCCACTCTCTCTCCACTTTCCTTCAACGCACGCACATAAAAACAAGCAAGTAATTTATATCATTTTCATTCTATTCATTCATAGAAATTAAAGTCTAAATAATGCCAGTCACATAACAAAACATGATTTTACAAAAATAATTCCCTGCACAGTCAAGCCTGCAAGGATTACCGTATTTTCACGCATATAACGCGCGCGTTATACACGATTTTACAAACCTTGCGTGTTATACGCGTGAGCGCGTTTTACAACTTTTTTTTTCAATCCGATCGGCATCCCCCCTGCGACCGGCATCCTCCCCCCCGTTCGCATCACCCCCCCCCCCCTACATCCCCCCAGCACCAAACAACTCTTACCCGATTGGGCACCGGCACCAGCACCAATGCACAGGATGTGCCAGTGCCAGTGCCTGAAGATCCTCCCTCGTTGGTTTGGGCTGGGCTGGGCGATGCGGTGCAGGAGAGATCCTCCTTCTTCCTGCGCCGGGCTGGACTAGGCTTTGAGCATTTGCACATGCTCAAAGCCTTCTGGTCTCGCTCTCTATCTCAGAGAGAGCGAGACCAGAAGGCTTTGAGCATGCGCAAATGCTCAAAGCCTAGTCCAGTCCGGCGCAGGAAGAAGGAGGATCTCTCCTGCACCGCACCGCCCAGCCCAGCCCAGCCCAGCCCAGCTCAAACCAATGAGGGAGGATCTTCGGGCACTGGCACTGGCACGTCCTGTGCATTGGTGCTGGTGCCGGTGCCCAATCGGGTAAGAGATGTTTGGTGCTGGGGGGATGTAGGATCGCGGGGGAGGGGGGGGACGTGAGCGGGGGGGAGGATGCCGGTTCGCAGGGGGGATGCCGGATCGGATTGAAAAAAAAAAGTTGTAAAACGCGGGGAAGGGAGCGGGGGGGGGGGGAGGATGCCGGTTCAAAGTAGGCGGGAGGAGGTTTTAGCATGCGCGGTATACGCGTGTGCGCGCTATATTAAATTTTTTTTACATAAATTTGTGTTTCCTGCGCACTATACCCCTGTGCGTGTTTTACATGGGTGCGCGTTATCTACGTGAAAATACGGTACTAGATGTCTTTCAGCAGCTCCTCTCCCTCCCCCTTACCTTTGTGGCCAAGTCAAAATGATCTACCAACAATAAAATTTTAAAAACACAAAGCACGCTGTACGCAGAGAAAATGTTAATTATCATTTATATTCCGCGGGTTTTCAAAGAGGTCAAGGCAGATGACTTTATGCAATGTCACCTCAGTAACAACTATAGAAAAATAGACAAATTTTCCCCCTCCCTTTTTACTAAAACGCGATAGCGGTTTTTAGCGCAGGGAGCTGTGCTGAATGCCCCACGCTGCTCTCAACGCTCAAAGGCTCCCTGCGCTAAAAAACGCTATTGCGGTTTAGTAAAAGGGGGCCATAGTGCAAAATATAGACAGCATATATAAATTCTCAAAGCAGACACATTTTCATCACTAAATTGAAAATAAAATCATTTTTCCTACCTTTGGTAATTTCATCAGTCTCTGGTTGCACTTTATTCTTCTGACTGTGCATCCAATATTTCTTCCCTTCTTTCAGCCTCCTGTATGCTTCCTCTCCTCCAGACCTCATTCCCTCCCCAAACTTTTTCTATGTTTCACCCTACCCCTTCTTTCTTTTTCTCTCTCTCCATACCCCCTTTCTTTCTGTATGTCTGTTTTTCTCTCTCTCTCACCCTGCCCCCTTCTTTCTTTCTCTCTCCACACCCTCTTTCGTCTTGTATGTCTGTCTTTCTCTCTCTCTCCGTGCCCCATTTTTCTTTGTTTCACCCTGCCCCCTTTCTTTCTTTCTGGCTTCCTGTCCCCCCCTTTCTTTCTTTCTCCCTGCCCTCCCCTATGCCACCACCATTGGGAAAATGCTGCCACCGCCACTGGGGAATAGGCTGTCACTGCTGCCATCGGGAACAGGCCGGCACCGAGTTTGCCCTGCTTCTCTTCCCCGCGGGGCCGACCAACTCTTGCCACCCGACGTCAATTCTAATGTCAGAGAGGACGTTCTAGGCCATCCAGGCAGCGATTGGCTGGCCCAGAACGTCCTCTCCAACGTCAGAATTGACGCGAGTGGCGAGAGTTGGTCGGCCCCACAGGGAAAAAGAGGGAGAACTCGGCGCCAGCCTGTTCCCGATGGCGGCGGTGGCACTCAAGTGGCTAAAGAGCTGCAGTTTGCCGGCCTAGGGAGACCACTGGAGGGTCGCCAGCTGTGCACCCCCTTGGGACATAAACCCGGGGCGGGGTGGACCGCCCCCCCCACCCTCCCCCACCTTGGTATGCCACTATCTGTACCTCACTCCCTCCATATGACCAAAAATTCTCCTTTCTTCTATTCCCCGTGTACACTACCATCTCTTTCCCTCCCTTCCTCTCTCCCAAGTCGATGCCTTCTGTGCCAAAAACCCATTCCCTCCCCCACCTCAGCATCTCTTTCCCTCCCTTCCTCTCTCCCAAGTCCATGCTTTCTGTGTCCAAAAACCCATTCTATCCCCCACCTCAGCATCTCTTTCCCTCCCTTCCTCTCTCCCAAGTCCATGCCTTCTGTGTCCAAAAACCTATTCCCTCCCCCACCTCAGCATCTCTTTCCCTCCCTTCCTCTCTCCCAAGTCCATGCCTTCTGTGTCCAAAAACCCATTCCCTCCCCCACCTCAGCATCTCTTTCCCTCCCTTCCTCTCTCCCAAGTCCATGCCTTCTGTGCCCAAAAACCCATTCCCTCCCCCACCTCAGCATCTCTTTCCCTCCCTTCCTCTCTCCCAAGTCCATGCCTTCTGTGTCCAAAAACACATTCCCTCCCCAACCTCAGCATCTCTTTCCCTCCCTTCCTCTCTCCCAAGTCCATGCCTTCTGTATCCAAAACGCACTCCCTCCCCCCTTTTGTGTTCCGCGTTTGCCTCCCAGCCCATCTTTGCAACTTTCTCAGCAAAACGGAGCTCGAGCCGAGAGCTTGTCTCCTGCCTGCTCTGCCGCGCACAAATAGCCGACCGGAAGTATTCTGCGACGTCAGCACTGACGTCGGAGGGCAGGCTTTGCTTAAGTCCTCCCTCCGACGTCAGCGCTGACATCGGGGAACACTTCCAATCGGCTATATGTGAGCGGCAGGGCAGGTAGGAACAGAAGACGAGCCTCGCGGCTCGAGATGTATTGAACTCCGCGGGTTCACCGTCCAGCTCTCTCCTGTGCACCTGGGGCGGCGCGCCCCCTCCCTAGACTGTGGCCTAGGACTCTGTGGGAGCCCGGGCCCCCTGTCAGCTCCGGGCCCCTGAATGCAGGACTGGTAGTACTGCCCTGATGGCGGCCCTGAGTACTATGTCCTTTTTCATGTATGGCGACCAGTGTTGGATGCAGTATTCCAGGTGGGGGGGCGTACCATGGCCCGGTACAAAAGCATGATAAACTTTTCAGATCTATTTGAGATCCCCTTCTTAATCATTCCTAGCATTCTGTTTGCTTTTTTTGCTGCCATTAAAGGACTAAGATGTTAGGTTATGTTAAGATACAAAAGAGTGCCAGTACAATCTTTATTATCAAATAGGATTAGTTTGGAATTCTTTACCACTTGAAATCAGGTCCCAAGCTGGCTACTGTATATGATTTTTCACAAAAAAAAAAAAAGAAAATGATTTGTTGGGTTTGAAATTGTATTCTGATTTTATTTATGAACATTTTATATTAAAATCTAGTATTGTATATCCCAGAAATGTCTACTCTAGACAATTCTTTTATGATTTGCATCAAACCGTGACATTAATTTGCAGAATATAAGCTCTGTATTTATAATGGTAAAGTCCCAGAGAGAGTAGTCAATATTTTGCTTTACACTACAGTTCTACACTTCCCCAAATTCAACAGCAGTAAAGACCCTTTCTAACACATTGCACATCTTGCTGCAAGGAAACAAAGCATTGCTCTGATTCATCGGTTTGAAATATGAGTAGTTTATAGCAGGTGGGGGAGGGGCATGGGTTTATTTTTAATCAGCTTACTTTGGAATTCTCCTTTGTCCAGTCTCCCATTTATAACTATGTCACTTGTTCAGCTCTAATTCCGCCTCTCAAAGGAAAGGTTTAGTTTTACGTCCTCCAGAGACCCATTGGTGCAAGGTTAACACTGGAGATAAATTAGGTTCCATAATTTATGGTTTTTAAGTCGCAGGAATTCAACAGAATATTCTTTGACAGCAAATGGAGTCCAACCTAGAGCTGAGTTTTCCACATGATGAATGAAGAGGTATATTTAAGTCTCCCTTGAGGTATTGCATTACTGCCAAGTGTCGACTTCTGCATTTTAATTTCTTTCGAGTGCTATGGGGGGCCAGATTCTTAAAAGATTTATAAGACCTGTAGGTACAGTTGTAGATACCTTTGCCTCAAGAATAGTTTTTTTTTCTTGGCCAGACTGGATGATAATTTATTATTTTAGAGTTTGAAGTCTTATGTCAGTCTTCAATTGTATTTCCTGCAGAGCTAGGGCAGGAGGGAGGAGGGGTCCATGGTTCAGAAAACGGTGGCACAGGAGTTTAAGAGATTCTCTTCTGCCACAGAATCTCTGTTTGACCTTGCACAAACCACTTTATCTTCCCCTGTCTCCAGGAACTGGGTAAAAATAAGACCTCTGTCTTGCCATAATTTAGTTTTCTTTATCTACTGGAATGCTCTCTCGAGGGAGGTGGTGGAGAGGGAAACGGTGACAGAATTCAAAAGCAGTGTGCGATGAACACAGAGGATATCTAACTAGAATATGAATGGGCAAACCTTCATAGTTTGAATCCCAGAAAGGACATGGTTTGGATTGGCTGGAGTTAGCTTCAACGGCAACTCCAGTAGTAGTATCCTAAGGACAGTACCGAGTAGACGTCTAAGGTTTATGGCCCAGAAGGAAAAAAAAAGAAAAAAGACAATTCAATCATGAAAATGACAGTGTCATATTAATTTTAGGTCCAAAAAATGCAATAGGGCTTATTTTCGGGGATATCTTATTTTTTTTCATGTACAACAATCATCTCTCCCTTCCTCTCCTCCACCCCAATTCTTCCCTTTCTCCCCTCCCCCCCCCCCATGTGCAGCATCTTTCCTCCCCTTTCACCCATCCCCTTGTGCACATCTTTCTATCCCTCCCTCCACTCCCATCCTCCTGTGCAGCAAATCCCCACCAACCCTCCCACCATGAGACTGACATACCTCTGCACCGAGGCCTCCAAAAACAGCAGCAGCAGAAGTGCTCTGAACAGGCTGCTTTGCGGCCTTCTCCACCAGAGCCTTCCCTCTAAGGAGGCATAGTATGTTTGAGAGAGTAGGTGTGGACTCATTAGTCAGTTAACATTATTATATGAAAAGTTATCAGCCTAATCAAAAAGAGAATAATGTGGAGCCATGAAACTTACAAGTTATTTCACACTTTTCTTGACACTTTTCATTTTAGTGAGGCAAATGCATTTAGTAAATGGGCACAAGTATAGGGAAATGATGTCATTGTGACATCACCGATGAGGTTGGCTCTTAGGCATTGGTGGAATGAGGCATTATGACATCATAATATAAGAGTCTGCTGAAAAGTTCACAGCCCAACCAAGAAGAGAATGATGTGGAGCCATGAAACTTATACGTTATTCCACACTTTTCTTGACACTTTTGGTTCATTTCATATCACTGAAATGAAACGTGTCAAAAAAAGTGTGGAATAATTCATAAGTTTCATGGCTACACATCATTCTCTTCTTTGCTGAGATGAGAACTTTCCAGTGGCCCCTCGCACTTGGTGCGTACTAACTGGCTAACACAGAGTAAATGCAAGAGCACTTAGGGCCAGATTTTATAATCTAGACACCCTTGAGCACAATTGTCACTCATCCACTAGGCACTGTTTATGGAATCATGCCTAGCAGTGCCAGTAGGCGTTGAAACCTTAGACACACTCCCATTTATGCCAGGGTTTTCTTGGACTAAATGAGTGCGTCTAAGTTAGGTGCCTACCAGTGCCTAAGTCAAACCATGCTCCAAATCTGCACTATCCACCCCAAATCTGCCCCAATCACTCCTACTTGCTGGTAGGCACCTCGGAGTAGATGCCTACCAACTTAGATACATAAAATACATGTAACAACACAAACAACATAAGCGACCAGCACTTAAACAAAAGCAGATGCCTTAATGCCATATTTCATATTACAAAATAAATGTCTCTTCAATAACTTCTTGAACCCATCAAGATTACGTAGCTTTCTAATGTACAAGGGAAGTAGATTCCATTCTTGAGGTCCCCTACAGGAAAACATAGTTACGTGTGAGGTATTCAGTCTCAATTCCCTTACAGATGGTACAGACAAATTATTTTTTGAATTTTTTTTTTTTTTATTATTGGAGCTTTCAATTAACGGCACTGATTAAGCCAATTATGAAGAGCATCTAGCGCACCAGTCTAGGTGCCTAACTTTAGGCATCTTTTATAGAATCAGGGCCTTGGTGCCTCCTAAATAGGAGACAGTCAGTGCTTTCACATTAACCTGCAACAAAAAATAGACACGACGCCCCCTTAAGGCATTGTGTTAAATCTAGGCTTAGCACATAGTAAAAATCCTGCATTACTCCATATTAAGCTCAGATTCTAGCACACTTTATTAGAAGGTCCCCTTTATATTTTCTTTCTTGAGGTATCCACTTAGGGAGTAATTCAGTAAAAGACACCCAGTGGCGCACCACAAAATTAACATCAAAAATTATGGCACCATGCAGTTTTCTTTTTTGAATAATTTTTATTGAAGGTAGGAAAGAGCAGAAACAGGTGTCCAACAAAATAGATGATATGCACAGGGCAGTTATACAAACATCTCAAGCCAAAAAGCAAACACAGGGAAAACGATAAGAAAGGAGCAGAGAACACCTAGGTAAGCATGACATACTTCTATACTCTATATCAAAAAGTATACAAGCTGAATTTCCAAAAAAAATCAAAAAAATAACCAACAAATATTCAGAATAAAGCTGCAAATAGTGGAAGGAAACAGGCTGAAAGGCAAGTAACTAACATGGAGAAAAAGACCTCAGTGTTTCAAGGAAACAACCAAGAAACTATATGTTCAGTAATAAACTGCCATACAAACCATACAGACCTG
Organism: Geotrypetes seraphini; assembly: GCF_902459505.1. Taxonomy (NCBI): domain Eukaryota; kingdom Metazoa; phylum Chordata; class Amphibia; order Gymnophiona; family Dermophiidae; genus Geotrypetes; species Geotrypetes seraphini. The sequence goes on along the minus strand of NC_047091.1, from coordinate 143,406,240 downwards.
GGATGTGTTTTGTATGGCAGTTTATAACTGAACATATAGTTTCTTGGTTGTTTCCTTGAAATACTGAGGTCTTTTTCTCCATGTTAGTTACTTGCCTTTCAGCCTGTTTCCTTCCACTATTAGCAGCTTTATTCTGAATATTTGTTGGTTATTTTTTTGATACTTCTATACTCTCCACACACCAAATTTTGTCTGTTAAAACCTACACAAATAGACATGCTAGCCCCCAAGCACCCAGCTCCTCCCAACCAGGGCATAGCCACCATTCATACTATGCATTCACACACACACCCATCCCCCCCTCCCTCCCCAGGGCCGGGATCCTGTTGTAGCAGAAACTAAGTAGGGGGACGTCCAGACATCCCTTCAGCAGTCGAGTGATCGTGCAAAAAGGAGGTCCATAGAGCTACATAATGCATGCAGTTTTCTATAAGGGCAATTAAACCATTCAGTGCTATTTGTAGAATACAGCAATAAAGCGCCACTTACATGCAAACATGTAGCTGTGATCACTTACCCCATGTCCATAGGTGGCATAAGTGTTCACGACTATGTAGTGCAGGGGTAGGCAATCCCGGTCCTCGGGAGCCGGAATCAGGTCAGGTTTTCAGGATATCCACAATGAATATGTATGAGATGGATTTGCATGCACTGCCTCCCTGAGATGCAAATCTATCTCATGCATATTTATTGTGGATATCCTGAAAACCTGACCTGGCTCCGGCTCTCGAGGACCGGAATTGCCTACCCCTGATTTAGTGCAACATCCGGTAGAGCCACTCATTGCTCGGACATGTGATCACTCCCTTTCATATAGGCGCTAAAGTGAAGTCGTATGTATTTTATAGAATCGCAGGTAGCACATATATGGCTAAGTGGCAATTAGAGGTACCTCTTACCCGGGGTATGTGCTAGTATGCTATAACCTCTGTAGATATTTGGTACCTACATGAAGGTATTAATTTATAGAACTGCTTTGCTAGCTTTTATAGGCTCTTTATTGTAGAAACATATTCTTTGTGAAAAAATGCTTGAACTAAAACTTGGAGAGGCACTCGTTATAAAAATATTATTATTATTTCTTAATGTAACTACTAGTTCTGTACTTATGTTGTCATTCAAAACTGCCGGATACCTCTTTTTCAGTTATCTTCTTTGAAAAGAATCTTTAAGCAATCATCCTGTGTTGATCCTCCACGTTGATGTTTATTTATCGATATTATACTTTCTTGGCTGAAGGCATTTCTTTGAAAGAATTTATCCTAGCATTTTTCTCATAAATGTCATATATTTTACCATAAATGTCTAAAATATTAACGGTACCAAAATAGGCACATAAACATGCATGCGACATTTTTGTCGGCCATTTTAGGAACATATACCTGTATTCTTCCCAATACAGTCACAGAGCCTGGTATCCTTTGCAGTTTTACCTTGGAGGGGGGAGGGGGGAGGGACATACACCATTTTGAGATTAAGGGTGTGAGCTCTTCCCAATCCCTCCAATGGAGACACTGCCCAATATGAGCACTTTTCTGAAACAGAAATCCTGGGTAACAGGTGTAAATCTTAACTTCGATCTATTTGAAAATAGACATACATTCCCCTTCTAGTTTCCAAATTTATTAATTATTTGGTATACCACCCAATGCAAAAGCATCTGGGCAGTTTACTTAATTCAAATAAAAATAATAGTATGTGTAGGATAACATAAGAGATATGGGGAGAAATAAGGAACAAAGAATAGGTTAAAGAGGAACTACAATTTTAAACAAAAAGAGGGAAGAAAGGATGCTGGTTGCTCCTCAAAACACATGAGAGAAGACAGAATGTATCAATGAGTGAAAGAGGGACATTGACTCTAGAACAGGGGTGGGCAATGCCGGTCCTCGAGGGCTGGAATCCAGTTGGGTTTTCAGGATTTCCCCAATGAATATGCAAGAGATCTATTTGCATGCACTGCTTTCAATGCATATTCATTGGGGAAATCTTTAAAACCCGACTGGATTCCGTCCCTCAAGGACCGGAGTTGCCCACCCCTGCTCTAGGCATTGTTGAAAAGGAAGGTCTTTAATTGTGCTTTGAAATTACTTTCCCCCCTTGTACAAAACTGTTACATAGTTTTTAGTGCCGGCCCAGGCGGTAACAGCTCTGACGCTCATAGGAATTCTATGAGCATCGGAGCTGTTACCGCTGTGGCCAGCGCTAAAAAACACGCTACAGTTTTGTAAAAAAAGGGGGGGGGGATAATGATGGTTCCATTCTGAGATATGAGGAGGAAATACGTATTTCATTTTTAGTCTTGCCCTAGACTCATCAAAAACATCCAGATCATGCCCCCATACTTTCTGAAATCAGGATTTAGACATGTATACAATATATGCATCTAAATGTTAGTTTATTCACATCAAACACAGTTTTTGACTTTTAAAATATGTGTCAATATATTCTAGTCATGGTGATCAGTCAAAAACTGCCTGCCTGATCTTTATTATTTTATATTATCTTTATTAGATGCTTGATATATCACCTTGCTGTGGTACAGTCACAGTGGTTTATATATATTCATGTCAGCTGGAATTTAGCGGTTCTCCCAGCAGCCAGCAGCACACTTCCAGCTGCCAATGCCAACACTCCCCTTCCCTCCCACGCATGCTCAGTTCAATCGGAACCTCTGTGCATGCTTTAACTAAGCATGCACTGGGGTGGAGGAGTGCTGGTGTCGGCAGATGGAAACATGCCGCTGACTGCCGGAAGGATGAGTCTGCGCAGAACTTCAGAAAGGACTCTTCAGCTGACAGGATCCCCGCCGGCCAAAGTATTTATTTTTACCGTTTTGGGGGAATAGGGAAGAAGAGAGGAAATGTGTGGTCAGGTCCACCAAGTCCACCCCCAGGCCCACTGAAAAACTGAGGTCTGGCTAAGCTTCAGTTCTGTGGTATAAACCAAAGCAGTTTATATTTTACATACAGGAACTTTCTCTGGTTTAGTTATCCACTAGCAGTCTGAAAATGACTGCTAACCAGATAACCTCTGTGATCTGGATTGGCCACTGTTGGATTAGATCAGGGGTCTCAAAGTCAGTGGCGTACCAAGGGGGGGCGGCAGGGGTGGTCCGCCCCGGGTACAGCCTTAGGGGGGGGGTGCACAGCCGGACAGGTCCAGAAAATTCCTGGGCTGCGACGGCACTCAGTGGCATCGGCGCCCCCCTGCCCCGCGACAGCACTCAAGTTCGGCCTCCTTCTCCCGGCATCAGCAGAACTTCAGATCGGCAACAGGTGCTCAGTGAAAAGTTTCCCCTGACTGAACTGCCTGGACGGAAACAGGAAGCTGAGTCAGGGGAAGCTTTTAACTGAGCACCTGTTGCCGATCTGAAGTTCTGCTGATGCCGGGAGAAGGAGGCCGAACTTGAGTGCTGTCGCGGGGCAGGGGGGGCGCCGATGCCACTCAGTGCCGTCGCGGGGGGGGGGGGGGGGGCCTTACCGATCTTGTTGCCAAAATCGGAAAGGTGAAGAAGAAAGATGGGCCTGTGGTGGATGGAGAGATTGAGAGAAGGGGACAGATGATGGAAGTGGGGGAAAGAGAGAGAAAGGGCAGATGATGGAAGTGGAGAGAAGAGGGAGAGAGAAGAGAGCAGATGATGGAAGTGGGGGGGAAGAGAGAGAAGGGGTAGATGATGGAAGTGGGGAGAAGGGGCAGATGATGGCAGTGGGGAGAAGGGGGAGAGAGAAGAGGGCAGATGATGGAAGTGGGGGGAAAGAGAGAGAAGGAGCAGATGATGGAAGTGGGGAGAAGGGGCAGATGATGGAGGTTGCAGGTTGCTGAGCAAGATGAGTTCTATAGGATTAGGTGACACATTGACGAAATGGGTTGGGAACTGGCTTGGAGGTAGGCTTCAAAGGGTGGTGGTGAACGGCACACCCTCTGAAATGACGGAGGTGATCAGTGGAGTGCCACAGGGCTCGGTCTTGGGCCCAATCCTATTCAACATCTTTATAAGGGACTTGGCAGAAGGGCTTCGGGGTAAAATAACATTATTCGCCGACGACGCCAAACTAAGTAATGTAGTGGGCAAATGCACAATAGATGATGTTTCAATGCCCGACAACATGATGCACGACCTACTCCTACTGGAGCGCTGGTCTAGGTCCTGGCAACTCAACTTCAATGCCAAAAAATGCAAAGTTATGCACCTGGGCAACCAAAATCCATGCAAGACTTACACCCTAAATGGAGAGATCCTAACAAGAACTGAAGCAGAACGTGACCTAGGGGTGATCGTCAGTGAGGACATGAAGGCTGCCAATCAAGTGGAGCAAGCTTCATCCAAAGCAAGACAAGTCATAGGTTGCATACGCAGGGGTTTCGTCAGCCGAAAGCCGGAAGTCATTATGCCGCTGTATAGATCCATGGCGAGGCCCCATCTGGAATACTGTGTGCAATTCTGGAGGCCGCATTATCGCAAGGATGTGCTGAGACTGGAGTCGGTTCAGAGAATGGCCACCCGGATGGTCTCGGGACTCAAGGATCTCCCATACGAGGAACGGCTAAACAAATTTCAGCTATACTCTCTCGAGGAGCGCAGAGAGAGGGGGGACATGATCGAGACATTCAAGTATCTCTCGGGCCTCATAGAGACGGAGGAAGATATCTTCCTTTTCAAGGGTCCCACGACAACAAGAGGGCATCCGTGGAAAATTAGGGGAGGGAAACTACGAGCTGACACCAGGAAATTCTTTTTTACAGAAAGGGTGGTTGATCGCTGGAATAGTCTTCCAATGCATGTGATCGAGGCCAGCAGCGTGCCTGATTTTAAGGCCAAATGGGATCGTCACATGGGATCTATTCACAGGGCGAAGGTAGGGGAGGGATCTATTCATAGGGCAAAGGTAGGGGAGGGACATTAAGGTGGGCAGACTGGATGGGCCTTGGCCTTTATCTGCCATCTATTTCTATGTTTCTATGTTTCTATGATGGAAGTGGGGATAGAGAAGTGGGCAGATGATGGAAGTGGGAGAAAGAGAGAAGGGGCAGATGATGGAAGTGGAGAGAAGGGAGAGAGAGAAGAGGGCAGAGGATGGAAGGAGGGAATAAATAAAAGGAGGGCACATGATGGGGAAAAAGGATTGAGTTAGGGAAATACTGGAGGGGGTGAGGGAAAGAGGTGGCAAGCTGTAGGTAGACAGTAAAAAAGGAAATTGATGAGAAGGTAGTAAGAACGTAATCTAGATGGATGCAGAAAATAAATTGAAAAGGAAAATGAGGGAAGAAAGGGATTACAGAAGAGAGGTGTGGGAGAGGGAAGGAGAGGAGAGAGATGCCAGACCAATGGGGGTGAAAGGAGAGATGGAAGGGTGGAGGCATACAGTTTCTGGAAGGGGCATAGAAGGAGAGAAGATGCCATATAGGGGCAGAGAGATGGCAGACAGTGAATAGAAGGAAGAGAGTAACAAGAAGATGAGGAAAGCAGAAACCAGAGAAGACAAAGGTAGAACAAAAATTTTCTATTTATTTGTTGCTTTAGGAGACATGTGTCACTGTTTCTGTGGTGTTGCATTGTATGCAGAGTCCAGCTTCTTGCTGGTTCAATTTAACCTTTGTCTATGTATTTCTATTTTATCCCCCCTTTTACAAAACTGTGGAGCGTTTTTTAGCGCCAGCCGTGGTGGTAGCAGCTCCGATGCTCAGAATTCTATGAGCATCAGAGCTGTTACTACGTGGCTAAAATCCACACTACAGTTTTGTAAAAGGGGGAGGGGTTAATTTGTGATGACATATTCCATATTAGGCAAAGGTATTTTCTGTGTTCTGTGTGTTCGAAAGACATGGTTTTCTATTAGGATTGATGGTGTAGGATTGATCTGTACTAGTCTGGCTTGTTTAGTTTTGCAATGGGTGTATTGATGTACTGCTCACTGCATATGTAAGATGCTGCCTTTTCCTAGGTACTCATGTGTGACGTATGGCTTGTTACTAAAAATCATGTTTTTCGTACAGATGGGGGGGTGCCAAAAAATAATGGGCCCCAGGTGTCACATATGCTAGGTACACCACTGCTCAAAGTCCCTCCTTGAGGGCCGCAATCCATTTGGGTTTTGAGGATTTCCCCAATGTAAATGCATGAGATCTATGTGCATGCACTGCTTTCAATGCATATTCATTGAAAACCCAACTGGATTGCGGCCCTCAAGGAGGGACTTTGAGACCCCTGGGTTAGATCGACCATTAGTCTGACCCAGTATGGCTATTCTTATGTTCTTTGTTCTGCCTAAGCTCCTCCTTCAATAGGTCCAAGGCGGTCAGAAGAAATATTCAGCAACATTATCTGGTTAGGACTACTGAATATTGCTTGTAATTGCAAACCAGATATGTGCCTTTCTAAATCTACCCCCTCAATTTAAAATGGATTTGCTGCTAGCACAAATTAAAAACACATGTCGCCCTCATCTGGAATACTGCATCCAGCACTGGTCGCCGTACATGAAGAAGGACACGGTACTACTCGAAAGGATCCAGAGAAGAGCGACTAAAATGGTTAAGGGGCTGGAGGAGTTTCCGTACAGTGAGAGATTAGAGAAACTGAGCCTCTTCTCCTTTGAAAAGAGAAGACTGAGAGGGGACATGATTGAAACATTCAAGGTAATGAAGGGAATAGATTTAGTAGATAAGATTGTTCGTAGATAAGATTGTTAGTAGATAAGATTGTTCACCCTCTCCAAGGTAGAGAGAACGAGAGGGCACTCTCTAAAGTTAAAAGGGGATAGATTCCGTACAAACGTAAAGAAGTTCTTCTTCATTCAGAGAGTGGTAGAGAACTGGAATGCTCTTCTGGAGTCTGTTATAAGGGAAAACACCCTCCAGGGATTCAAGACAAGGTAGGACAAGTTCCTGCTGAACCAGAATGAACGCAGGTAGGGCTGGTCTCGGTTAGGGCACTGGTCTTCGAGCTGGGGGCCGCCGCGTGAGTGGACTGCTAGGCGCCATGGTCCACTGGTCTGACCCAGCAGCGGCAATTCTTATGTTCCAACTGCAATCTGTCCAGTCCCTGGAACTGTGGCGTCCTTCAGCTGTGGTTCTTTTCTCTTTGCACTAACTCTGCCGCAGGCATATATATTCTCATCAGCATCGGTTTTGTTCTCTTTCAGAATGTATTTATTTATTTAAAATATTTTATAATCTGCCTATCAAACCACCTAGGCGGAACACAAAATAGCCACCATAATATCATCACAAACTACAGTAAGATATAATCTAAAATAAATCACAAACATATATAGGGCTCCTTAAAATAAAGCTGCGGTAGTGGCTGCTGCTGCGGTAACCGCTCCAACACTCATAGGGATGTAATGGGCATCAAAGCATTTGCTGCACGGCAGCCGCTACCATGGCTTTGTAAAACAGGGGGGGAGAGAGGGATAATCAGAAACAAGATGCAAACGTAGCACTATTTTGCTTGGCCTATTCAACCAGTGCAGGCTAATATGAAATAACATACCTAAACATAAAAGGACTGAAATGACAAAAGAAAATAAACTAAAGAGAAAAGAAAAAGGAAAGTAAAGAAAAAGTAAAATGTCCCCAACATATCTCTAGAGATGCTCATTTAACTCTACAATTGCACAGGCCTGTGCTATTCCGTAGATCAAAAATTAACCATGTGGCCAACCTAAGCCTATCCATGCCATGTGCAATAGCTGTTCCGGGGCAGGAGTGGAGGAGATCAGGAGTGACCAGGGGAATATTCCTGCCTCTGAAGAAGCATTAATAGGATCAGAAAAGCTGAGGGAGGGGGGAAATCGGGGTAGGATTTGCAAGGGTTTCGCATTATGCTTTATAGCAGGGTCTTTAAATGTCATTCATTGGTCGCCATTTGTTTCAAATAATAAAATGGAACTAGCAACAATGACAATAAGGAAACAAAACCTGAAATGAAAAGAATTAAGGGGCCCAATAGCCAGGGCAACTTAACCCTTTCAGGACCAAGGGACATATTTGTCCCATAACTTTAAAATCCTATAAATTTTGATTGGGATAGTCTACAGTTCTAAATTTGATATATACGGATTCCATATGATACTGCCTTTATGTAAACAAACTGGTTCCGACATTCATTCATTAGCGTCGTTGCTAGATTGACGAGAAGATTCACTTGCCACACTGTCCATAAGCCAGAAGTGTGATTTTTTTAAATAAAAATAATGATATTTCACAAAAAAAAATCAATTTTTTGGCATCTGCAAGCCCTTTTTACCATAAAAATGTCGTCAAAACCACAAAAATTGGCCTACGATCCTTATGGTCCTGAAAGGGTTAACCAGATAGTGATGTTGAAAATCCAGGGAGATCACTTCAGCACTATCCAGTTAGCGCCAGGGTGTTCCAGCAATGGAGTCAGGGCAGAGCCTGGAGTTACTCAGGTGCCATCGACCTCAACAGCGGTTAACTTGGGACAGCAAAAAGGAATCTTTCTCGAAAAGAAAGACGGCTGTAAAAGGGGGGGGTGATGGTAAAAGCTACAGCCTTAGCATCCTGCAGTTCTGGGTTCAAACCATGCTACTGCTCCTTGTGACCCTTGGCAAGTTGCTTAATCCCCCATTGTCCCAGTACATTAGATAGAGTCCAGGGGTCTCAAAGTGCCTCCTTGAGGGCTGCAATCCAGTCGGGTTTTCAGGATTTCCCCAATGAATATGCATGAGATCTATGTGCATGCACTGCTTTCGATGTATATTCATTGGGGAAATCCTGAAAACCCGACTGTGAGCCCACCAGAACAGATGGGGGAAAATGCTTGAGTTCAGTGGCATAGCAAGGGTCAACACCCTTCCCTATATCCTTTTAACATCAGCGCCAGCAGCCACTATCTTGCTGCCCGTGTGAGCTTTGGCACTCTGACGTCACTTATTAGGCGCAGGTCCTGGAAGTGACATCAGAGAGAGCACCAAAGCTTGTTGTTTGCTGCTGGCACCAAAGTTAAAAAGGTACAGGGGAAGAAGGGGTGTGCACAACAGGGGAAGGAGTGGGAAGGGGAGGCAGAAAGGAGGAGGGCTACCAGTGCCCCGAGGAAGAGGGGCGCCTTGGGCACCCCCCTCCCCTCCCCTCCCCTCCCCTCCCTTCCTCTCCCCCCTTACTACGCCACTGCTTGAGTACCTGAATAAACTTATAAAAACCATTCTGTGCTCTCCTGGGAGAACAGTTTAGCAAATTGAATAAATGAATATGCTTGACATAGATTTACATGCACTACCCGTATGCTGCAAATTTATCTCATGCATATTCACTGTGCAAATTTATCTCATGCATATTTTTTGTGGATATCCTGAAAACCTGACTAGCATAAGGTATTTAGGGGTTTGGGTTTTTTTTTTTTTTTTTTCAGAATTGCCATACTGGGACAGCATCCTATTTCCAACGGTGGCCAACCCAGGTCCCAAGTACCTGGTAGAAACCCAAAGTGCAGCAACATTCCAGAGCTGAGATTGTGATGTCATAATGCCTCATTCCACCATTGTCTAAGAGCCAGCCTCCGCAGTGATGTCACAATGGCTTGATTTTCCTACACTTGGCTCACATAAGAACATACGAATTGTCAAACTGGGACAGACTGAAGGTCCATCAAGCCCGGTATCCTGTTTCCAACAGGGGCCAATCCAGGTTCCAAGTACCTAGCTAGTTACCATATGGCTCCAGAAAAAGGATGGATTGCTTTCAATGGAAGTAAAACCCAGAGGTCTCAATCTGTCCTGTTTTTTTTTTTGTTGTTTTTTTTTCTGGAGCCTTATGGTATCCCTACCTAGAACAAGAGCTTACATTCTCCCTCCCCCTTCTCTTTTACAAAGCCATAGCATGATTCTTAGTGCCGGCAATGGCGGTAACAGCTCCAACACTCATAGGAATTCTATGATCGTCAGACCTGTTACCGCCAAGACCGGCACTAAAAACCGCGCTACAGTTTTGTAAAAGGGAGGGATTATGAGGGTCCATGAGAGTAGACTTGAGGAGAAACATCAGAAACTTCAAGAAAGGCCGGGGCCGGGACAGACATAGACAATCTCTAGCGGAGAGGCAGAAAGCCACAAATCATCTCAGATCTATTGCAGTGCATCAGGAATGAAGCTGGACCTCATGGCCTCCACCTGCTCTGATAATCTATGCTCCTGTGTTTCACTGTGGCTGACCTTCTCAGCCAATTAGTGCTGGAAGACTAAAAGCCAATTTTTCTAAACCAGGCCGTCTGATATTTGAATATTCTCGGCACATCCGTCCTTTAAACTTTAATGATTATGGAAAAGAGTCAGCATCTGTCACAATGTATCCTGCTCTTCTGTGCATTAAGGGATTGTCTTTTGCATTCTATTGTTCATCAAGCTATTTCTTCCTTGTATAATTTCTCACTTTTTTTTTATTCTCCATTGAATGAGTAAACAAAACAGCAGATTTCTGGGGAAAAAATGAGCAAAGACTTTGTAACAATGCCGCCAAAGAACTGGCAGAAGTGTTTACTCTCTCTTTTTTTTAAATTCTCTAACTGCATTCTGGGACACAAAGAACCAGCTTTCATACTGCTTTCAGATTAAGACTAGTTACTTACAAAAAAAAAAAATAATAATTACTGTACAAAAATCTCACAATGCATTCATGAAATTTCAAACAAGGGCTGACAATATAACAAAAGCACCCCTTGTTGGGCTAACTGTACTAAACAATTGCAGTTTTATTTGAAGTGGCATCTTTGATATAAAGCACTTTGCAATCATACCAGTATTGAGCCATTACAATAAGAGCTTCATTGGAAGTCTCCAGCCAATAAGAGCACATAAATCTGCATTAAGAAAAAATTCCCATTATCTGAGCTCATGGGTGAAATGGTGTGGTGGCCATGTCAGTCCACTTTTAAAGGTAATATATAGAAATTAAAAAAAAAAAAAAAAAGGAAATAAGGTAGTACCCTTTTTATTGGACTAACTCAATGCCTTTTACGATGTGGTTTCGAAGATAACCCCTTCTTCTACAGATCATGAGAAATAGGTGGCTACATATATATATATATATTTATTGGTGCTGAAAAATAGACACAGGAAAAAATCAGCTTTCAGCTATGTTCTGTAAAGCATGCTCCGGAATGAACATCCTTTATCGAATAGGCCATAGCAGGGATTCGTGTGCCCAGCTTCATGTGCAAGGATTTGCTCTGGCTGAAACCTGGTGTCATAGGCGTCAGAACAGGGGAGGCCGCAGGGGCCTTGGCCTCCCTCAAAACTGGTGCCCCCCACATCCTCCTGAGTCCCAGGGTTTAACTTAAAATGATCAGGCAGCCACTGCCACGCAACTTCAAGGAGCAGGCCTGCCCCCGGAAGTAGAATGAAGACTTCCAAGGGCAGGCCTTCTTCTTGATGCTGCGCGGCGGCTGCTCGATCATTTAAAATTGAAGCTGCCGCATGATTTTGCAGAGGCTTGGGCGAAGCGCCTTGCCCCCCCCCCCACCTCTCTCCCCAAACAAGACAGCATTCCACTGCCCCTACTTGGTATAAATCTTGATATACAATTTGGGTATGTATCCATGGAATTCTATAACACTATGCGCATCTTTTGAAAATGCCCGTAACCCCCATGAACCCCTTTTGAGTTGTGCTCTATGGGGGAAATTCAATAAACGATGCCTAAATTTAGGTGCCGGTAAGTTAATTAACAAATGCCATTTAAAATGGCACCGTTAAAGCACCTACCGGCACCTAAATAACACATGCCATAATCGTGCGCTTTAGGCCTTCAAGCATCACGATGAACGTGGCTAACACCGGAAGTGGTGTTAAGCGTCTATGTAGGCATGATTCACAACAAAGATAGGTGCCAGCAATGAAGGCCTACATTTCCGGTGCCTATCTTTCACAGAGGATTAATTCTCTATAGGGCGCTGATGCGTGATCAGTATGCGATCAACGGCCGCATTTTAGGCAGCCACTGATATCGGCACCCTATAGAGAATCCTGGCCAATGGTATTTGGGCAGACTTATGGAATACATGCAGCCAGATGCACACACAACCCCTAATTGGTGCCAATTAACATCAATAATTGATTGTTAGTGGCCATTTATTGATGTTAATTGGCTCATTAATCAATTAGGTTGTGCATGCTTCAGTGGATCGTGCCCAAATTTGGGTGCCCTTTACAGAATCCAAGGATTAACGCACAGTTTATCATCTTGTAACTGATAGCAAACAACCACGTTAAGGAGCTTTGTGGAAATTTGCAGTTACCGCTCAGTATATACCACACATTAGGTGCTTTTTGTGAATGGCACTAGACGCAAAAAACTATATGACAACCTACTTGCTACACAGGCAGCGAAACATGACCCCCACCATCTCCAAGCTGCTGATCACAACAACTGACTATAAAGCGTTCCGAAAAGATATCAAAACCATACTATTCAAAAAACACATCCCATCAACCTAATCTCCCCTCATTTCCTATCCCTACCGCACTTTCCTTGCAATTCCTCCCTTTCAGGCAACATCTAATCAAGTCTCCATGACGATACTTCAATACATACCCGGAAACATTGTAACCACTAAATATCTCAAAACGTCCGATACCTCTACTTATAAACTGAATCTAGCTTTCTGTAATGTAAAGTTATGCTATGTAAAATAATGTAATGTAAAGTTATGTAAGTACTGTAAGGTAATGTAAAGTAAATCTACGTAAAGCTATGTAAAGTAATGTATGAAAAGTTATGTAAAGAAAGGTATGCAAAGTTTGTAAAGTAATGTAAAGTATTGTATTGTCATCGCCTGGAAATGACCAGCCATCTTCTAATGTAATCCGCTTAGAACCGCAAGGTACAAGCGGAATAGAAATCACTAATGTAATGTAATGTAATAAGAGGTGGGGCATGAGCAGAGAATGGGCTTTGGAAGGCATTTGGTGGTTAATGTGCTGCAATACCACACACTAACCCATTAAAGATCAGTTAACACAGCAGTGCCTACCCACGGTTTCAGGGTCCTAACTATCAGTACACCCAGGTCCTTTTCCTGTTTGGTCTTTCCCAGAGTTACACCTGACATACTATACTTGTGATCTTTATTTTTTCTGCCTAAAATGCATCACTTTGCATTTTTCCACATTAAAATTCATCTGCCATTTATCTGCCCACTTCTCCAATTGATTCAAGTCGCTCTGGAGTTCCTCGCTGTCCTTCTGCTATCTGATTGCCCGGCATAGATTTGTGTCGTCTGCAAACTTAATGATTTCACTGGATGTTCCTTCTTCCAGGCCATTTATGAAAATATTAAATAAGATGTCCAAGTACCGAGCCCTGGGGTACACCACTAGTCACTTTTTCCCATTCTGAGAACTTCCCATTTATGCCCATTCTCTGTTTTCTGTTCTCTAGCCATTTGCCTATCCATCTTAGTATATCTCCCTCTATTCCATGGCCTTATAATTTCCTGAGAAGTCTTACATGTGGAACCTTGTCGAATGCTTTCTGAAAGTCTAAGTATACAATATCCACCGGTTCTCCACTATCAATTTGTCTGTTCACTGCCTCAAAAAATTGAAGTAGGTTCGTCAAACATGATTTCCCTTTCCTTTTTTTTTTTTCTTTTTTTTTTTTTAATATGAGATCCTGAAAGCCATATACAGAGCATATAAAATGTGCACAGTGTTAGCCAAGCTATTTGCTTCCTTCTTCAGTGTTTTTCTGGCTGAACTTCTCCTTCAGTTTCTTCCAGAGTCCCTTCTTGGCCTCTTCCATTTGCGTCAAGCTGTCTGTGGCTAGAACCATCCGGCACTCTTCCACAGTTACTTCAGTGAAACTTGTGTCCCTCAGGCGTGGATACTTATACCTGTAGAAGTTGCTATTGATTCTGGCTAAGCTGTCATATATCTGGTCACATGTTTCTGGGTCAGAAATCTGTGTGCTCTCTCCTTCTCGGAAAGCCTGTGCCACCCGCTCCCTCAGGAAGGCGCCCAGATCCCAGCCCCATTTGGTGTTGTCCAGTGGCCATTCCTCACACAACTTCAGGAAGCGGCGGTAGCGTGAGGCTGCCATGTCCACAGTGGCTGTTTTGGTCCTCAACTATTATGGAACTGAAGTAACTCTACAGACGCCATCTGAGGTCACTCACCACCACTCCCGCAGCTTTTCTCTCAGACCCTTCCCCTCTGGACACAAAATCTCTCCACCTTGGATTCAACCCGCCTTGCCGGAAACAGGAAGTTGCGTCAGAGCATGATTTCCCTTTCCTGAACCCATGTTGACTGGCTCTCATCAGGTCATGTGTGTCTAGGTGCCGGACTATGCTATCTTTGATCAGCGCCTCAACCATCTTTCCAGGGACAGACGTGAGACTCACAGATCTGTAGTTGCCTGGCACTCCTCTCGATCCTTTTTTAAATATCGGCGTGACGTTTGCTATCTTCCAGTCATCTGGTTTCTGTCCTGTTTTGATTGACAGGTTGGCAAGTTTTTGCAATAGTTCTCCTATTTCAAATTCCAGTTCTTTTAGGTGTAGCAATATTCCATGCTATCAATACAGGGCAAGCAGTGGCTTCCCCCATGTCTTTCGCAATAACAGACTATAGACTTTTCCTCCAGGAACTTGTCCAAACCTTTCTTAAAACCAGTTACACTACCACATCCTCTGGCAACGCATTCCAGAGCTTAACTATTCTCTGAGTGAAAAAAAAAAAATTCCTCTTATTGGTTTTAAAAGTATTTCCCTGTAACTTCATCGAGTGTCCCCTAGTCTTTGTAATTTTTGACGGAGTGAAAAATCAGTCCATTCTACTCCACTCAAGATTTTGTAGACTTCAATCATATCTCCCCTCAGCCGTCTCTTTCCAAGCTGAAAAGCCCTAACCGTTTTAGTTTTTCCTCATATGAGAGGAGTTCCATCCCCTTTACTATCTTGGTCGCTCTTCTATGAACTTTTTCTAGCGCCACTATATCTTTCTTGAAGTCGCACCATGGAGCGATACAGGGGCATTATGACATTCTTAGTTTTGTTAACCATCCCTTTTTTAATAATTCCCAGCATCCTGTTTGCTTTTTTGGCCACCGCTGCACATTGGGCAGAAGGTTTCATCGTGTTGTCTACAATGACACCCAGATCCTTTTCTTGGGCGCTAACCTCCAAGGTGGACCCTAGCATCCGGTAACTGTGTTTCAGGTTATTCTTCCCAATGTGTATCACTTTGCATTTGTCCACATTAAATTTTATCTGCCACTTGGACGCCCAGTCTTCCAATTTAGCGGGAACGTTACACATACCACCTTCTAAATAAGAGGTGTTTCTATGTTACCTCCAAATCAAGCATAGAAAGAACTCAATTTTTTTTAGGGGGAAACAAGAGGTAGACTGGGGGAAAGGACAAATTTTCCTGTCCGTTCCCCCCACCTCCCTTGAATCATATCTTTGCTGGCGGGAGATGCTGAAGCCTCATTAGAAGAAGAGATTCTCTACTGGAGCCTCCCCCTTAGTTGCTAAAGCATTGAGAAAGCTGGTAGGGTGCTCCAAACAAGTGTTGGCACCAGCAGCTGGAGCACCCTGCAGGTTTCCTTGTTGCTTCAGCAGCACTGGTGCAGCTCCTGCAGAGAATCTATTTGGTTGGCTGGGCTTGCCTGCCAGACATGTATTTGGTGCCTAAATTTTGAAGGAGGCCTGAGGCTTTTGGGGGGGGGGGGGTTTCAAGTCTTTAAGTCCCCCATCCCCTCATGGCTATGTCACTGCTCCAAATAGAATACCATGGAAACTTTAAAAGAGAAATGCTGGGAACAATCCCAATGGTTGTCACATTAAAAGTTCCATTAGCCCATGGTAAAATCTTTTGTTAATCCAAATGTCAACTTGAACATCTTAAGATACTCAAAAATCAATCAAAAAAACAGAGAGTAAACTTGTACAATCTTAACCTAATTTAGGGCCTCGTCCACACAGAACATTGCTCAAATTTATTTCATGCCCTTACTGGGGTGGTGTATTCATCATCGGTCCTCTTTATGCAATTTCCATTTTTTTCTCATTTTGGCTATACCACCAACATGATGTGTGTATCAAAGAAATGTAATTACAAAGTGCAAGCAATACAGTGGTACCTTGAAATCTGAACTTAATCCATTCCAGAACCCCATTAGAGTTCCAAAACGTTCGTGTTCCAAGACAATTTTTCCCATTGAAAATAATAGAAACTGAATTAATCCGTTCCCTGGTCCCACAAACTCAGATTTTCCAATAAATTTAACAGAGGCAGGAAGTTTGGGTCCCCCTGGCAAAAGCAGCAAGATCGGGCCCCCGCCGGCATAGGTAGCAAGATTGGCAATGGCAACTGCAAATGGTGCCCAGCCCAAAGCTTCTGTCCCAAGTGGAAACAGGAAGCTGCATCAAAGGGAATGCTTTGGGCTGAGCAACGCTTTCAGTTCCCGTACGTTCGGATTCCAAAGCAGCGTTCGTATTCCGGGGCAAAATTTAATAATTTATAACATTTTATTGAAGGAAATAATTAAATATAATATGATATAATACAAATAGATTTAATTTCTAATAAATTCACAATTATGATATTTTCATACATATTTCTAGCATTCCTCCAAAATATTCCTGGAGGAAAAAGTCCATAGTCTGTTACTGAGAAAGACATGGGGGAAGCCACTGCTTACCCTTTATCGGTAGCATGGAATGTTGCTACTCCTTGGGTTTTGGCCAGGTACTAGTGACCTGGATTGGCCACCGTTAGAGCGGGCTACTGGGCTTGACCCAGTAAGGCTATTCTTATGTTCTTAATACATATGGTTGGAAGGGAGTGACCGGATTTATGGGAAACAGTAAGTTTTTATTGCTTTCCTGAAGTTCAGAAGCCCTTTGAGTGATTCGATGTGAGGAGGCAGTTGATGCCAGTAGCTTCGTAGGAAGTAGGAGTAGGAACAGCATCTGGTGCTCTGGAGCTGGAGGGCATAACCAGGAGGTATTTGCAGACGTGGGTCTTCCTGGGAGCGGAGTGGTCTATTTGGGACATATGGCGGAAGTTTGGTAGATATGTAGCTGGGTACCATGCTGTGAAGAGCAATTGTATGTTATTACTCAGCCCTTGAAGATACGTTTGGTAATGGGTTATTGGGTTGATGATAGTGCTTCTGAGACGGAGTCGAAGGCTTGGAGGTTTTTTAGGAGTCTAATTGCCTCATTTTGTATGTGTTATAGGTGTTGAAGGTTTTTTCATTGTCAATACGTTGAATAGTGTGTTTCAGTAGGCCATGTGGGACAGGACGAAGGCAAAGAGAAGTTGGGTGAAGTCATTTTCTGAGAAGTAGCTTCTTATTTTCTGGAGCTGTCGGAAATAGTAGAATGAGGAGGACACTACCTGAGAGATGTGACAAGAGAGAGAAAGGTTTGCGTCGAGAAGCATTCCCAGACTGTGTGCTTGGTCTTTTGCGGTTAGGGTAGTGGTTTCCCAGATAAGAGAGGGTCAGGTCTAAGTGTAGTGCTCTTTGCAGATCCAAAGGAGTTCTGTTTTTGAGGCATTTAGTTGCAGTTTATTTATAGACATCCAGGTTTTGATTTCTGTTAGACAGTTGAGGAGTTTTGCTCAACTGTCTAATCCCCTATTCAACTTTCCTCGCAAACCCTTTTTCACCATTTTAGAGGTTGTTGACTCATCCAGTCCTATTGTCTGATCTAGGCTAGGTTTTTCTCATAGAAAATGATGGTAGATAAAGCTGATATGGTTTATCCAGACTGTCTAACATAAGCATGGGCATTAATGCACATTCCAAACCTCCAAAAACCCAAACAAGAAGGTATTGCCTTCAAAAGCTAGTCAACAAATTTATTGAGTTAATCTAATAAAAAAGGTATCATTTTATCTACTTTTTTTATTTTGTTTCTATTTATAACATTCTATGTTGTGATATGTCTGAGTATGTCCTGAATGTGTGCTTTCTACTGTAACCCGCTTAGGTGTTAATCGGGGAAGAAAATTTTAAAATAAATAAATATTTCTAATGGGATTGCATGTATTTTACCTATATGCAAGAGAAACATTATTTATAGATGAGGAACGGACAGGAATAGGATGAGAAGCTACAAGCAAGAGATGAGCAAACTTTAAAAGGTCACGGATCACCGACAGTGATGATGTTTGGAATGAACTACTGGGGGATGATGGGAACTCGGAGCACATCTGCTCAATTAACACAGAGAGGCTGGATAGGTCATCTCAGAGACTAGCGACTGGTCACCAGATAGAGGTCGAAACCGCAAATTAAAGGGGGAAAGTTACTAACCTGCAGGATGAGAACGGTCTCAATCCATCGTGCAGCTGTTGGCCATCTGAGTGTCTGAGATCCTGCCTGCCTGCCATGCTATTCACGGTAAGAGAGCCCTGATGGCCTGCTTTGGAGTTATGTCCTACTGGCTCCACCACATTGACTGACCGGATTTTATTTATTATTTCACTTGTCTTTACTTTAGTTTGTTTTATTTCTGTTGGGACTTATTTAATCTTTCGTATTCCTGTTTTTATTTTATTTATTCTTATTTTATTTACCTGTACAAATGTATAATGCTTTTCATTTTTCTCTATTTCCCTAGGCATTTTAATTTAGAATGTGAGCCCATCTTGGACAGAGAGGGATGTTTTTTCTTAATGTGCCTTAACTCTACCATTTCCCTGAAAATAAGACCTATCATGATTTTTAAAGATACTCCTAATAGAGGCCCTACCCCAAAAATAAGCCTTAGTTAAGATCGACCCCTGAAGCTCCCCTCCCCCCCTCAAATTTCCCCGACCCTCCCTGACTGCATCCCTGACACTAGTGCTGCATGATTTGCTGAAAAAATCAGACTTGTTGATTCAGCAACCCCCATCCCTGCTGCTTTAGGAGGCCTCAGAGCAGAGGTATGTCAGTCTCACATTGGGAGGGTCGGTGAGGTTCTGCTGCACAAGGGGATAGGTGAGAGGGAAGGAATGATGCTGCACATGGAGTGTTTTTTGGACCCAAATTTAATAAAAGACACGGTAGTCAATTTAAATAAATTGTAATCCGCTCAGAGCTGTGGATGTAGCGGAATATAAATATTTTAAATAAATAGCTCCTTCAGCACTTAACTGATGAAACTTTTAGTTCTACATACCCAAAGGGCTAACAAAGCAAACATACAAGCTTTCGTTCAAAGGGAGAGTAATGATAAAAAGTCCTGTCTAAATAAGGCCCGTAGATAGAATACTTTTGTTAAAAGGCCAGATAGGTGGTGAACCAGAAAACCATTCAGCCACTTAAACACCAATTTATTCTGCTACAAACATGCCTTGTGTTTGACAATTTCCTCCTGCACTGGTTATGATTGAAACTCTCCTCATCCCTCGCCAGTAGGGAGAATAATTGCCAAGCCTTTCTGAAGGTATAGCAGCTTTATTTTCCAAAATTGGATTTAAAAAAAAAATCTCCCACCCTTTACACAGGTAAGGATAGGCATGAAGGCCCTGATTCTGTAAACGGCATCTAAAACATAGGTGCATGGCACATGTCAATCTAATGTTAGATCCAAGAATCAGGCAATGTATGATGAAAACACCCAAAGTTACCACACGAACAATAGAAATATAAAGGGTAAAACAACATTATCAAAATTGAAAAATGTGAACACTCAACAATTAAATCTTCTGAGGGGGAGACATCATACATATGTTCTTATGATTTTCCAAACGGAAATTCTGGTAACCCTAAGAATAGCCTTACTGGATCAGACCATTGGTCCATCAAGCCCAGTAACCCGTTCTCACAGTGACCAATCTAGGTCACTAGTACCTGGCCAAAACCCAAGGAGTAGCAACATTCCATTCAGAATCCTAAAGAATAGCAAGGTTCCGGAATTCCAAAGAGTAACAAAAGATTCCGGAACCCCAAAGAGTATCAACATTCCATGCTACCGATCCAGAGCAAGCAGTGGCTTCTCCCATGTCTTTCTCAATAACAGACTATGAACTTTTCCTCCAGGAAATTGTCCAAACCTTTCTTAAAACTAGCTACGCTATCTGCTCTTACCACACCTCTGACAATGCATTCCAAAGCTTAACTATTCTCTGAGTGAAAAAAAATTCCTCCTATTGGTTATAAAAGTATTTCCCTGCAGTTTCATCGAGTGTCCCCTAGTCTTTGTAATTTTTGATGGTGAAAAATCGATCTACTTGCACCCATTCTACTCCACTCAGGATTTTGTAGATATCTCCCCTCAGGCATCTCTTTTCCAAACTGAAGAGTCCTAAGCGTTTTAGTCTTTCCTCATACGAGAGGAGTTCCATCCCCTTTACTATCTTGGTTGTTCTTCTTTGAACCTTTTCTAGCACCACTTTATCTTTCTTGAGATAAGGAGACCAGAAATGAACGCAGTACTCCAGATGAGGTTGCACCATGGAGCAATACAGGGGCATTATAACGTTCTTAGTCTTGTTAACCATCCCTTTTTTAATAATTCCTAGCATCCTATTTGCTTTTTTGGCCACCACCGCACTTTGGGCAGAAGGTTTCATCATGTTGTCTACAATGACACCCAGATCCTTTTCTTGAGCGTTGACCTCCAAGGTGGACCCTAGCATCCAGTAACTGTGATTCAGGTTATTCTTCACAATGTGCATCACTTTGCATTTGTCTACTTTAAATTTCGTCTGCCACTTGGACGCCCAGTCTTCCAATTTCCTTAAGTCAGTCTGCAATTTTTCACAATCCGCATGCATTTTAACAAATTTGAACAGTTTAGTGTCATCTGAAAATTTAATCACCTCACTTGTTCCAATTTCTAGATCATTTATAAATAAGTTAAATAGCACCATGCATAGTACAGTCCCCTAGACCCACCCAGTTCTACCCATCCCTGCTCCATCAAGCTCCAGTCCTGCCCCTAATCCCATAATAGTCCCACCCCCAATCCCACCCCAGCCCTGCCCCCCACTGCCTGCTCTCATCAGGCAGGATGTCCATGCATGCGTGGATGTCACATGATGATATCCCCATACACGGATACCCTCCTGCTCAACGTGATGTGGAGGAAAGCTTTTCAAAACCCGGATAAAGTGCATAATCATACATGACCCAATCGACAATCTCAGTTACTCTGTGGAACGCAACACCCATCAATTTACACGAAGAAACATCCTATCATATCACTATCGATTCCTCTCTCTCCCTCAATGACCACCTCAACTCCTTGGCAAAATCATGCTTTTTCAGCCTTCACATGCTGAGGAAAGTTAGATCCTACTTCAGCCAACAACACTTTGCCATCCTTGTCCAATCCATCATCCTCTCCAAACTAGATTACTGCAACGCCATCTACTTAAATCTATCAAAAAAAAAAGTATTCTAAGACTCCAGCTAATCCAGAATTCTGCAGCCAAACTGATCTTCTCAAAACGCAAGTCTGACCATGCCTCCCCACTCCTTGCCAAACTTCATTGGCTCCCAATAATCTCCAGAATCCATTTCAAATGTTCCTGCCTGGCTTTCAAGATCATTCACGGAATCCTGCCTCCTCTTATCCCACTGTCTTTCAACTCCTCCAGTCCCGACTCCTCCAGAACTGCCCAAAGGCTTAAACTAGCCTTCCCCTCTCCACGCGGCATCCACTATTCAGGCAAACTGGGAAAATCCCTTCTCTTCAAAATCACAGGTCTTTGGAACGACCTCACCACCCCGCTGCGGAACCTGAGCTCCCTTCAGTTATTCCGCAAACAACTGAAAACCTGGCTTTTCAGCAAATTGTAGCTCTATCCTTCCCCCCTTTCTCTCCCCCCTTCTACACATAAGTTCATGTAATCCTTTTTCTTCTTCTCTACCCACTATTTTAAGTTCTTGTAAACCGTGTCGAGCTCCATTCTCATGGAGATGATGCGGTATATAAACTTAAGGTTTAGATTAGATTAGATTAGATTAGTACGCTTTAAAACAAAATTTAAAACATTCTTATTCAAGGACGCCTTTGACATTTAATCTAATCTTATAATGAATACTACCCTTACCTTTACTTTCTCTTTCTTACAGGAGGGCCCCATCCAATTAAGCTGCCCTTGCCTGTCTCTCTGTCCTATTAGGACATGTAGTTCTCAACCCTCTTCCCTTATGTACCAGTACCTGATTTTACACTTTACAGTACTCCCTCGAAATTCATGGGGGTTACGTTCCAGGAACCCCCACAAATTTTGAAAACCAACGAATGCGGTTTTTCGTCTGTCAAAAGGCAGGGGAGGCAGGAGAGGTCAGCTGGAGCGCCGGCGGGTGAAGAAAATCACTCACGATCTGCTCCAACTGCCTCTTCCTGTAGTAAAGTCTGGCTACACCAATCAGGCTTGGCTTTGACACGCAGCTCCTGATTAGTGTAGCCTGAGTCAGCAATTCACGAACCGTGAATTCGCAGGGAATATATTTACCTGTATACCGCTTAGAAAATTTGATTAGCGGAATATCAAATTTTAATAAAACTTGGAAACTTGGATGAAGGTGTATCAGATCATAGGATCTCTTGTAACACATATATGATCCGATACACTTTCATGTTTGATGTCCTGCCCCCCTCCCCCCCCCGAAGATTTAATTGTTGAGTGTTCATGATTTTCATTAATGAAAAGGTTGTTGTTGTTTTCACCCTTCATATTTCAATTGTGTTGTGGTAATCTTAAGTTAGATGCCATTTATAGAATCACGCCTAGTGGCACATAAATTGGACTTAGGCGATGGTAGACACCAAAACCGTATTTATGCCAGGGTTTTCTTTCCTAAATACCGGCGCTTAAGTTTAATTTAGGCACCTACATGCAAAATCCGCCCATGATCCACCCTTAACCACGCCCACATTCCGATAAGCACCTTGGACTAGACACCTAGCTGAAAGTGGTAGGTGCCTGCCAAGTTAGTCACCTAGCAATCAGTTTTAATTTAAACCAATTATGAGGTGCTCATTGCTTGTTATCAGCACTGATTAAGCTTTTTAAATAATTAAATTAAGCACCTAGATCAGCTAGGTGCGCCGATCTAGCACCTAACTTTAGGCGTCTTTTATAGAATCGGGGCCATACAGCCTTTATAGGGGTAAATCTCTGCAGGTCACCTAAAGTTATGCGCTGGGATGATGAGCACTTAGTGCAAATCCTATCATAGAATGTAGCGGAAGTCTGCAGTAATGCGCCAACTACACCAGCTCAATGGCTGGCGTAAATGTTCACGCCTAATTGTAGGGAGTTAGGCACATAACAGATGGTACTCTGCCAGTGGCATAGCGAGGATGAGAGGTGCCTGGGGTAGTGGTGCCCCTCCCCCAACCTCTTCTCCACCCCCACTTCTCCACCCGCTCCATCCCTGCCCCCTCCTGCCACGCACACGCCGCTTCCCTTCCCTGTACCTCTGTAACGTTCCTAGCATGAGTGGCAACCCCCAACCTGCTGTTGCGCCAGTCTCGGCTCTTCCTTTGACATCACTTCCTAGGCAGGGGTCCAGGAAGTGACATCAGAGGGAGAGCCAATACTGGCTGGACATAACAGCAGGTTGGGGGTTGGTGCTTATACCAGGAATGTTACAGTGGTACGGGGAAGGGATGCAGCGCACACACTCAACAAAGGGGGGGGGGGCAGAGAGGAGGATGGATGCCTGCTCCCTCACTAAGACGGTGCCCAGGGTGGATGCCCCCCCCCCTTACTATGCCACTGTACTCTACAGCCTGTGTACATCAGTGCTAATTATTCACCTGACCTGCCAGGCCCCTCTCAGGTCCACACCCCTCTAGCAGTTCCACATTATGGATTTTGCATGTTTAATTTGCAGAATCTCAACTAAGGGCAGTTATGTGCATAACTTACTTAGTGCCAATTAATACCAATTGTCACCAAAAGGCGATTATTAATGCCAAATAGCAGCTAAGTAGTGCATTAATTTGCACGTGTAACTGACACTATTCTTTAATTTGTGCTTGCAACCCTGCCTGCTAAGTGTAAAATTGTGCATGCAAGTTTATAGAATGAGGGGGTTTGTGCGTAATGTTACCCATTGCACAAGGAGATGGGCCTCTTTGCACTGATGCATCTCTTTGGGGAATTTTTTATTTATTTTTTTAAATGCACATTTTTAGCCAGAAAAACAGTGTAGCCCAAATAGCAGCTATAAATGAGTGTGCAGTGTTTTGGGTTTTTTTTTTTATAGTCCAGCAGGTGCATGCCCGCCTTTCACCAATGTATGTAGCCCTCATGGGACCTA
Organism: Geotrypetes seraphini; assembly: GCF_902459505.1. Classification (NCBI taxonomy): domain Eukaryota; kingdom Metazoa; phylum Chordata; class Amphibia; order Gymnophiona; family Dermophiidae; genus Geotrypetes; species Geotrypetes seraphini. The sequence goes on along the minus strand of NC_047091.1, from coordinate 143,381,997 downwards.
CTCTTTGGAACGCTATGCCTCTCCATACATTGTCCAGCTCTCCATACACTGCCTGGCTTTCAAGGATAAGCTCAAGGCTTTACTTTCCCTTCCTGCCTATAGGGTCTTCATGAGTGTACCCAATGTCTTAACTGTCTTGGTTCGGCGTTTTTGTTAATTGTGACTCATAAACCTGTTCTTCGGTACGTCGTATCCCTGTCATGCAATTATCCAGCAAACTGATTTATGACTCTTATGTGTACGCAGAAGTCTCTTGTCCTCTGCCTCCTTTTCATAATTACGATAAAGGCAAGCAGTGTTCAAACCACTGTGTCTCTGAAAGAGAAGTGTCCCTTCCAATTATGTATAATCAGTTGCAATACAAGGGCCAAAAATAAAAAAGCTGGTCCCACACCTCTGGGCAAAGAACTCTCCAGGCCTACTTAAAGTTTTGTAAGCTATGGAAAACGCTGAGAGATTGGAGAAATTGGGTCTCTTTTCCCTGGAGGAGACTTAGAGGGGATATGATAGAGACTTACAAGATCATAAAGGGCATAGAGAGAGTAGAGAGAGACAGATTCTTCAAACTTTCAAATAATAAAAGAACAAGAGGGCATTCGGAAAAGCTGAAAGGGGACAGATTCAAAACAAATGCTAGGAAGTTCTTCTTTACCCAACGTGTGGTGGACACCTGGAATGCGCTTCCAGAGGGCGTAATAGGGCAGAGTACGGTACTGGGGTTCAAGAAAGGATTGGACAATTTCCTGTTGGAAAAGGGGATAGAGAGGTATAGATAGAGGATTACTGCACAGGTCCTGGACCTGTTGGGCCGCCACGTGAGCGGACTGCTGGGCACGATGGACCTCAGGTCTGACCCAGTGGAGGTATTGCTTATGTTCTTATGTATGGGTCTGAAATGTGCAAGTGTAATGTCATTTATGATCATCTGCAGTCCAAAAAGATCAAAGATTAGGCCATGAGTAAAACACGTCATAGGTTCCAATTGCTATTTTACAAGTTTTATGCTTATTAAAATTTGATATACCACCATAGCATTCAACGGTTCACAATAAAATGAATGAAATAAATAGAAAAAAAGAACACCATTAAATATAGCACAGACCTAACTACCCCTCCCCCCCCCTTTTTTACAAAAACGCGATAGCAGTTTTTAGTGCAGGCCGGCACTCTGAATACTCTGCGCTGCTCCTGACGCTCATAGAGTTCCTATGAGCATCGGGAGCAGCGCAGAGTATTCAGCATGCCGGCCTGCACTAAAAAACACTATTGTGGTTTTGTAAAAGGGGGAGAGGGGAATAAAACAAGAAATACAATTCTATCGTGCTGTGTTTGCAGGTTAATCCAGTGTATCTCACTGTGTGCCTCCTGAGATTCCAAGTGTGCCGAGGCACACTGAGGAGGAAGAGAGGTGCCTGCCAGCTGACTTCCCTACGCGATACAGTGCCAGCGCTGCCCGATTCACCAATGGCCTGCATGTTTCCCCCTTCTCTCTAGCATCCTCCGGCTTCCCTCATGGCCTCCCGGTCTCACCTTTATAGCTAATTACAGTAGCCTGCAGAGGATCGTCGGTAGGTAAAATGATTTTATTTTCAATATAGTGATTGAAATGTGTCAGTTTTGAGACTTTATATCTGCTGTGTAAATTGTGTTTATATGAAAAATGAATGGAAAAATTGCATTATAATTAATAAAGGGGATGGGATCTGGGGCAGAGCTTGGGTAGGTCTAAGGAGGTCTGTGGTTGGGGTACACAGTTGATATTTGTTAGACTTAGGGGGTACTTAGCTTGAAGTAACTTAGAAACACTGCTGTAGGCAATCAGCTAGCTCCAGTTCCTCTCCTTCTCTCCGGCCCTCTTCCCTGCTGGTACCCCCTATTGGTGTCTCAGGGCCCATCTGGAGGGCCTCTGCACATGTGCGAATGTTGACATGTTGATGTCACGCCATATACGTGATGTCATCACGGCAATGTCTGCGCACTTCTGGGTGCCTCAAGCTGTGACCACCACCTTTAGTGTACCCTGGCTCGAAAAAGTTTGAGAGATACTGGGTTAATCTCTAAAAGTTGCCAGAAGAAAAGATCAATAAATATGATCGTTTCGAGGAATATCATGCACAAATGCCAAACCAAAAAAATACTTTTTCAAAACTGTCCAACAGTAAGCATCTTTATCCGGTCTAATCTTTGACAGTTTATACACTGTCCAATATGCCTTTTGTACAACAGCAGAAAACCCGACTGCCTTGGCGTTGCAGAGGCAGAAACAGACTGCATAGATGTCCATATTTTTCCTTGCGTTGCTGCTCTCCTAATTCTGTATTCAGCTCACGTTCCCAGCAGAGCTCCAAGCTATGCAAGGCACTAAACTGTGATGGTTTAATTTTATTTTTTTTTTTATTTTGGGAGCAATATCGTTGTTAGTGTGTGCTTGTCATGAAATGTGCTCACTCTTCAGAAGGTTGTGCACCCTTTACCACCCGGGGGGGTGGGGGGGAAACCATGAGCATCCTTAACATTTACTCTCTTAATAAAAAGTCTTTCTGCTTGGTGATCCTCAGAATATTCATGATTCTTCAGGCCAATGAAATTTTTTTTTTTTTGGGGGGGGGGGTGTAACAGCTATTTAAAACATGAGGTCGGGGGGGAGGGGAATCAAAGTTTTGCACCATATCCTTTGCCAACTGGGAGCACTGTAATATTGTCATTGATACACCACAAAACTTCTTGCAAGGAAGAGAAACAATTTTTGTATGTCATCTTGGCCTTTCCCATGTATAGGAGTCTTTTACTAAAGTGCACTAATGGATTTAGTGAGTGCTAATGATTAGTTCACGCTATATGCTAAGAAGCCCATTTTCCCACAGGAATAAAATGGACTTCTTAGCCTTCATGTTAGGTGCCATTGAGTCCTAGCGACTTGATGATCATCATCAAATTTTCATGGCAGAAAACAGAAGTAGATTTCCGGGCCTTTCTTCTGTGCAGTATTAGTTTGATGTTGTCATATCAAACGTGATCCTCTGCCTTCAGCACTGCCCATAGCTGCTACCCATGCATCGTTAGTCTGACATCTCCGCTGAAACCTGTCCGCCTTGGGAGGCCCTGCTGGTAGTGAAGATAATGACGGTATAGTTTTCAGCTTCACAGATGCGCGCAAGCCCATGTACCATGACTGGAGTTAGGTGCCATTGACTCGTGTTTGAGTTTTAGCATTCAGCACCTTAATAAAAGGAGCCATAGAAAAAAGACGTGGGCAAAAACAGAGGAGAAAAGATATGTGTCAGCAGCTATATGAAATGGCAGTGGTCTCTCTTTATAACAGATCCTCAATAAAAACGTGGCCATCAGACTTCTGCCCATAGCCAAACATTGTGTCTTCAAGGGCCTGATGCTAGCATTCAAATCCTTGCACGACATGGCGCCACGGTATATGACAACTAAGCTTCCTTCGTATGTGCCAAACAGGTCTCTCCGCTCCAAGGATGAACTATGCATCAAAATGTCCCCTGGTCATTCCCTTCAACTGCAAACCGCCAAACGACGTTCCAATTCCCACTTCAGACCAAGCCACTGGAAACAACTCTCTCCACAGATCAGATCCCTTGAAGGAGTCCTCAACCCCGATCTGGCATCGGCATGCAGCACCAACCCACAGGACGTGCCGGTGCCTGAAGATCCTGCCGCTTGCCGCTGGGCTGGGCCTTGGTATAAAGAATGATTCTTTATGGAAAACTTGTGCCTTAAGTGTCCAGCAGTCGTATACGGCAGTCGCTGTAACCTCACGTAAGTGCTTTCCTGTGTCTGTACGCAATTGTGAGGTGGAGTCCAATTGCGCGGAGTCCAATCGCGTGCAGGAAAGCGCTTGCATGAGGTTACAGCAGTGAGGTGGGCAACGTTCCAGAACGTAAGGTAACCATTGGAGGCAGTACAACTTGTGCGTGTGTCCGGTGTCGGACACTTAAGGCACAAGTTTTCCATAAAGAATCATTTTTATAATACCCAGGGCCTCAAAATAGTTGGTCCAAAATCGTATCTTTTGCAGCTGATACTTTCATAGATTTTCACTTTCTGCATGTTGCATTGCTTTCAGCTGTGTATAGCTGAAATTATCAGATTCAAAGTTGTCATTTCTTTAATAAGACATTGACTATTTTTTCTGTGGCTCTCCAAGTACCTACAAATCCAAAATGTGGCCCTGCAAAGGGTTTGAGTTTGAGACCGCTGGTATATTATGTTTGTTAACTTGTTCTGAGCTCTTTGGGGAGAATGGGGTAGAAAACGAATGAAATAAATAAACAAGCCTTGATTGAAGCAAATTAGTCACACTTCTAAAAGTTGTCCCTGAATTTGACTGTTCCAACAGTCTGGGGAAGATTCTCAAATGTTCATTGTGGCCAAGAATCGAAACACTGACAGTGTCGGGTCTTTTCCAATAAAGAATTATTTGTCCCGGTTCTGTTGGAATGAAAACAATTAATTTGAACACGCAAACTGACTGTGTGTACCAATTTTCATGCACAACTTATGGCACTATATACAGAATTTGGGGGATTTGTGTGCAAAGTTAGGCATCCAATGTATAGAATAAGGTCCTTTGCACACAAATTTTATTCAGTACAGTCTTGATTATCTAACCTTTACTAATCCAACGGACCCCCCCCCCCCCCCCCGGGCTGTCATCGTGTTACCATTAAGAAATGTGCAGGTTCTATTCCCATTTTCTGGCTTCATACGCTGCAAGGAATCCTTGTTTTCAAGCTCAGACCATGCTTTTCCACTATATGCAGCAGTTTTTGGAGCCATGGTAACAATTTCAGAAAGGTGAGTCATTCTTTTAAAAAACCATGCATGCAAATGAGAGTTGTGGAGGGTGGCTAAATTTGTATGTGCCGATTACTGGTGATAGCGATCGGCCAGTGGTGTGTGGGGGGAGGGGGGCTGTCCGCCCCGGGTGCACGCTCCAAGGGGGTGCACAGCCGGCCGGGTCCGGAAGCTCGCTGCTGAAAAACGGCACCTCAGCGTGGCTGCCTTATTTATTCCAGAATAACTCCTAAAAAATAATAATACTGCCAAAGGTACTAAAGGTCTACTAAACTCGCAGAGCGACCTAAACTGCCTAGAACACCAAATATTTAATCCAAAATCTAATATGTGAAGGAGAGGATCCTCAGTGTGAAGGATAAGCGAAGGGAGAAAATTCTCCAGCGCTTTACACACACTAGTGAAGATATAATAACCTCCACCTGCACACCATCACTGGACCCCTCCGGCGTGCCCAAAATAATCCCAAAACAGTGAATAATTGAATTACGTGATAAATTAATCACAACACTATAGTACTCAAAAAAGACAGATTAGTACGCTCTGGGAGTCCCCAGCTGACTCCTAGGGAAAAAGCTTGTAGGTATGGTCTGAAGAGTTGGAATCAACGGAACGGCAAAGAAAACCACCGCCGATGTAAGTTCTACCAAGCCCGGTTTCGGAGACTCTGGGTCCCTTCCTCAGGAACCTGTTAGACAGGATGGACAGCACTCATTAGGCCATGAGTGGCAAAAGAACAAGCCAGCCAAGGAGAAGAGGAGGAGCTAAAAGAGCAGCGCGCAAAACACGCTTAAAAACTGAGCAAGAGGAAAGGGTCATCAACAGGCAGCCAACCAGAGCCCCAACAGGGTATTTATTCCAGAGCACAAATATGGCAGCCGCGTTGAAGTGCACGAAGGTCCCGCGATGACAACTACTCCTGCCATTGCATCGGAAGAGATAAGTGACGTCGGAGGGGGGCGGACCGGCAGCCGCAGTCATCGCGGGACCTTGCCGCAACTCCCTGCGTCTGCCGGCCCAGCCCCCCTCCGACATCACTTACCTCTTCCGGAGCACAGGCAGCAATAGTCGTCATCGCGGGACCTTGCTGATTTCGATGGAGAGAGAAAGAAACATAGTAGGGTGGTGGAAGGAGATAAAGGGGATCAGGGTGGTATGGAAGCGTGGTGAAGGATGAGAAAGGGGGGTCAGGGTGGTATGGAAGCGTGGTGAAGGGTAAGAAAGGGGGTCAGGGTGATATGGAAGGGTGAGAAAGGGGGTCAGAGTGGTATGGAAGGGTGTGGAGGGTGAGAAAGGGGGTCAGGGTGATATGGAAGTGTGGTGAAGGATGAGAAAGGGGCAGATGCTGATGGAAGTGGGGGAAGGGAGAGGAGAGAGTGAAATTCCAGACCATGGGGGTGTGGGAGAGATGAAAGGGGGAGGCATAATTATTATTATTATTATTTTTTATTTTTTTTTGCCTTAGGGGAGATGCATTGCTGTTTCTGCGGTGTTGCATTGCATGCAGAGTCCAGCTTCTTGGTGCTTCAGTTTAATCTTTGTCTACGTATTTTTATTCTATCTCCCCATTTACAAAACTGTAGAGCGTTTTTTAGCGTTGGCATCTGAGCTGTTTCCACCATGGCTAAAAACCACACTACAGTTTTGTAAAAGGGGGAGGGGTTCGTTTGTGATTACATACTAGGCGAAGATGTTTTCTGTGTTCTATGTGTTCGAAAAGACATGGTTTTCTGTTAGGATTGACTGTGTAGGATTGATCTGTACTAGTCTGGCTTGTTTAGTTTTACAATGGGTTTATTGACGTATTGCTCACTGCCTTTTCCTAGGTACACTTGTGTGACGTGTGGATTTTTACTAAAAATCATGTTTTTCATACAGATGGGGGGGTGTCAAAAAATGATGGGCCCCGGGTGCCACATATACTAGCTACGCCACTGCGATCAGCACATGTGCAGAATAAATCCTATAGGAGGGGCCTTAGGCATTTGGGCCAATCAGAGTCTTAGGCCTGCCATTTTGAAGAGGCGGGCTTGCTGGCCAGAGTGAGTAGATATCCTTCCGGCTGGCCTTCATAAACAAGATAAAGGGGTGGGGTGGTCAACGGAGGCACAGGGGTTTCTTTGGGGACACAATGGCAGCGGTGAGGGGGGATCTCTTCTGCTGCCGGGGAGGTTTTGGGGGGTGCTTAATGGCAATGGTGGGAGAGAGTGAGCATCTCTCCCACTGCTGAGGGGGTGCTGGGGGGGGGGTTGCTTGATGGCAGCAAAATTGTCTGACAGGTCTGAGCTGTCAAGCCTTACTTTCCTGTCAACGCTGGTTTAGCAACCACATAAAAGTTTTGAGAATCTTCCTCTTTCCTGTATTAAAATGTCTTTATTGTAAGTAAGCTTGGTGGGGGAAATTTATCAAGCAGTTTTAAAGATTTGGCAAGGGTGTTAAGGTCATGGGCTTCACAGTATTTAGTGCACATTAATTTCCTTGACGTGCATTAAGACCTTAACACCTGTGCAAAGTCCCTAAACGCTGTGTGATGAATTCCCCCCTTGGTAGTTCCAAGTTTGTTTGTTATATAAAATGCAAATTAGGATATATGAAATACAGAAATTTTTTTCCCCCTGTGGCTGACTAAATGTTCTTTACCCTTCTCAGGCTTTCTGCCAGCCTGTTGTCTCAATCAGATTTGGGAACACCCTGACCCCTAAACAGAGCGCAGCTGCATTTGGACAGCTGATAAATAACCTGGTGTGCTTGGCCAATAGCTAACCCGAGGCGATCAATGAGGAAAATAGGTAGGAAGGAGAAGCGCAGCTCAAGCCAGATAGTTTATTCAGTCTCTGAGGGGAAAAATATCATGGACGCAGAGCTGCCCACTCTGGTATAATGAGGTTCACTCTTTTAGCATCAATGAAGAATGTTAAGCAAGCCAGTCAGCAAACAGAAGCTATATCCCATTCCACCGCGCGATATAATAATTATGTGGCTTCTACGCTTATTTTGATGAGTGCTGGGCTGGTGACTGTTGCCAGATCAAAAGATGTGGCTCAACAGGGGGAAAACTAGTGGACTTCCTTTCACCACGGCTAAGGCTTACAAGAAAATGATTATCCCTCTTTCTTGGAATTCCTCAAACCCTAATACCACCAGATCCTCCCACAAATTAAAACTATCCTTCCCCTCGCTAAAAGGCATTTCCCACACAGGAAAGCTAGGGACCTCCCTCCACTTCAAAATCACTGAGCTCTGGAACAACCTTACTTCCCCTCTTCGGAACTTGAGCTCTCTCCAAGTTTTCCGCAAACATCTGAAAACCTGGATTTTCTCAAAAAATGTAAGTCTCCCTCCAACTTAGGAATCAAGGAAACTCTCATATCTTGGCATCCCAAGTCCTCTAAATTTTCTTCACACTTCTACCTCTAACCCTCTGTTGTAGTTCCTTCCTATTTCTCCTACTGTAAACCGCGTCGAGCTCTACGAACATGGAGATGATGCGTTATACAAATCTAAGGATTAGATTAGATTAACTGGCAGAATACAATTGGCATGCATATAGCCCTGCTGATTCAGTGAAAAGGGTCAGGTATACAGTGATCCACAGTCGGGTTGGGATATAGGTGAGTTTTAGCATTAGAAGGGAAGGATTAACCAGAATCTGTCCACCCACATCTGCCTCTGCAGAACTGTTGTCCACTCACTGTGTTCAGCAGTTAATTCAATGCTCTGGAAAGGGTAGAGGAGCTTATTTTCAGTGTATGTTCTCAAAACACAGTGTAGTATGATAATGCTCAGAGAAAATAATAATAACAGCTTATATACCGCAATACCGTGAAGTTCTATGCGGTTTACAAAAGATTAAGCAAAGGTACAAATTGACTGACTTCAAGAGGGGAAGAGGAAAGAGAAGTAATTAGACAGGAAATTCATTGTTGAGGAGAAAAGTGATCAAAAAGACAGTAGGTCGCTATTGAGAGGAAAGAGATAAGTGGATCAGTTGTCAAGATGTTTTAGGAACAGGTGTGTTTTTAGACGTTTCCTAAATTCCTCATAAGTAGAGAGCGAAAGTAATTGTTCTAGGTCTTTACCCCATGATGCTGCTTGGTGTGAGAGAAGGAATTCATGGTGTTTTTTCAGTTTGCAACCTCTCACTGGGGGGGAAATGAAGTTGGAATGTGAACTTCTCTTGTGTCTGTTGGTTGAGAAGGAGAAAAGGTCAGTAATGTATTTGGGGGCAAGTCCGTGTAATGCTTTAAAGCAGAAACAGGCAAATTTGAACTTTACGCGTGCCTTCATCGGCAGCCAATGTAGCTGCCGGAAGTAGGGTGTCATGTGGTCAAATTTTTTTAGTCCAAAGATTAGTCTGACTGCCGCATTCTGCAACAGTTGTAGGCGTCGCATATTTTTTTGGGAAATTGCCAAATAGGCGATGTTACAGTAGTCAAGGAGGCTTAGTACGAGGAATTGGACTAGGATTCTAAAAACCGATGTAACAAAATAAGCTTTAAGGGATCTGAGTTTCCAGAGAGTGAAAAATCCCTTTCTGATTAAGGAATCTACTTGGGCTTTCATGGTTAGGCATTGATCCAGAGTTACACCTAGTATCTTTATGGAGGGCTGGATAGGGTAACTAAGGTTATTGATACAGAGGAGTGATTTAATGTCAAGTGGATGTGGTGAAGCAATGAAAAAAGTCATTTTATCTGAATTAAATTTGAGCCTAAAGTTTGTCATCCATTGTTCCATCATGTTTATAGCTTCTGAAGCTTTGGGAATAGTTTCGGAGACAGAATTGGTGAATGGGATGATAATCGTAAAATCATCTGCATAACTAAATAGTTTTATCCCCAGCTGGGTTAGCTTCGTGCCCAGTGAGGACATGTAGACGTTGAAGAGCAATGGGGCTCTTTCGCTAAGCTGCGGTAAGCACTCATGTGTGTTTTCCACAGCAAAACAAATGGCTTACCGTGGAGCCCACTCGGGCATCTCATTATAAATTTTGCCTGCATTTGCATATGGATTGGTTTGGCACCACAACATGCTTCCCGCGGTATGACATTATATTTGTGGTGGAGTGGTGGGGCTGAGGCGTCGTTTTGAAAGATAACAACAAGTTTATTATCCAGACACACAACATTTCACATTGCCACATGGCTTCGTTTTCTTGACGATGTGTTTCTCATATGGACTGTGTGTTTCTCATAGGACCAGGTTTTATGAATTTCTGACCTGGCTCAACACTCTTGATAGGCATTTAAAGTTTACTGCCACTATTAATGCAACTAGTGTCACCTATTTGGATACCAGGGTTAGCAAAAACGAGGGGAAACTGGTTACTACGGTTTTCCGGAAATCCACGGATCGGACTTCATACTTACATCACACCAGCTGTCATCCGGTCAGGTTGCGTCAATCGCTGCCTGTGGGGCAATTCCTCAGGATTCGTCGTATCTGTTCGTCTTTGAGGGAGTACAAGGCTCAAGCGAAGTTATTATCTCAGCGCTTCAAGGCCCGCGGCTATCCTGAGTGGATCATCAGAAGAGCGTATCGTAGAGCTCGCTATGCTAACCCTGAGTTATTACGGGCTCCTGTTATTATCAGGCCACCTTTAGATCAGCAGGTGTGTGTGATATCGTTTTCCAACCAAGCCCACCAGATAGCGAACATTGTGAGAAAGCACTGGCATGTACTGGGTCATCATTCTGTTTTTAAGGAGGCTCCCTGTATAGCTTATGCCCGTCCTAAAAATCTGAAGGACTTATTGGCTACAAGGAGTCGGGCTCATATTGGGGGCAGTCATAAACCATGTGGGCATTGTGATATGTGCCCTTTATCTTTGTCTATTTTCACCTGGCAACATCCCCGGACTCAACGTACCTACTACCTCAGATCCCAAACGTCTTGTGACTCTGAATGGGTAGTTTACGTCATCATCTGCCCCTGCGGGTTGTGTTATGTGGGGCGGACCAGCAGAAGAATTAGGGTCAGACTACAAGAACATAGGAGTCGGATTCGTACTGGATCTGCACTGTGCTGAATTTGGTCATCAATTCACTGATCTGTCTTGGTTCGTGCTTGAGCAAGTCCCTTGGGATTTCAGGGGGGATAGACAGGCCCATTTGAATCTCAGGGAACAATATTGGATTTTCCAATTACAATCTGTCTATCCCAACGGCCTTAATGAAGGCGTGGAATGGAATACCATTGTTTAACAGGGCCATTTGGATTTCATTCGGGTTTTGGGTTTCAGTGTGTGTTTGTGTGTGTGGGGGGGTTCTTTGGCTGAGGCTTTTTAATTGGTTCAGTTTGTATGTTGAGTATGGATGGGTGGGTTATCGCCCTTGTGTGTGATTGGTTGATTGGTTGGGTTGTATGATTGGTTGGTTTGTGCATGACGTCACCTGTAGATTCATTTTAGGCGGCGTGCTCTTCTGTTCGGGCACCACGCCCTCCAGCCGACCTCTTTGTTCGTGTTCCGTCGGGGATCAGGTTCCTGAAGAAGGGCTCCTCCCGAAACCAGCGCGGTTGAACCTTTCCTCTTGGCACGGTTGTTTGCGTTTTTCAGTCTGTGAGATAGCTTCAGATAAGTATTGTGTTTTTTTTTATATTTTTTTGATAGTTTTTGTATGGTTTTTTGATTTTGTTGTGCGTTCTTGAGGGGTCTGGCTGGCAGAGTTTGTGTGGGGGTCGTTCAGGTTGTTAGTGTTGAGTTTGATTTACTCACTTTTGATTGGTTGATTTGTTTGATTTCAGCACACTTGGGGTGCTCGATGATGGTGTGTGGGTGGAGGCTTACCGCCTTGACCCAGAGGTGAAGTGTCGGAGCTGCGCTCCTATCACTGAGGGTTCACACTGAGAGCACCCTATAACATAATAATAATGTATAATATATAATTATATATCGTACATTATATACATTTCTCCATTTTGGCTTGTAAGTTGTGAGCCAATTTTGGCGTCCTGAGCGTCCCTTACACAAACCTTGATGTGACTCGGTTGCCTTTTTGTTCTTACTATTTTAGGATTTTTTCGGCAAATCCGGAGTGTTTTGTTGTTGTATCCTTTAAGTCCGACATAGAATTTGGCTCTGACAGACCTCGATGAGATTTAGCGCTGACGGATCCTAATACTTTTCCATCCCTATGCTGAGACGGATCCCTCAGAGTTAAAATGTCATAGAGACAAAAACTACAAGTGGCACGGACACAGATCTCAGATTTTTAAGGACGTGCGGTTTTAGATCCGCGAGTTCCGTGAGGTCCGTGAGGTCCGCGTTTTACCCCTTCCCTTTGAACTTTTTTTTAATTTTTCCACACACATCCAGATAGGGGAGGGAGGGTGTAAGGTATTTTGTTTTTTATATTTATGTAAGTGCTATTAATTGTTTATAACTATGTTTATCTGTATGCACTTTTTCTTCAGTTTGGAAAATTAATAAAGATTTTTAAAAAAAAGTGCAGTAAGGTGCAAGTACTTATGCCAGCCTTTGACATGGCATAGATGCCTAAGGATAGGCGTAAAACTGTGAACTTACGCTAGTATTCAATAATGGCAGTTCTGTTAGAATTTTTGCTCAGTGTGCATCATTTCTGCATCTAAATTCCGAGGCCATTTATTGAATTTATTGAATCGTAGCCCAAATAACCACATTTATCAGGAAGTTAGTACTTCCAAGATGAACATAGATCGCGATACACAAAGAACGAGTTGAAATAGTAATATGAACACAGTATACGATACTAAATATGGATTTATATATGTGTATATGAGAAGGGATAATATGAACAGATATATGATATATTTTAAATAGGTATTTACAAGTATGTATAAGCAGGTAGATTGATCATATGTTATAGGCGGAAATAAGAAAGAGGATTGATTATGGTATAAGAGGGCTATATTGAGAACCAACTCAGAAAACGCTAACTCTGTATTGTTACACCTTTACAAAAGCACAAGTATTGATTAGTTTAATAATGTCTGTATTGAAACCATCCCAGGAAACGCAAACTCTATATTGTAAAATCTTTATAGAAGCTCATGTATTGTAACACCATTACAGAAGCTCATATAAACCGCTCTGAATTGACTCCCCCAGTCATTAGCAGCAGTATAGAAGCTTTCAATACACAATTTATTCCTAAATGCTCAGACAGGCTCAATCTCAAGCATGTTTAAAAAAAATGTCCAAAGTATCGAAATCATGTTTCCCAAAGTACCTTAAATAACATGTTAGATTCACACTTTGCACATCAGAAACCTATCATTTCTAAGTCAGTAGTAAAATAACAGGGTTTAACTGGAAAATAACATAGTCGACTGCGATACACCACTGAAGTGCATTTTACTGAACAGTTACCTGTGCGTGAAGTTGACAGCTTGAATCAGTTTGTACCAGGTCTTTGTCTTGCCAAACAAGCTGCTCCATGCTTGGTAATTAATAGGTTGACTGGAAGCTACCAACAGATGAGGCAAAGAAGGGTTACTGTCAAAATCCATAGACCGGTACTCAATTATATAGAACTGAAAAGGTGGAAGAAGGCACATTGGTTTTACTCTTGTTTATTTATTGACGTTGTTGGATTTTTGCTGTGCAATCTCCATGCACAGGAGAGATAAGATGTAATAGGTTTTTACCAAAGGCAGATAAATCAGATCAATTTTTCTTTGCGTGGGTGATCAGACAATTGGATCGGGAGAGATCATTAGATGTGGTGTATTTAGATTTCAGTGAGGCCTTTGACACAGTTCCTCATTAGCAACTTTTAAATAAACTGAGCACTCAGTATAAACACCAATCCAACTTTTAGCAAAGGTGAGACCCTCCTGACTCTTATAACATCGTGTTTAAAATTTCATTTATTTTACTGTTTCTTATTTATTTTGTTTTACATTTTTATTTTAAATTTTCATTAGAATTCCATTGTAACGGTTTTTTGGTTTCTCTCTTAATTAATTAATTTATATATATTTATTTTTAATTCAAATAATTTTAATTTAATTTACTCTACCCACTTTATTATTGCTTGGATGTACACTTGCTTTAAAAGAATACGGCTGTAATGAGATCAATGTTTTTTATGTATTCTTGTTAGGATGCTTTATATCTCATTTCCTCTATTCTTTATTTTCCCTTTCTATTATTTGCTAATTTGTTTGTCCTTAGGTACTTTAGTTAGATTGTGAGCCTTCGGGACAGTAAGGGAATTTCAAAGTACCAAATTCTTTATTCATTTATCTTATTTTATTATACTCTTCAATGTATATTTCTCTGTAAACCGCTTAGAACTTAACGGATTTAGCGGTATATAAGAAATAAATTACATGACATGACATGACATTAAACCCTACTGCAGTATTTCTCAACTCGGTCCTGGAGTCCCCTTGCCAATCAGGTTTCCAAGATATCCACAAAGAATATACATAAAATACATTTGCATATAATGGAGGCAGCATATGCAAATCAACTTTATGCAAATTCAAGGTGGATATCCCGAAAACCTGGCCGGCAAGGGGGTACTCCAGGACTGAGTTAAGAAACACTGCCCTAATGCAGTGATTCCCAACCCTGTCCTGGAGGAACACCAGGCCAATCGGGTTTTCAGGCTAGCCCTAATGAATATGCATGAGAGAGATTTGCATATGATGGAAGTGATAGGCATGCAAATTTGCTTCATGCATATTCATTAGGGCTAGCCTGAAAACCCGATTGGCCTGGTGTTCCTCCAGGACAGGGTTGGGAACCACTGCCCTAATGGCATGCTTAGTGTAGGAAAAACACTGCTACTGCAAAACACACAAAGGCATTTTGGGCCAGATTCTACAAATGGCACCAGTATCAGTGGCTGCCTCAAATGCAGTCGCCAATCGCGTGTCAATCATGCAATGGCGCTATTTGTACGTGAAAGGTAGGCACTGGAAACGTAGGCCAGGGTTTTAAAGGGTTTCATGAGAATCACACCTACAGAGGCGCCTTATGACACCTAAGGGAAAATTCTATAAGAAGCGCCCAAAACCTAGGCGCCTAATTAGGCACTGTTCGGCGCAATTCAAGCAAAATTGGGTGCTGTTTAATGAATCACGCTGAGCGGAATCTATTTTGGAGGCGCCCAAGAAATAGGCCAGCTCTAGGCGCAACTAAAAGTCAGGTGCCTAGTTGAGCGCTTAAGAGCAGCGATTGTGCAACAAGGTGCCTAACATTTGGCCACACCCATGCCTAACATGCATAGCGCCTATTTTTTTGAAGGCTGCCTATATTTTTAGAGGTGCCTTGTTACAGAATCGCGCTTTCTTGATAGGCGCCTATGTTTCAATCGGTGCTGATTAAAAAGCTTAATTGACCTTGTTATTCAATTTAGGTAGGCGCCTGTCTAGTTGGGCGCCTCCGAAATAGGTGTCTAACTTTAGGCGCTGGTTACAGAATATGGGCCCTAATGCCACTTCCAGCATTACCATGCCTACAGTCAGTGGCACAGTAAGGGGGGGGGCAGGGGGGCGGTCCACCCCGCGCGCAGTCTTCCTAAGGGTGTGTCACCACTCCTCTCCTTGCTGCACACATGCGCCCCTTGCCTTCCTCCGTACCTTTTTAACTTCCCCGGCGTGAGGTTGCTGCCCACGTCGACATCGGCGCTGTCTCTGACGCCACTTCTGGGACCCACGCCTAGGAAGTGACATCAGAGGGTGAACCAACACCGACGTGGGCATGCTACTCATGCCAGAGGTGTTTAAAAGGTATGGGGAAAGGGAAGGGGGCGGGGAAGAGGGCAGGAGAGGGGCGTCACCACCCCAGGCATCACTCACCCTTACTACGCCATTGGCATTAGGCATCATAAGGCACCTTCTTAGTCGGGATAATGGTGGCTTTTTTGGAGGCACCCTTAGGCACCTCTGATTTTTTTTAAAAATTGCATTTTAATTTGTTTCTAATTGGTGCAGCCAATTAGTGCGTTGATTAAACCAATTAATGTAGGTGGTGGTAGGGCGCCTTCTGCTGCCTAACTTTGGGTACAATCCACAAAGCCACTGGAGGGACCTGCTGTAGTGACTGCGGTCCTAAGGCCAGAGGCAAAAGACCAGGTTTCCACAAAGAAACAAGAGACGTCCCCAAAGCACACCATGTGGAGCCAGTTCCTGGACACAGGAGTGTAACGTTCAAATGCTTTATTTCAAATTCAAAACTACACCAACGAACGCTGGAGCCTAGACCCAACACGGGCCGTGTTTCTGCACATTAAGCCTTCCTCAGGGGTCCTGTTTGACTCGCAAATGGGAAAACTGTGTGTTGGTAATATTGCTGCAACCTCCGTGGTGTGCTTTGAGTGCCATTTACAGAATTGGGCCCTTTGTGCTATTACACCTGCTTGCACATGTTAACTACAATATTAATTTTTTCACTGGGAGTGTGTCATGGGCAAAGCGTGACCAACACTCTTATATTTGATGACAAGCATATCTAGTGCTCTTTTAGTAATGTTATTGCAATGTAATTCCTGTTACCTTTTTTCCTTTTAATGAGCATGATTAGGACAGTTTTACTGATTTTCTCACAGTAGGGCTCTGTATTCTATTATTTTGCATAATTTTGTTCTATTACAGTGGTGCCTCGCCTAACGAACGCCTCGCACAGCGAACGCTGCGCACAACGAACTTCTTGTCTTGATTCGTACAACGGACTTCGTTTCACACAACGAAGTCGCCCGAGCTGCATCCTTCCGCGCAGGCACTGCGCTTAACTGCCCTCTCTCACTTGTTTCCCCCGATTATCCAGCATCTAGCCCTCCCCCCCAAACACTTCCTGTTTCCAGCGAGGCGGCCGCGTCAGAGGGGACGGGGTATCGAAGCGCGAGCGAGCTGCGGAAGTGGTGTTGGTGGTGGACGGCCTCAGGTATGAGTTAGGATGGTGGGGTGGGGAGGGGAGGCCTGAGAGCGAGCATGCGCGCACAGGGAGGAGATGGGGAGAGACGCGCTGGATTGGCAACGGTTGCTCTCTGTCGCCTCCCGGCTCCAGCGGCGTGACAGTTTTCAAACAGGCGCGTGGTTCTTTCTAAGCAGAACCACCAGCTTTAACGGCGCTGACTCCCGACTACAGCCTCCAACAGATGACTGCTTCCCATTGCATCCGGCCGCTGGCAGGTCTCGCGCGCAGCAGCCAATGGGTGCCAGCCACGAGTCGGCCAGCACCAGAGGGGGGAATCAGGAGAGACGAGCATCAGAGGGTGGAGGAGAGGCAAGGTAGAAGAAGAAAATCAGAGAGGAGGAGAGAAGCAGAGAGAGAGAGATTGGACAAAGAGGAGGGGATGGTGAAGGAGGAAGAGAACAGAAAAGGAAAGCATAGGAGGAGCATTAGAGAGGGAGAGGAGAAGACAGTTTGCCAGCCTGAGAAACTCCCTAACCCCTTATGCTGCTGCACAGGGAAATGGGGAAAAATGACAGCATATTTTATGCTACAGAACGAATTATTTTTTTTTACATGTATTGTTATGGGAAAACACGTTTCACATAACGAACTTTTCGCATAACAAACTTGCTCCTGGAACCAATTAAGTTCGTTGTGTGAGGCACCACTGTACATCTGTTTTATTATGCTTTTTTTCATTTGTTCCATCATTCTTTACTTTTTAACGATAAAGATGCTTCCTTGTTTCAGCTCTTGTTCAACCTCCTTTTCTAGTGTCACTACATGCTGGCTCCAGCATTTTTAATGAGGACCTTTATTAGTTTCTTCCCCCCCCCCCCCCCGCCCCCACCACCTTTTTTTTTTTTTTTTTTTTTTGCTTAATGTGCATCCCTCTTTTTTTTTAATAGTAATTTTCCTTCAGTTTTCTACCAATGCTACGAGCCAGCTAATGAATATATATATATATATTTTTATTTCAAGAGTTCTGTTTGTGCATGTGCCGTTTTTGGCCTGTTCAGCTTTTGGAAAAGCTTTATTCATGTTGATTTGTTTGAATTTCAAAATTGCCATCATTGGCATACGCAGAGCTGTTCCATACTTTCTTTTATTTAGGTTTTGTTGCTATTTTGATCATGTAGGGCTCCTTTTACTAAGCTGCACTAGTGGTTTTAGCACGCGCGCTAGATGCTAACGCCTCCATTGAGCTGGTATTAGTTTTTGGCGCGTAGCGCGGGGTTAGCGCGTGCGGCAATGTAGCACACGCTAAAAACGCTAGCGCACCTTAGTAAAAAGAACCCATAGTATTTTGTCTTACTAGAAGCTTTTTGGTAGGTTCTCCTATTGGTGGCACTTCCATGTTGTCAGTCCCAGTTCATGGTTATTTTCATTCCCATCAACGATTCTTCTGTTTCCTGTTTTTGGTTCTTTAGATCAGTGTTCTTCAACCTTTTTACACCTATGGACCGGCAGAAATAAAAGAATTATTTTGTGGACTGGCATCGGTCCGCAGACCGGCGGTTGAAGAACACTGGGCTAAGTCGTGGGCCAGACCCTGCCCATCTCTACCCAATCTCCACCCCAGACCCCACTCTCATAATAGTCCTAATTGTAACACTATTTTTTCCATTCATTTTTCATTTGTACACACAATATAATCTTATTAACAACGCATCGATCGCACCGCGGACCGGCAGTTGAACACAGTTTTGGGCCTGATGCACATGCCGGCCGCTGCAATGCCGCACACACTAGACGCTAACGCCTCCATTGAGCTGGCATTAGTTTTTCCGCGTAGCGCGGGAGTTAGCGTGCGCTAAAATGAGCCCTTAGTTTATTTGTTTTGGACTTTTATACATTTTATTTCTGTTTTTATGATACATGTTCTTTTGTTTTATTTTTGTCATATACTCATGCCGAAACTTGGATCCTTGGGACTTTTAGTCCCTTTTTTTTTTATAAGTAAACATATGTAATAAAAGTTTGCGTGGACTGAATTTGACATCTCACTTGCCTTTTCTGTTCTGTTTGCATCATAAGGCAAGGTTCTTCTTTCTTTGGTTGGCTAATCAAACAAGCCATGAAAACAAAATGCGAAGAATGAGCTGTCATTTATGTGTTCAAGGCCTGCTAGTGACCCCTATGTTCCCTCTGTCCGTGTTCACATGATCTCCTAGTCCCTGGGTCCTACTAATTCCATTAGAGTACTTAGAAAGGTAAGCTTATGTCTGATGGAGAGTTTGGGGGGTAATTCTTTACTTTCTAAGCTCAAAGTATCCTAACTTGTCTAATTGAGAATCACATTTCTTGTAGCAGAACTGTACCTGACAAAATAGCCCTTTCTAGATGGGATATTCGTCGCTTTTTAAGAGCCTGTCTGGACCAGGTGAAGGCTCCAGCCCAGGGACTGTTATTGCTATTAACGGTTAAAAATTATATTTTCTATTGTACGATGATGGAGGCAGGTAATGCATTGTGTTGCAACCAATCACATTGCTCTGAATCTATCAATCCAAATCACTACATGGCAAGCCCAGAGTACTCACCATTACTCAATGTCTTGTGAGAATGCAGACTAATCAAACAGATTTATCTTGGTGCTTCATCACTCACAGTACCTGCATACCAGGGTCTAGGGATCCCAAATATTTGTCTCTCATGGATGACTGTCAGGTTTTAAGTATCTACAATTGCATGCACAAATTCCCCAACCCCAGGCTCTGGACATTATCAAAGAGATGTTGGAAAAACGTGAGGTTCCCCAGAGAATCTCTACAGACTTTCTATTACAGTTGGCACGATGGGTGATAAGCTCTAATTATTTTGAGTTTCGGGGTCAATTTTTTAATCAGATCCAAGGGGTGGCCATGGGAGCCACCTTGGCTCCATCAGTGGCGACCCTCTATATGGCCAACTTTGAAGATCGATATGTGTATACAGCTAGCCAATTTGAACATGTCCATTTACGGACTAGATTTTTGGATGATATTTTCCTTATCTGGGGGGGCACAGAGAGAGGAATAATTGAGTTTATGGAATATTTAAACTCGAGGGATCCACAAATTAAGTTCACATACACATATCATTGCCAAAATATTGAATTTTTGGACCTCTCGGTAACACGCACACGGGAGGGCTTTTCCACCACTGTTTACAGAAAACCTATGTCCCGGAACACCTTCTTACATTTCTCCAGCTATCATCCAGAAAGATTGAAAATGAATTTGCCCATTAGTCAGTATCTCAGGATTTGGAGGAATTGTTCTGAATTACCCGAATTTAAACGTCAGGCTAAAATATTGGAAGATAGATTCCTGACCAGAGGGTACCCGAGGGGGGCGCTCAAGAAAGCGTATTTAAGATCCCGGTACGCGAATAGAGAATTACTGATTAAAGAACAGGGAAACAAGGAGGAGGAAGATCGTTTGATATGTGTCTTACCTTTTTCAGGGGCTGCAAAAATGCTCATTAACTGTATGAAACAACATTGGCACATATTGAGGTTTCATATATGTTTGCAAGAGTTTCCCATGATAGCTTTTCAGCGGGGGAGAACTATTGGGCAATTATTAAATTTTCAAAAATATCATGATTATGAGGAAAATCCTAAGGGGTGCCATCAAGCATGTGGTAAATGCCAATGGTGTGAGAGCACGATAGAGGGAGATAGTTGGGAGGTATCGGGGAAAAACACTAGGATAGATTCAAGATCCATCACAGACTGTAATAGCAGAGGCATGATTTATGCTATTGTATGCCCTTGCCAACTGATATACGTGGGGAGAACTAGTAGACTGGTTAAAGTACGGTTAAATGAGCATAAGTCACGCATACTGAATAGGAAGAGTGAAGCTCCAATTGTACAGCACATGATACATAAGAACCATAAGGTATCAGAGTTAAGATGGAGAGTGATAGATAATGTGAGTGAGGGGAGGGTGGGTGGTAACAATGAAGCTGCTTTAAACGTAAAAGAACAACAATGTATCCACCGGCTTAATACGGTGGACCCGAGGGGTTTAAACATGGAAATTGAGTGGCAAACTGTATTCTGATAAGCCTGATGTGGGTGAGTGGGTTCCTCCTTAAATCTATAGTGAAAGGTGATAGGTTTAAGGCTAGGGTGCGTAGGGGGTTGGTCTTAGCATAATAAGATTTTTAAATAACGTCATCTAAGACGACGATGCCATCTTGCAATTTGAATATAGAGCGGGGTGGATGTTAGCAGTTTTTGGTGAGTAGAGGAATTTAATATTTGGTTTCACGGGTGAACAATAGTAATGTACGATCTTACTGATATTTTATCGTTTTATACACAGCATGGATCCCTGACGAAGCGGATGCGAAACATGTCATGTCCTACCGCAGTACTATTTAAAAAGATAAGTACATACCTAAACGTATAAAGGAAAGTAAAAAATTCAAAAAAGTTTATTTAATAACAAGGACCAGTGAGGAAAAATACACCTGTGAGGCTCCCCGTTCTAAGAACATGTATGGTTAACGGTGGAGGAAGGTGTTTCTGAGGTCCAGTAAAATCTGAATGAACATATGAAAGTTTGCAGTGAAAACGTAGTTATTACAGTAAGGGGAGGTTTCTTGGAAATGGTATAGAGGACTCTTAAGGAGATGTGCATCTGGTTTACCCTTAAATCCTAGAACGGTGGATTCTGCAATTACTTCCTCTGGGAGAGCATTCCAGGTGTCCACCACTCACTGCGTGAAACAGAACTTCCTGATATTTGTCCTGGACCTGTCCCCCCTCAGCTTCAGTCTATGTCCTCTTGTCCGTGTCACATTGGACATTGTAAATAACTGCTTTCTCTGCTCCATTTTGTCGAATCCTTTCAGTATTTTGAAAGTCTCGATCAGATCCCCTAGCAGTCTCCTCTTCTCAAGGGAGAACAACCCCAGTCTCCTAAGTCATTCCTCGTAGTCCAGGTTCTCCATACCTTTCACTAGCTTCGTTGCTCGTCTCTGTACCCTCTCTAGCAGTTTTATATCCTTCTTTAGGTATGGAGACCATTGCTGGACGCAGTATTCCAGGTGCGGTCTGACCATGGCTCTGTTGAGCGGTATTATAACTTTCTCTGATCTACTCGTAATTCCCTTCTTTATCATGCCTAGCATTCTATTTGCTTTCTTTGCCGCCAACGGTTTCAGGATCCTATCTATCAGTACACCCAGGTCCTTTTCTTGTTGGGTCTTTCCCAGAGTTACACCTGACATACTATACTTGTGATCTTTATTTTTTTTCTGCCTAAATGCATCACTTTGTATTTTTCCACATTAAACTTCATCTGCCATTTCTCTGCCCACTTCTTCAATTGATTCAAATCGCTCTGGAGTTCCTCGCTGCCCTTCTGCGATCTGATTGCCTGGCATAGCTTTGTGTCGTCTGCAAACTTGATGAGTGCAGCGGTCTCTGGTAGGGGAGAAGCAAAAAAAAACCAAACAAAAACATGACATGTGAAATCATTGTTTTATTAACAAACAAGCGATAAATGTTAGCTGTTTCACTTAATCAAGCACACAATCAGCTTATCAGTGAATATGTTTAACTGATAACATCCTTCGAAGTGTTGTCATGGAAGATTATCACTTTCATACACTTGAGTTTCATTCCTTAATTGAAACCACACAAACTTTAGAACCTCAGAGACAACTCCGCGCTCATTATGCTCATTGCCTTAAGCTTTATGCGTCGTCTCCTCACCGGTTCTATATAGCATTTATATCAAGTGTTTTCAGACTTAATTTGGTACATAAGAAACACTTAGGGCTCCTTTTACTAAGGTGCGCTAGCGTTTTTAGTGCACGCACAAGATTAGCGCGCGCTAGCTGAAATATTACCGCCTGCTTAAAAGGAGGTGGTAGCGGCTAGCGCGCGCGGCATTTTAGCGTGCGTTAAAACCATTAGTGTGCCTTTGTCATTAAATATATTTTATTGAGCAAATACAATCAAAATCAAGAACAAAGAACAACAAAGTAGCTCAAAATTTAATACAAAAACCATCAAACCCACCCTACCCATCCCCCCCCCCCTCTCACTGATGCTGAACAAAATGAGGTAAATAAAAGAATACCCTAGCAGTTCAAAAGGAGCCCTTAGCTTTGTGGTCTTGAAAGCTGGAGTTAGAGCCAACATGTTTTGTTTCCCGCCTTTTCAAGGCTATTCCCCTTTACACCACCGACATCGCTCTCGACCCTCTCTTCAATGTTAATGGCCTAGATTCACTAAACTTACCAATCTGGATCGTTGTTGGGCGATTCTTGGCCGAGTTTTGCAGAGCGACCGATTCACTACAGAATCTACATGCAAATGATCTGATCGGACGCATGCCCTATAGCGATCCCACTGTAAGAGCGATCTAAACGCATGTGCAGAGTATCCTTGTTGTTTATTGATGCGATGTACGCACGCGCTAGCTCTTTGCCCTTACTACGTAGTTAGTGGGCGGGGTTTATTCCCACACGTCATTGGCAGCAAAGCACAAATGAGCTCAAAAAAGGGGGAGGGGTGGCTGCAGTTTACTTTTGCTGGCCCTACGAGTTGGACATTTTTAAAAAGGAATGATTTGTGACCGACGCAGTGAATTATTTTGTGTAGCCAGATTATCGAACAGAACACGCTTTAAACCTGTGGGTTACACAGGCTCGCAATGCGCTTACAGAATATATAAAAAATGAATTCTTACGCATATGTAAAGATATTTTACAGTTTTATTTTTAATTTTGATGGTTGTTTTATATGGGGTTGCAACCTCGATACTGATATTTCATGGTGGAAGAGGGCAGAAGAGTCGTCAAGAATAGTAAGCGACTGGTCCTCAGCAGTCGCTTCTTTTCGGATCGGCAAACCCAATCTGTGTTCCTTCTTATGCTTAGTGAATCGATGGCTTCCTACTTTTGCATGCCATTTCCCCTCATTTGCATGGGTGGATCGGATCGGAGATTGATCGGGAAGCTGTTTAGCGAATCGGGTCGGGGAACGATCACACAACCAGTAAAACGGGTTGTGCGATCGTCGTTACAGGATCGGTAAGTTTAGTGAATCTAGGCCAATGTGAATAGTTTCCCTGAGAAATTGGTGGAGAAGAACGTCATGGAGGATTATGGCATTGTGCAACGGTTCTGGATGTTTCTCCCATACGTCAAAGAAACCCCAAACATCAAGGCTGATCAAGCTGCAATCTTCGATGAATAGGGGCATGTAACTATAAAGCTCCCAGAAAAAAATGAATCTGTGTAACTCTTATATTCAAAGTTATATCTAAGTCAAGGAAACAGTTACAAATTAAATAGGAGTTGCATTATACGTAAGAGAGGAGAAAAAGACTTCAAGAGCTCAGTGAGAGTCTTTAGTGCTTATTAGCATTCATGTACTGCTCACATACACGGAGCCATCATTAGTCAGAAAAACCCCTCTCATCAGCTTGTTAGTATATCTTATTTTTCTCTTTTATCCTTTTTTCTTCTTAATAATAAGATAAATTATAAGTCCATTAAATACTTTTATGTAATGTCAACAAGCATAAATCCAAGAATTACGAATGGCAAACAATTTGCTGTAGCAAAATGAAGGAATTCACAGAACTGTATAGAAGAAACCACTTAACTTAAGAACATAAGAGCATAAGAATAGCCTTCCTGGGTCAGACTAATGGTCCATCAAGCCCAGTAGCCCATTCTCACAGTGACCAATCCAGGTCACTAGTACCTGGCCAAGACCCAAAGAGTAGCAACATTCCATGCTACCAATCCAGGGCAAGCAGAAGCTTCCCCCATGTCTTAATAAGAGCCTATGGACATTTCCTCCAGGAATTTGTCCAAACTTAATGTTTACAGGCCCACTCTACAGAAGATCTTCATTTCACTGTAACAAAACAGCTTCTTCAGGAGCATATAACATCCATCCAGATTGAGGAACCAGGAAAACCTTTTTGCTTTTAAGTAATACTGCAACAGAAAACAACAAACTCCAAATTTGTAACCAGACATTAACACTAACCACACCATGATCTAAAACTAACATTTCCATGTAGAAGTGTATTATCACTCCTTTCACTCACACTATTTCTAAAACCTCAGCTCTTGAGGAACTCGAGACAGCAAATTATGTCCAATAAAGATTCACCCTTTATCCAGCAGAAACAATAAAAGATACTGACCTGGTCACAAACACAAGCTGGATTTCTTATTTTTCCTTCAGCTTCCAAAGACAACTGCACTGGGGGAAAAAGCCTTACATCCCCTGCACCTGCTGGAGAGTAACTTCACATAGAAAATGGCGTTATGGCATTCAATTTAACAACACTGTTGAAAATCTCAACTTACTTTATTTCAATCAACTTTATCGACACTATTAAACCCATTCAGAAAAGAGAGACCTATCGAGGAACCTCAAAAACCCCTATATTAAAAAAAAGTTATCCAATTAATATTAGAATTAAAACCCCAAGGATGTCCCAACGCTGTCCTGGAGGACCCCTAGGCCAGTCGGGTTTTCAGGATAGCCCTAATGAATATTCATGAGAGAAATCTGCATATAATGGAGGTGCCAAGCATGCAAATCTGCTCCATGCATATTCATTAGGGCTGAAAACCCTGAAAACCCGACTGGCCTGGGAGTCCTCCAGGACAGGGTTGGGAACCACCAGTTTACATCCTCGGGGACTTCATTCTAATATT
Source organism: Geotrypetes seraphini (assembly GCF_902459505.1). Classification (NCBI taxonomy): domain Eukaryota; kingdom Metazoa; phylum Chordata; class Amphibia; order Gymnophiona; family Dermophiidae; genus Geotrypetes; species Geotrypetes seraphini. The sequence continues at coordinate 143,356,601 of NC_047091.1, read as the reverse complement.
AATTGGAGAACCTTTATTTAATATAGGGGTTTTTGCGGTTCCCCAATAGGTCTGGTTTTTGCGGTTCCCCGATAGGTCTCTCTTTTCTGAATGTGTTTAATAGTGCACTCTTTCTGCCTGCATGTTCATTTTGGGGCCGTTTCTACAGGTACGCCACCACCTATGACCTATCCTGGCACCATTTTGAAAAGGCAGCAAAACAACAAAACTGTTTTTAGTTTAATAAGCGTCCAAATAACTTTAAAACAATAATCTTAAAAACAATCCACAAAGGGTGTATACAGTCACAAGAGACCCTCAGGATAGAAATCAAATAATGCTTTCCTCAGGGTCTTTTAGGGTCCTTGGCTTTCTTAAATATAAAAACATAAGAGTCACAAAAAAAAAAAAAATCCAAGTGGTTAAGAGGCTACAAACAAAAACAGCACAGCTCACAAGACTCCAATGTAGGCTAATGCCATGACTTTATATATATATATATAGTCATATATTTAAGTCAGCCAAGGACCCTATAAGAGCCAAATATCTGCTCGGAATAACAAACTTCTCTTTATAATGCCATACAACTTATTTTGAGGAACTGGAAAAACTTGGATCGAATAAATTATTATTTTTGGTGGGAATCTCTATGTCACACTTTTAAAATGAAACATATGATGTCCATACAACAGTTTATGGATATTTGGGAGCTATTGACAAAATTCTGTAAGGAGTGATTGTTGATTTTTGCCCATTGATAATACACATCCAGGGTGGGTGGGAAGATATATTTTTAATTTGAGTGCAAATTGTTGGACATTTGGTATGCTTACTTTCAGAAGGTTAATACAATGTTTATGATATCTCAACATAAGGGTTATAGCAGTGTTATGAGTACCACCCCCAAAGAGCAGTCTCAGATGATAGTAAAAGGACTCCTGCAATAATACAAAATAAGATAGGTCTTTATTTCATATCCCTATTTAACTTAAGGTGAATACTAGATTAAAGTTCAATCCATCAGGCTTGACATAAACACAAAAAGATTCAGAGCTACTTGTTCACCACTTCTAATATAAAGTTTGAAGTTTTTTCATCCAGGGTTTAAAGCACAAAAAAGAGTCAGGTAAATGAGATCAGATATTCTATGCAAACGAGCCTCCAAGCTCCACTGATGACTTCTAAATCATACCCTCCAGAACAGTCTCTTCCAGCTTCAGTCTCAAAGAAATTCACCTTCAGGCAATTAAGGATAATTCTCTTCCAGAAACAGTTCATCTAAGTTATCTGTTCAGATTCAGCAGTCCTTTAGTCAAGTGTATTAGAAAAGACTGGCTGATTTCCAAATGGTTGCAGCACAGCCATTAACAGCCCTCCCCTAGGATAGTAAAAAATAGCAAATGTTACTATCCTCCTCCCCCATGGCTATTTTATATTGAGAAAACATAAAAAGAAAAAGATAAATTCACCTGATTTCACTGTTTTGGTTAAGAGTTCTTACTTAGCACTGTACCATTGTCTCTGTTCCTTCCCTTTTTTCCTTTCCTTAACTGTACAAAAAATCATAAGGCTGTCCAAGTCCAGCACTTCTTCAGCCCAGAGTTCCTGCAGAGCTGACTCGGGTAAGAAGTGCTGCAGCTTCCTACCCTAACTATCCCTGGTAGGAAGTTAAAGGGGCTCTTTGAAAACATAGGTGCCCCGTCCTCCTCCCTTACTGGGGTATTGTCAGTCCCTGGACAGAATAATGAATCCAGCTTCCTAAAGTTTTGCGATTCCCCTAGTGTGCTCCTCTTCTTCAGCTCTTAAAGGGCAAGACCCCTTTGGGTTTCCTGAACTCCCAGAATTGCCCAGCCAATCCCTGTTTACATGGACAGAAGCAGTGCCAACTTCTGGATTAAACAAAGGAGCACTGCCTCTTACCACTATAGGGTCCTCTCGTGACAGCTCCTCTTTCCCAGAGTATACAGGAATATAGCCCAATGTGAGGTTTTATTCTCAGCTTCTTGTAGGGCTGCCTTCATGCCCCAATACCTCATTTATATATACCATTTGATATGCTGTGTATTAGAACATAAGAATAGCCTTACTGGGTCAGACCAATGGTTCATCAAGCCCAGTAGCCCATTCGCACGGTGGCCAATCCAGGTCACTAGTACCTGGCCAAAACCCAAAGAGTAGCAATATTCCATACTATCTATCCAGGGCAAGCAGTGGCTTCCCCCATGTCTTTCTCAAAACAGACTATGGATTTTTCCTCCATGAAATTGTTTAAACCTTTCTTAAAACCAGCTAAGCTATCCGCTCTTACCACAACCTCTGGCAACGCGTTTCAGCGCTTAACTATTCTCTGAGTGAAAAAAAAAAAATTCCTCCTATTTTAAAAGTATTTCCCTGTAACTTCATCAAGTGTCCCTTAGTCTTTGTCATTTTTGACGGGGTGAAAAATCGATCCAATTGTACCCATTCTATTCCATTCAGGATTTTGTAGACTTCAATCATATCTCCCCTCGGTCATAAGAACATAAGAATTGCCGCTGCTGGGTCAGACCAGTGGTCCATCATGCCCAGCAGTTCGCTCACGCGGTGGCCCTTTGGTCAAAGACCAGCGCCCTGAGACTAGCCCTACCAGTGTACATCCTTGTTCAGCAGGAACTTGTCTTTGTCTTGAATCCCTGGAGGGTTTTTTCCCCTATGACAGACAGCCGTCTCTTTTCCAAGCTGAAGAACCTTACCATTTTTAGTCTTTCCTCATATGAGAGGAGTTCCATCCCCTTTATCATCTTGGCTGCTCTTCTTGGAACCTTTTCTAGCAACACAACAGTTTACAGTAAAATGAAGAGGTTCCAAGGAGAGAAGATACTAGACAGAATGAGGACAAGCATGTGCCTGGGAAGTAGAAGAGTGGAAAGACACTTGAGTAGTTTCTTAAAAGAGGTGATAGTGTGTTGGTTTCTAATGGAAAGGGGCAAGTCGTTCCAGAGCTTGGGTCCAATACACTTGGAAAAGGAGATCCTTGAGACTTTGAGGTAAGGGACAGAAGAGTCAGGAGATTCTGGTCTGCAGTGTGAAGACAGCGAAGCAGGGCGTAGAGAATGATAAGAGAAGCAAGGTAAGAGGGGTCTGATGATTGACAATGATTGAATATGAGGAGAGACTGGAAGACCTGAATATGTATACCCTAGAGGAAAGGAGAGACAGGGGAGATATGATTCAGACGTTCAAATACTTAAAGGGTATTAACGTAGAACAAAATCTTTTCCAGAGAAAGGAAAATGGTAAAACCAGAGGACATAATTTGAGGTTGAGGGGTGGTAGATTCAGGGGCAATGTTAGGAAATTCTACTTTACGGAGAGGGTGGTGGATGCCTGGAATGCGCTCCCGAGAGAGGTGGTGGAGAGTAAAACTGTGACTGAGTTCAAAGAAGCGTGGGATGAACACAGAGGATTTAGAATCAGAAAATAATATTAAATATTAAACTAGGCCAGTTACTGGGCAGACTTGCACGGTCTGTGTCTGTGTATGGCCGTTTGGTGGAGGATGGGCTGGGGAGGGCTTCAATGGCTGGGAGGGTGTAGATGGGCTGGAGTGGGTCTTGACGGAGATTTTGGCAGTTGGAACCCAAGCACAGTACCGGGTAAAGCTTTGGATTCTTGCCCAGAAATAGCTAAGAAGAAAAAAAAAAAAAAAAAAAAAATTTAAATTGAATCAGGTTGGGCAGACTGGATGGACCATTCGGGTCTTTATCTGCCGTCATCATCTATGACAAGATTTGTAGACAAGTAGGATGATTTTATATTTGATGCAAATACCGGAAGTCAGTGTTCATAATGGAGAAGAAAGGCAAGGTGGTCAAATCAATTAGCATTGTGCAGAAGTTTCACAGCATAAACTGAAGCATGATGCATGTGCCCTGTAGTACAGTGGAAATGCAGTTGCACATAAATTAGCTGGTTCAGTGCATCATGCGTAATGTTCAAGCAAGGCTCATTTTCACGTTTTGACTGGTGAAGACACTTCAAGCCACTGAAATAATGTGATGATGTTGAAACGTGTTTATTGATGATAATGAAAAATATATGTACAATTAAAAAAAAAAAATACGGTCAACTATACAACGTACAGCAACAGAAAACAAAATCTTAACTGACCAAACAGTAGAAGAATGCCATCAATTTTCAAACAAAAGTGACTAATAGATCACTGCCATCCCCAACCCATCAACAAGATACGATTGCAGACATATTTGTATCAGGGCCCTGGACTCTGATGGGCCCCGATGAACAATATGGAACACTTGAACACTTGTTAGGGTAAAGAAAATCTTGTGTATGGAGAACAGAGAGATAAGTAACAGCTGCACTCCACAATGCATTAATAATGTGATGATGATGTTGATGATAGGTTTACAGTTTATTAGACTCTGACTCGGAAATCATATAAACCAGAAATTCTTACATAGAATTGGTTTTATAATGATGCATTCTGCTGCCTTAACACAGATGGGATGATGCCATGATAATAGATCACATCTGGATTTTGCAGAAAACTGCTAGGCAGGCTTCTTCCTCACATCTTCTAAACACCTGCTAGATGCACCATTTGGTTCCATCCAGCATCAGCAGTTTTGATGCATTTGAACCAACAAGTTTCTCTTTTACCGACATGATTATCACAAAGCAGATTAAAGCTGATTGATAAATGTAGTGCAAAAGATAGAATCATGTAGCGTGCAGTGTGACTCTGGAAAGGCAATTCATTTAGCAAAGCCTATGGTCCCAGAGCAAATACCCTGCTTCATTTGGTTCATCATGGAAGCCTTTATATTTCACAAACACTGATCTGTAAAGAAAAGTGGAGTAAAACGTATCCCCCTCCCCCTTCCCTTTGATTAATTTGTTTTTAATGATGTAATTATTAACTTTCCCCTTCCCCTTTCCCTCAAGCTCATGTTCATATTTGTAATTTGTATATTTAATGTTCACATTTCCTCCCCCTTACAAAAATTTATTTTAACCTTTCATTTTTAGCATTGTAAACTGGCCAGGTGCACGTCAATGATCGGTATATTAAAATTAATTAAACTTGAAACTTTAAAAATAAACATAAAGAATATCTTTGAAGTAAAATTCAAATGTTCCCTGATCTTTGAAGAGAAACACAAACGCTGATGTGAGTTTCTTCTTTTAAGACCAGGGGTCATCTCATTAGAAACTACGTTTTACTTAAGGCACCCTTGTAAATGTATAATTTGCTACCATTCTATTAAGTAAGTTTTCTTCGAGCCTCAGCAAGTAACTGCATTCTTGGCTTTATCTCGTTTGGATGGAGATAAATCTTGAGCTCTATAGAACAAAATTGCAACTCAAGTTCCAGCGGTTTAGTCTATAGCACATCCTATGTTGTATAGAATTATACTTTTCCTTTTGATTCGCCTATATGAATCTCTTGGATCCATATGGAGGACTTGAGCTAATTTGACCATTTTGTTATATTCCTTATTTTTTCTTTTTAAAGTGTGGGTGTTTCACACTTTGATATTGTAAAAGTTATTGGTTAAATATGCTTTCTGTACAAGTTGTACTTGGTAAAAAAAATTTTGAAAATCAATCAATCAATAATAATTAAAAAAAAAAAAAACCATGGGAAAAGAAGTAGCTTGAAGCAAGTAAGCAGAAGATTTGAATCCTTATCATAGCCAGTCTCATTCTTCTAGTTCTTCACATCACTGCCGTACTTCAGAGGATCTACCCCAGTTATCCACTCTCTAATAAGTGCATGAAGATAGATCATTTTCCTCATAAGCAAATGGATAATGCACAACAAAGGCACAGAGCTGTGCAGAATAAAAATTATGAGATGTAGTCAGTGCTTAATTTGTAGATAAAAAGCAATGGAACTGTGGATCTGGGGGGTTAGGCAGGTAAGATGCATGCAGTGGTGGTGACGGGACTAAAACGTGCCAGACAATTGCACACGGACAAAGGAGCTCAGACAAATGTGCGCAGAACGTCAGCACGCCGGATTAAAAGTTAAGTTTAAAGCGCTCCAAGGGGGTGTGGGGGAGGGAGGGAAAACCCAAGTTTACTTAGAAGTGTTGGCACTGCCATTGGGGGTGGGGGGATACCCCCCCCCCACATACACACTTAGAGATGAAACTGTAATTTTACCCTAAAACAAAGAAAAATTGCACTTTCCTCTTTAATAGGGGAGGTTCCCCCCCCCCAACCCACCAACAGCAGCACCAATACTTCTAAGTAAACTGGGGGGTTCCCCCCCACAAACACACACACCCCCTCGGAGCACTTTAAACTTAACTTTTAATCCGGCGCGCTGACGTCCTGCGCGCATTTGTCTGAACTCTTTTGTCTGCAACGATTGTCACACACGCTTTCATCTATGTACCGCAGTGGCATAGCGAGAGTGAGAGGCGTCCGGGGTGGTGGTGCCTCTCCCCCCGCCCTCATCACCGCCCCTTGCTCCTTCCATGATACCCCCTTCCTCCTACCTCTAGTTGTTCACTGCTGTGAGCAACAAGAACTTAACCCCGTCCTCTCCCTCTGTCACTTCCTATGCCCAGCACCTGGAAGTGACATCAGCAGGCAAGGCAAACATGGTCATGAGGAGCACATTGAAGTTGTTGCTCGCGGCGGTTAACAACTAGAGGTTTGGGGAAAGTGTAGGGGTGCGTGTGTGACAAGGGGAGGAGTGGGAAGAGGCAGGGGCAGAGAGGAGGAAGGGTGCTGGCGCCTTTACCAACATGGTGTCCAGGACGCCCCTCCCCTTACTATGCCACAGACCACAAGCTAGAATAGAGACTAGAATGACTGCTATCTATTCTGTTTCAGGCTTGTCCCTCTCTTCCTCTTTCCCATTGGGTCCTGCGTTAATTTTGCCATGTACACATGCTAAAAAAAATATATTTTATATTTTTTGGCATGGGGGCATGACTGGGGAATAGATAGTGGATGTGTTCTGTGCTAATCAGTCAGTGCAGCTATATTACTGCACTGGTCGCCGTACATGAAGAAGGACATGGCTACTCGAAAGAAAGAGTGCCTAAGATGGTAAAGGGGTTGGAGGAGCTGCCGTACAGCAAAAGATTAGAGAAACTGGGCCTCTTCTCCCTTGAACAGAGGAGATTGAGAGGGGACATGATTGAACCATTCAAGGTACTGAAGGGGATAGACTTAATAGATAAAGATAGGTTGTTCACCGTCTCAAAGATGGGGAGAACGAGAGGGCACTCTCTAAAATTAAAAGGGGATAGATTCCGTACAAACATAAGGAAGTTCTTCTTCACCCAGAGAGTGGTGGAAAACTGGAACGCTCTTCCGGAGTCTGTCATAGGGGAACACACCCTCCAGGGATTCAAGACAAAGTTAGACATGTTCCTGCTGAACAAGGACATAGGTTGATAGGGATAGTCTTAGTCAGGGCGTTGGTCTTTGACCAGAGGGCCGTCACGTGAGCGGACTGCTGGGCATGAAGGACCGCTGGTCTGACCCAGTAGCGGCAGTTCTTATGTTCTAACTGATTAGAATAGAAACAGAAACATGATGGCAGATAAAGGCCAAATGGCCCATCCAGTCTGCCCATCCGCAGTAACCATTATCTCTTTCTCTTTCCGAGAGATCTCACGTACCTATCCCAGGCCCTTTTGAAATTCAGACACAGTCTCGGTCTCCACCACCTCTTCTGGGAGACTGTTCTACGCATCTACCACCCTTTCTGTAAAAAAGTATTTCCTTAGATTACTCCGGAGCCTATCACCTCTTAACTTCATCTTATGCCCTCTCATTGCAGAGTTTATTTTCAAATGAAAGAGACTCGACTCATATGCATTTACATCACATAGGTATTTAAACATCTCTTTCATCTCCCCTCTCCTGCCTTTCCTCCAAAGTATACAAATTGAGATCTTTAAGTCTGTCCCATACGCCTTATGATGAAGACCACATACCATTTTAGTAGACTTCTTCTTGACCGACTCCATCCTTTTTATATCTTTTTGATTAGTACAGGTTTAGCGCATGTAACCCTACCACTTACAAAATAGGGAGCAGTAGAGATTTGAACACCAATGCATAGACATTATTTAAAAATTCAGAAAATCAGCCATTCTACCCTAGCGGTAAAAAAAATGGCCTTAGCACATGAGAATAACTCATGTAAAGGCAAATTAAGGCCTTGGTAAAAGTGTCCCTTGATTTTGTTTTTGGCCTCTAGATTCAGAACAAAAGTCCAAAAAACATGCACAAAATAAGCCATTGGGATATAGGAGGGGCCAGCATTTTTAGTAGATTGGCTATACAGACATCCCAGCAGAGCAGTGAGGCACTATAGGAGGCACTGCAGTGAACTTTGCATAAAAAGTCCCAGATACTCATCTAACCCCCTTATATTGTATGGTGAGCCTTCCAAAACTCATCCAAAATCTACTGTTCCCAACTATATACAACAACAATAGCCCTTATGAATGAAGGTGTCATCTACATGTAGAAACAGTAGATTTTTAATGAATTTTAGAGAATTCACATGTTCCACCACAAGTGGGAGTGGGATATGGGCCTGGGTCCAAATAGTCTACTGCAATGATCACTAGAGCTTCTCCAGGAACTAGCTTCCTAATCTAATAGGAATGTCCATAACATCTGCAGATGTCATACAAGCTGGTAAGTACTGTTTCATTCATATCATTGGAGTGGGTCAGTAAATAACTGGGGGAAGGGGGTCATCCTTTAATACCTCCAGTGGTCATTTAGGAAGTTTGGGTACATTTTAGGTACTTACTCATTATTGAAATTCTTTCTATGAAGGGAAGGAATATACAGGTTGGGTTCCCCGAGACAGAATGAAGCAAACAGATGAAAAAATGTTTTCAGAGATTAGGAAAGTTGGCAAATTGGGCAATAGTATAATAATGGGTGATTTCAATTACTATCTTTTTTTTTTTTTTAATTCTTTATTCATTTTTAAACTTTCATCAAGTGTACAAAAATTCATAATAAACACAATTAATTTAACCACTTGAACATCTTATCATTATCTATATATATAAAATCGGATGTATGTATGTATGTGTGTGTATGTATGTGCCGCGATCACGCAAAAACGGCTTGCCGATTTGAACGAAACTTGGTATGCAGATCCCTCACTACCTGGGGTGATATGTTCTGGGGGTCTCGCGGCCCACCTGCACACGTGGCCGGAGCTACAAACATAAAATCAGATTTCACCCATTCATGTCAATGGAAAAAATGTAAAAAGCTGCCATTCTCACAGTAATTCAAAAACGGCTTGACCGATTTGAACGAAACTTGGTATGCAGATCCCTCACTACCTGGGGTGATATGTTCTGGGGATCTCGTGGCCCACCTGCACACATGGGCGGAGCTACAAACAGAAATTCACATTTCACCCATTCATGTCAATGGAAAAAATGTAAAAAGCTGCCATTCTCACTGTAATTCAAAAACGGCTTGACCGATTTGAACGAAACTTGGTATGCAGATCCCTCACTACCTGGGGTGATATGTTCTGGGGATCTCGTGGCCCACCTGCACACATGGGCGGAGCTACAAACAGAAATTCACATTTCACCCATTCATGTCAATGGAAAAAATGTAAAAAGCTGCCATTCTCACTGTAATTCAAAAACGGCTTGACCGATTTGAACGAAACTTGGTATGCAGATCCCTCACTACCTGGGGTGATATGTTCTGGGGATCTCGTGGCCCACCTGCACACATGGGCGGAGCTACAAACAGAAATTCACATTTCACCCATTCATGTCAATGGAAAAAATGTAAAAAGCTGCCATTCTCACTGTAATTCAAAAATGGCTTGACCGATTTGAACGAAACTTGGTATGCAGATCCCTCACTACCTGGGGTGATATGTTCTGGGGGTCTCTCGGCCCACAACTCTATGTTGCTTGCTCAAGGGTGGGTTCACCCAACAATTTATATGTTCTTGCTCCTGGAGGTGAAACTAAAAATGTTGTTTATAATCACGTTTTGCGTTAGTTGTATTGTATTCATTTTGTCAAATATTTCACATTATTATTTGAATATTGTACTTTTTATTAAGCTGTAAAACAATAATTTCATTCACCACTATAAAGTACCTTTATTTGAATCCATTTACAGTGTTATTGCTATAATTAAATACCCGTGCAACGCCGGGTCATCAGCTAGTAACCTATAAATACAAATGTAACCCCCCCACCCTCCCTCAAAGCCTATAAATCATTATAAGATCATATACTTGAAACCCTTCCCCCACCCAATTACTATCTTAATAAAACAGAGACCCAAGTATGTTCAATCAAACAATCCAAAGTTTGGTATATACACTCGGCTAAATCACGGTCATGGTACATGAGCTTGACATGCCACTGGGGCTTGTGCACATCTGAGAAGCTGAAAGCTATGCTGTCAGTGGTTTCGCTATCATCGGGGCCTCCCAAGGTGGACAAGTTTCAGCTTTCAGACTCAAAATGTACCACCCGTCTGGGCAGCAGCAGATGGGCAGTGCTTGAGCTGGAGGATCGCATTTGATGTGACAACAGCGACAACAACGAATTTCTACTGCGCATAAGAAAGGCCCAACAATCTACTTCTGTATTCTGCCAAGAAAACTTTGATGATGTGACATAAAGAATCGATATATAGTACTGGAAGATGGTCCCCTAGGCCAGATGGCACTTGCCATACTACTAGGAAAGAGCTGATCATAACGGGATCAAAATTGAGCTGATATCTGGAGTGACGTCGCTAAAGTAATCTGTAATTGCATTTAATTTTCAAAAAGGCGACTACAATAAAATGAGGAAAATGGTTAAAAAGATGCTAAAAGGATCGGTGACAAAAGCTAGGACTGTAAACCAGGTGTGGATGTTATTTAAAAATACAATCATGGAAGTCCAAACCAGATATATACCACATATTAACAAAGGTGGAAAGAAGAGATAACGAGAGCCAGCATGGCTAAAAGGTGAAGTGAAAGAGACTATTAGAGCCAAAAAAAAAATCCCTTAAAGAATGGCAAAATGGATTAGGAATTGGTTATTGGACAAAAAACAGAGGGTTAGGTTAAATAGCCATTTATCTCAGTGGAGGAGGGTAAATAGTGAAGTACTACAGGGATCTGTTCTGGGACCGATGCTATTTAACTTATTTATAAATGATCTGAAAATTGAAATGATGAGTGAGGTGATTAAATTTGCAGATGACACTATACTGTTCAAAGCTGTTAAAATGCATGCAGACTATGAAAAATTGCAGGCAGATATTAGGAAATTAGACAGGGTGTCCAAATGAAAGAAGAAATTCAATATAGACAAATACAAAGTAGTGCACATTGGGGAGAATAACACAAATTATAGTTACCAGACGCTAGGGTTTCCCTTGGGGGTGTGCGCCCATGAAAAGATCTGGGTGCCATTGTAGAAAATATGGTGAAATCTTATGCCCAATGTGCGGTGGCAGCCAAAAAAGCTAGGAGTTATTAGAAGAGAGATGATAAACAAAACTAAATGTTACGATGCCTCTGTATTGCTGCATGGTCCAACCTCACCTTGAATATTGCGTTTCAATTCTGTTTGCCTTATCTCAAAAAATATATATAGTGGAGCTAGAAAAGATTCAAAGAAGAGCAATCAAGATGTTAATGTGGGTGGAACTCCTCTCGTACGAGGAAAGACTAAAGAGATTAGGGCTCTTCAGCTAAGAAAAGAGACGGCTGAAGGGAGATATGATTGAAGTCTACAAACTCCTGAGTGGTGTCGAATGGGTTCAAGTGAATCGATTTATATTCCATCAAAAATTATAGACTAGGGGACACTTAATGAAGTTACAGGAAGATACTTTTTAAACCAATAGGAGGAAATATATTTTCACGCGGAGAATAATTAAGCTCTGGAATGCGTTGCCAGAGGATTTGGTAAGAGTAGTTAATGTATCTGGTTTTAAAAAACGGTTTGGAGAAGTTCCTAGAGGAAAGGTCCACAGTCTGCTATTGAGAGAGACATGAGGAAGCCATTGCTTGCCTGGATTGGATACATGGAATATTGCTATTAATTTGAGTTTTTGTAAGGTACTTGTGACCTGTATTGGCTACCATGAAGACGGGATACTGGGCTAGATAGACCATTTGTCTAACCCAGTAAGGCAGTGGTCTCAAACTCAAACCCTTTGCAGGGCCACATTTTGGATTTATAGGTACTTGGAGGACCTCAGAAAAAAATAGTTAATGTCTTATTAAAGAAATTACAATTTTGCATGACGAAAACTCTTTATAGTTTATAAATCTTTCCTTTTAGCTAAGTCTTAATAATAATATCGTAATTTATAGCTAAAGAGACATATGATCAAGAAACTGTTTTATTTTACTTTTGTGATTATGATAAACATACTGAGGGCCTCAAAATAGTACCTGGTGGGCCGCATGTGGCCCCCAGGCCACGAGTTTTTAATCACTGCAGTAAGGCTATTTTTATGTTCTTATGAAACAGGTCTAGCGCTATATAAATGATTGCAGAAAATGTCCATGGCAAAATTTGGAAGTTTGAGGCTACTGCTACTAATAATGTTCCATTATTACAGAAAACCCCCTAGACCCAGCCAAATCACTTCTCCAACTCACCCCCTTGAGATTTAGGCGCAGTAGATAAACAGCATAGAAAACCATCTGCAACATGGGTTTTGAAAAAAGCAATTTGGATGTTTTGGTGAGAAAAAATGTCCATCTGCCCCGTAATGCCACTTTTTAGACACTTTTCCATTTTGAAAATGAGCCCCAGTCACTTAAGAGACTCTGAAACAAGAGTCTTATTGGCCTCACATGCATCAACATATAAAGGTGTACTCCAGGGACTGTTTAACTTGTTGGAGATTCTAGCCTCCCTCTCCATTCCACTGGGAAGCTCTGAAGAACAAGAGGATCCCATGCCCTGGAAGATACCAGATTCATTAGGCAAGTCCAGTGGTCCAGGCTTCTCATGGTAGCCAATACATGCTGATGGTTATTTGTATTTACTTACTGGGTGGAATGCCTACCTATCCCAACTGCAGAGCTAAAATGACATCCACTCTTGTTGCTGAACTATGTATTTAGGTTATTAGGGTAACCTTTGTCTAAGGGCCTCATTTCACAGGACAAGTTATCACACATATGTAAAAAATACTAGGCGTGAAGAGAAAGTTCACATTGGGAGTGATGGTAGACACAACATTGAAGGCGTCGGCGCAGTGCGCCACAGCCTCAAGGAAAGCGAACAAAATGTTGGGTATCATTAAGAAAGATATCACGACCAGGACGAAGGAAGTCATCCTGCCACTGTATCGTGCAATGGTGCGCCCGCACCTGGAGTACTGTGTCCAGTACTGGTCGCCGTACCTCAAGAAGGACATAGCGGTACTTGAGAGAGTCCAGAGAAGAGCAAATAAGCTAATAAAGGGTATGGGGGACCTCTCATATACTGACAGACTGAAAAAGCTAGGGCTTTTCTCCCTGGAAAAGCGACGACTTAGAGGAGACATGATAGAAACCTTCAAGATCATGAAGGGCATAGAAAAAGTGGACAGGGACAGATTTTTCAAATTATGGGGAACCACAAGTACAAGGGGGCACTCAGAGAAATTGAAATGGGAAAGGTTTAGAACAAACGCCAGGAAGTTCTTTTTCACCCAGTGGGTGGTGGATACATGGAACGCGCTACCAGAGGATGTGATAAGCAGAAGCACGCTACAGGGCTTCAAAGAAGGTCTGGACAGGTACCTGGAGGACAAAGGGATTGAGGGGTACAGATAGGAGTAGAGGTAAGGTTATAGGGATAGAATTAGAGGTAATTTATAAAATTAGTCAGAGACCACTGTTTAGGCAGTGGGCCTGATGGGCCGCCGCGGCAGCAGACCGCTGGGCAAGATGAACCTCTGGTCTGCCTCAGCGGAGGCAACTTCTTATGTTCTTATGTATCATCCTCAGTCATCTGGTCAAGCTGAACAGGCTAATACAACCATTGTTAACATTTTGAAGAAATATGTTTCCACCTCCAGTATCGATTGGGACATGAAATTACCTCTGGGACTGACAGCTGTCAGAGCCACATCCCATCGTTCTACTGGTGTGCCTCCATTTGAGATGATGACAGCCAAGGGACATGATACGCCCCATTTACCGTCTTTACAGGATAAATGGTGTTAATATTGCCAACATCACAATGAATTCAGCAACAGAGGTGTAATTATTAGACATCATCTCTGTTTCCCTATAGAAAGCATTAATAATATTCATCAAAATAACGTTTTCTTTTTTCATAAACCATAGACAATGTGTCATCAACGGAGAAGAATGGTAATCTTGCTGTATGACTTACAGTTGCAAAGAGGAAACTTATAGTTTTTAAATTTTAAAATTTTTTTAGCTCTATTGGCTCTTAAGGATCTGAAAGCAGATAAATCAATAAAAGTCTCTCACTACAGCTAAGTTCTTACCAGTAATGAAAGGATTATTTCAAGATAAAATTAGAATTGTCTTCATCTCATTCCAATACACATCACTCTCCCACCTGCCCACCTGGGGCATTTGAATGTGGGTTGGGAGGCTCCATATGTTGAGCGGGTGTGTCTGTATTTATACTCTCAAAGACTGCATGTTGACCTTTTATAACTCTAGCAAACATCGTGCCTGGTTCCTGTGTGCCGTACCGGCCTACCAGATGCACTGGCCTGTTGAAAGGATCTGCCCTGCCTGTCCTAAAATTCATATTGTACATGAGGCAAACATTTCCTTCAAAATCCCTGTAAGACACTAAAATATTATGCATATAGACCAACATGGAACTGACCTAATTAGCAAGGCTCATGGGACTGCCTTATTACATTGGTCATCCTCAGGATTTTAGTATGGGTTAAGGAACTTTCTTGTCCCTATCCTGGGCCTTTCCTATCACTGCTCTTCTCCTTTCATTAATTCCCCTCTTAACTGCTAATAAATATCAATACTATTGTTCTTCCTAATTTTCTCTTTTATCCTTTTAGGCACCATTTCCCATAAGCTGGTTAAAAAAAAAAAAAAAGTGAGGGTTAGTGGGCCCCTGGGTGGGATCTGAACTAAAGTCCCCTGGTTTCCAGCCTACTGCTCTAACCACTAAGCTACTCCCTTAGCTCCAAGCCTCTTTATCAAAACATGAGGTCCTCTGCCAGCTCCGAACAGATAATGCATTCATACTATAGAAATTACAAAGTCTCTTGGTGAGTTCCCTCACGATAACTACATTTCAACCTCCATCAGTTCAATGCTCATTCTCCTTTCAGAGCAGCTCTGTTCTTTCCATCCAATCTCTCTTACAATTCTCCAGTTATTCGCCCTTGGTTCCTTTTATTTCTTAAATCTTTCTGCTCTTACTGATTTGCCCCACTCCCATTTTTTTTTTTGTACCTAGCTGAATCTTCCCTGGACCCAGGGTGGCTGCAAGTTTCTTCCTTTTGAGGTAATAAGTAGAAATAAAAGAAAAACATAAAGGAAAAAAATAATACCTTTATTGGACTAATGTAGTTTATGGAGGTACCCCCTTCTTCTACCACACCATTTCACTCCTTCTGAGGGAAATGGTGGCCATGTTAGTCTGCTTTCCACAGTAATATAAAGAAATTAAATAAAAGGCAAAGGAAATAAGGTGATATCTTTTTAATTGGACTAACTCAATGCATTTTTGATGAGCTTTCAAAGGTAACCCTTCTTCTTCAGATCAGATATAAGCAAATGTTGACAAATGTCAGTATATATAAGAAAAACATGAAAGCATTTCAGGGATAGGAAGAAGGAGGGGTGAGGACGTTAAGACAATCCAAGAACGTAAAACCTTTGAAATAAAAATGATAAGGTATTTTGACAGCTACCATATAGGACTTAACAGATATCTGGGCTTTCTTTCCCACTATAAAGACATTTAAAACTGCTCTGCCACCTTTCTGTCTCCTACCCACCAACCCCCTCCCTCTTCCTATCCCTAAAATGCATTCATGTATTTCCTCATTTATACTGACATTTGTCTACATTTGCTTTTTTCTGATCTGAAGAAAGGTTACCTTCGAAAGCTCATCCTTAAAAGCATTGATTCAGTCCAATAAAAAAGGTGTCACCTTATTTCCTTTGTTTTTTGTTTTATTTATCTATACTCCTTCTAAGGAAAATCATGAATTGCATTCTCCTCAGCCTCTGAAAACTGGTTCTGTTTTCAAAATCCAGAATCTCCCAAAGCATTCTACACTTTCTTCCAGCACCCAGGAACACTCATATTTCAATTCTAACCATGCTTTTGAAAGACTCCTTCCCCCCACCCAGGGTTATCAGATGTCCGAGAAAACCTGGATATGTCCTCTTTTTAGAAAACTGTCCGGGTTCCCCGATGGACTTCCCAAAATCAGGCAGTTTGTCTGGGTTTTAGGAAGCTCTGAGCTCCAGCCGCATCTGGAGGGCCTTCAACAAGCCTGCGCGGATGACATCACACTCATCCATGCATGCTAGAGGTCCTCCAAATGTAGCCTAGAGATTGGTAAAAAAAGAGACGAGGCTTTTAGGTGGCGGGACTGGAAGTGGAACAAGGCAGGGCTGGGGGCAGAAAGGGGTGGGGCCATCCATCCAGGTTTGTCCTTAATAAAATATGGTAACCCTACCCCACCCCATGCTTGTAAAGGATTATCCCTCACTTCCACCCATCCATTTTTGCCTGCTCTTGGAGTATTCTTCATGTTACACCATTCATGCCCAGACAGGACATCTTCGTAAACACACCATAAAGTCTGATCTTGGCAGTGGAAAAACAGCTTTCCAACATTCCAATAGCTCTTCAACCTTTAGACAACCTCTAGGTCAGTGGTTCCCAACCCTGCCCTGGAGGACCGCCAGCCAGTCGGGTTTTGGGGATAGCCCTAATGAATATGCATGAGAGAGATTTGCATATAATGGAGGCGATAGGCATGCAAATCTGCCCCATGCATATTCATTAAGGCTAGCCTGAAAGCCAGACTAGCTGGTGGTCCTCCAGGACAGACTTGGGAACTACTGCTTTTAATCATTTTATTGACGACACGGTCAATTACTGCGCTGATTGAAGCCAATTAAAGCAATTCAGTTAGGCAGCAGTATGGCGCCCACCACTGTCTAACTTACGGCACCGTTTATAGAATCTGGCCCTGAGAGTTTACAACAATAAACATGATATTGTGGCGTTATTGGCGTTGTTGTACTATCAATGAGAAACATTTTTGCCATGCAATGAGAAAACCTAGAAAATTAAAAGAATCCCATTTTATGGTTACTAGTTTTGTATTAATTCAAAGCAAAGTTAGAAGACTGTATTTCAGATCTGTTGATTCTTTCCCTTATTTTCTATCAACCTCCCCCCTCCCCCCCAACAGAGCTATTTTATATTAACAAAATGGTGGTCTTTTAAAGAACTGGTATGGAGTTTTACCTCAGGCACCAGACATGAAGATGGTGCCTGAGCAGGGGGCTCCTGAATTTTTCAAAGACTGTGCCAGCAGGTAAAGAGAGGGGGAGGGCACCTTATTGGCGCTGATACTTCTGTGCATAGTCTCCTTGTGGATTTGAAGAATGATTATAGCCTTTGGCTCTGTCAGAGTCTGTCCTCTAAGATTCTTTTCTCTCTCTCTCTCTCTTTTTTTTTTTTTGACAAAACATAGCCAATATGAGAATTAGCAGAATAATGGGAGGGGATGGAACGTGAAGTTCTAAAAAGAAGTGGTTAGATTGCAGGCTTATGAGTTTTAAATTAGATGCGCAGTAAGTTTAATTCAAGGATGAATGTCTTCAACTTACCAATATATAACAATTAACCTATGAGACACTGGACTGCTGCCAACAGAATGGAGGAAGCTTTAGCCCTAATGCCTTTTTAAGTAATTTATACTCATAACCACATAACATATGAATTTCACTAAAATATTTCTCTAGCAAGCCACAGTGCTGTGAAAACTGTATAAAACAGGATAAAAGGGAACTTTTAACTGATTTGATTATTTGCACAAAAAAGGCACAAACTATGCTGGCAATATATCTAATCTAATCCACAACTTATTAATCACACTATACCAAAAAGGTTCAAGGCAATTTACATTCAAAGAGGCCGTAAAATCTGTGGGAAAATATACAAGCAATCAATAATTAAAATATCATCGTAATATAAATATTACAACATCATATTAAAAAGTTTTAAAATTTTTACGACACCTTAAGTAATTGATATCAGTCCTAGTGTAAACAAGTAGATTATTCATAATTGTAATGGCAGAGTAAGCAAAAGAGGAATTGAGCTGTCATTTATACCACACTCCTCTAATCTGTGGAAAATGTAGTAATAAAGTACCACATAGTCTGGTGAAAGAATAATGCAAATGAGAAAAAAAGCAAAATCAGATTATCTGAAGAGTCAGTCTATAAGTCGCCCTGAACCTACCTAGGTATGAACGATGCAGAAATTGAAGATTAGATTAGATTAGATTAATATACAATTAACTATGCAAGCTGATTTAAGCTTAATTCACCTTTCAACTGATAACCAATGAAGGTTTTTATACGCTAATGCAACACTTTCATATCTTTTTCCACCAAAAGTTAATCTAGCCACAGCATTCTGGAGTAACTGCAATTTTTTGATCAGTTTTAATGTTAAGTTCAAATATTAAAAAAAATTACAGTAATCAAGTTGAGGTAGCACTAACATCTGAACCAACAGTGCAAAATGATGTTCAAAAAAGCACGACTTCACAAGCCTAAGGGCTCCTTTTACAAAGCTGCGCTAGCGGTTTTAGCACGCACTTAGCACGCGCTGCATTGCCCTGGGCGCTAAACACTAATGCCAGCATTGAGCTGGCGTTAGTTCTTGGCGCATGGCGTGGGGTTAGCACGCGCAGCAATGCAGCATGCGCTAAAAATGCTAGTACACCTTAGTAAAAGGAGCCCTAAATTTCCTCATAATTTATAAAATCTTCCTAAATTACAGAATTGATCTTCAAATGTAAGAGAAGAGTCTAAAAGAATACCTAGAACTTTAAACGTTTTGTATACTTGCAGGGTAGTACCTGATTGTAGAAATGAAGGAATAGGGAGAGGATCTCCCTGGCTCCATCAACCTCTCACTTCTCTTCTGGGGTGATCTCCCAAGATGGTATTTCCCCAGTAGGAGAGAAGTCAACCTCACATCAATCTTTACATTAACCACTATTGATATCACCTCCATTAGAATCCAAACGTCAGTCAGTAGAATTTCCTCTTGAGATGCCTTATAATGAGGTCTTAGCTTAACAAATAACACTTTTGGATGTATGGAAAGTGGTTAAGAGGTCTGAGAAACTGCCACAGGGTCCCATGCAAAAACATTGTACTTTTTTCTGAGCAAGTTGTATCTAAAATTAAGGCTATAGATGGAAAATTCAGTTCTCTAGAAGTAATTACAAAGAACATGGAATCTCAAATTGGTTTATTACTAGTTATTCAACAATCAAGGATAGTTAGTTGCATAGGCAGTTTGAGATAATGGAAAACCATTTAAGAACTTCTAATCTCCAAATTTTGAATTTTCCAGTGTGTTCATTATTATCAGCGGAAATATTGCTTAAAATACTTTAAAGAGGCTCTAATTTTGAATAATGCTGAAACTATTGTATTGAATAGATGTTTCTATCTCTCAAGTAGGAAGAGTGTAGATTAGGGGGGAGGCGCGTCAGATAGGCTTGAAGAACAGAACAATCCATCAGATAACCTAACTGATTGTGCTACCCTCCTGATCACCTTCTCCTCTGAGAATGATAAAAGTTTAGTTTGAAAAAAGTATTTCCTGAAAAAAGAATTCTTGTTTTGTGGCCAGAAATTACAAATGTTTCCGGATATTTCTAGAGCAACCCAGGCTAGGAGGAAGCAATTTTTCCTTTATAAATCTCGAGTCTTGACATTGGGTGCTACTTTTTTCCTTAAATTTCCAGTCAAGTGTATAATTACATATTCAAAGGTGTCTTATGTTTTTTGTTTTGTTTTTTTTAATCTGATCAATTAGAGAGATTCCTTAGATAAAGAGGCTGATATTTAAAATCAAAATGTGGAATTTGTGATGTTGCACAGGCAAATAGTTCCTGAAATGATTTGAAGATTTAAATATTCCTTTTTTCTCTCTCCCTTGATGTGAACTCTTATATTTGCTTTAGAATGTGATTTTATTATGTAATGATCAAAATTAAATAATAAAAAGAAATGAAGGAACACGATAGTGAATTGTGAAACCAAAGAACCTGTCTTACTTGTATTCTATTCATGCAATCAGTGATCTTAGCTGAAATGTTCTCCTTATTTGAACTTAATGGAATTATTATTATTATTTTAAATTCTTTATTCATTTACAATTTACAATAAGTGCAACAATATATCCAAACAAATTAACAATAAATATAACACTTAATAATCATCAATGGTACAAATAATATGTTTTTATCTCCCACCCTTCCCACCCTTTCTTATCATATAATCAATACCTTATACAATATGTAACAATAAATTTACCCTCCTCTCCCCCCCCCCTCA
The DNA here is from genome assembly GCF_902459505.1 of Geotrypetes seraphini. Classification (NCBI taxonomy): domain Eukaryota; kingdom Metazoa; phylum Chordata; class Amphibia; order Gymnophiona; family Dermophiidae; genus Geotrypetes; species Geotrypetes seraphini. The sequence continues at coordinate 143,336,023 of NC_047091.1, read as the reverse complement.
CAATCAAACTTGTAAATTTAAGGGAAAAAAATAAAATAAAATGTCATCTAATCGGTACAATACTTTGTAAATAGCTCCCAAACATCCTGAAATTTCCTGAAAAAAACACACTGTATTGCAATAAATCTTTCCATTTTATAAACATGACATAAGGAATTCCACCAGAAATTATAATTTAATCTACTCCAATTTTTCCAATTATATGTAATTTGTTGAATGGCAACCCCAGTCATTATAAGTAATAATTTGTTATTATTTGTAGAAATCTGACTTTTTGCTTTCATTGCCATACCAAATAGCACGGTATCATATGATAATGCCACTGGGTTGTCTAATACACAATTAATTTGGTCCCAAATTGATTTCCAGAAATTCATAATAAAGAATGGAATTAACTTTTAAAAAAATATCATCAGCATAGGATAACATACAAACTTCGGCTGACAGATGTACTTTTTGCAGAGTACTCATAAAGATATTTTGCAGAGTGCTCATAAAGATATTTGAAATCATTTCTTTAAAATTGCTTTGTCGTGCTGGTTTAGGTCTCACTTTCTAGTTACCTAAGTACAATATTCAGAAACAGAAGGTGAAACTTTAAATCATCAGTTCAGAAGGTAAATGGGATGGTTTGCAGGGATTACTGTCTTTGCTTGGAGCGAATGGAGCTGTCAGAAATGGTTCTTTACGGTTTTTGCTAGAGGATATTAGGAGGACCACACAATCACAAATGGAAACCTCAGGGGCACAGCAATACCTAGAAATGGAGGGACACAATAAAGAAATCCCGCAGAGGTCAAGATCATTTTTACAGTAGAATGACAGCTGGCTGAAAAATAAATCAGCTTTTATCGTTTGTGCTGAGTAATCAGAAGAGACACCACAGGGCACTTCACCTATAAAGTGGAAAGCACAGAATAGAGGGGGCACCAACAGAATGTTGCACACTGTACAGAGGCCCATGTGACAGAAGAGAAGTATAATAGGATGGAAAAAGACATCATATCCCAGGTCGACCTATTGCTGGAATGAAAAGCTGTTGGGCTATCTTTGAAGCTCAATATTTCCTGCTGTAGTTTGAGTATTTTTTTATTTATATAGTTTTATAGCCTGTCCTTCCAGAGCGGTTCATAGACAAAAGCACGTTGGACAATTACACGAGGACAAAGCTGCCAAGACAAATGCGCGCAGGACGTCAGCACATCGGATTAAAAAGTAACTTTAAAGCGCTCCGAGGGTGTGTGTGGGGGGGAACCCCCAGATTTTACTTAGAAGTGTTGGTGCTGCCGTTGGGGAGCTTGGGAGGGGGACCCCCCCATTAGAGAGGAAAGTGTAATTTTTCCCAGTGTTTTAGTGAAAAATTACCATTTCCTCTGTAAGTGGGGGGTTCCCTCCACCCCTCAATGGCAGCGGCAACACTTCTAAGTAAAGTGGGGGGGGGTTCCCCTACACACACACCCTCGGAGCACTTTAAATTTACCTTTTAATCCAGCGCGCTGGCGTCCTGCATGCATTTGTCTTAGCGGCTTTGTCCGCATGCAGTTGTCCAGCGTGCTTTAATCCCGTCACCTTCCAGAGCAGCTCGGAATGGGTTACTGCATTACATACATAATGCAGATTGGTATAAACACAGTTACAAGATTACATACATAGTTCTATTACAGGGGTGTCAAAGTCCCTCCTCGAGGGCTGCATGAGATCTGTTACCATACAACGAAAGCAGTGCATGCAAATAGATCTCGTGCATAATCATTGGGGAAATTCTGAAAACCCGACTGGATTGCGGCCCTCGAGGAGGGACTTTGACACCCCTGTTCTATTAGAACGATAGGCCACTTTCAATTGTTTCGGAAACTCTAAAAACTTTGTTATTCTCATAATATTTAAATAGTTTGCCCATAAGACCTAGTAATCATTAAATATTACAGGACTCACTTTTGCGGTAGGCCAGGCTAAACTCTATTGCCTTCCCTTTTTCTTACTTCTTTGTATTTTCTGGTCTTCTGATTTTTGTTAACCGAGTCAAGCTCCGATTGGAGATGACCCAGTATATAAACCGAAGATTAGTTATATATTTAATACATTCAATAGTGAAGGGATACAGTTAAAGTACATTAATGCATGGTGTAGAAGAAGAGAGGGTCTGTTTGCAAGGAAGGGGTAAGGCAGTGTCTTTCAAACTTTTTTTTTAGCTCTGGCACACTAAATGGAGCAAATGTTTTTATGGCACATTATAATTGAAATTTAAAAGATTGCAAACCCCTCCTCCCAAATAATGCTTAGACATTACATTTCAGATTACACTGCATTACGGATTAGCATTTGTTTCAGAATATGGCTCATTCTAGGGGTTGTAGAAGGAGGATGCAGATTAGAATTTAAAAGAGTAGAAGAAAATTTGTGGCTGGAGGTATATAAGAACATAAGAATTGCCGCTGCTGGGTCAGATCCATGGTCCATTGTGCCCAGCAGTCCATTCACGCGTCGGCCCACAGGTCAAAGACCAGTGCTCTAAATGAATCCAGTCTCACCTGCGTACGTCCCAGTTTAGCAGGAACCTGTCCAACTTTGTCTTGAATCCCTGGAGGGTGTTTTCCCCTATAACAGACTACGGAAGAGCGTTCCAGTTTTCTACCACTCTCTGGGTGAAGAACTTCCTTACGTTTGTACGGAATCTATCCCCTTTCAAATGGATATATGTGAGTTTGTACAGTTGAATGATTTACATTTGATTCCAGGAGTAAAAAAAGGGAATCCCTGAGCATTGCAAAACAGGAGTGAGTGAGAGTGGAAATAATCGAAGCATTCAAGATATTAAAGGGAATTGACTTAGTAGAGAAAGAGAGACCGTTCACCCTCTCTGAGGTGGAGAGAATGAGAGGGCACTCGCTGAAGTTAGAAGGGAAAAGATTCCGTACAAACGTAAGGAAGTTCTTTTTCACCCAGAGAGTGGTAGAAATCTGGAACGCTTTTCTGAAGGCTGTTATGGGGGAAAGCACCCTCCAGGGATTCAAGACAAGGTTGGATAAGTTCCTGCTGGAACAGAACAGACGCAAGTAAGGCTAGACTCAAATAGGGCACTGGTCTTTGACCTAAGGGCTGATGGACCACTGGTCTGACCCAGCAGCAGCAATTCTTATGTTCTTACAGTATAATGTTATCTACATCTTTATACCATAGAGGCAATTCTTTAACTGGGCACACTGGGGACATATAGGCCCTATTTTACTAAGGTGCGCTAATCGATTTAGTGCGCACTAAATGCTAATGCGTGCATGTTAGTCTATGGATGCGTTAGCGTTTAGCGTGCACTAATTTGATTAGCGTGCGCTAATCGGTTAGCGCACCTTAGTAAAAGAGGGGGATAGTGAGAGCTTATTACATTACTTTACACTGTATATTTATATACCACATAAGCCTTGTAAACAGTGGCCTGCCACACTCATGCTCTAAGACTTTGCGGCCTGAAAAGCGAAGATAGAATTAAGCAATCTGCCAAATCTTTCCCCTCTAGAACTGGGAAAAAAAAAATGGTGATCTACTGTAACCCGATATCACTGAATCTTACCAATGGTGTACCTGGCTTAGCTGCTAGCCAGGGTAGAGCACCCCCTCTCCAGGCACATCACTCCCCTCCTTCAGGCAGTGTTTGTGTGTGTGTGTGTGGGGGGGGGGTGCATAAAGTAGGGGTGTATGAAGCAGAGGATGCATGAAGCAGGGCCACGGTCTACATGCACGTGGCTGCGAGCTCTGCCGGTCCCCTGCCCTGGGACAGGAAGTTGACATCAGAGGAGGCGAGGGCCAGCGGAGCCAGCAACCACACACATATGGACTGCAGCCCCGCTGTTGCTCTGTGTACCCCCTTAAAGCCTGCACCCAGGGGTCGACCATACCCACTGCATCTTAAATGGACTTTGGACTAGATTCACTAAGCAAACCGATCGTGTACTTATCGGTTTGCGAGCCTTTTGCAACCCGATTCACTAACATGTGTAGAGGTCCAATCCCGATCCGTGCATCCAAATGAGGGGAATTGTCATGCAAAGCAGGAAGGACGCAATTCACTACCCTTTTTCCTGACACACCAACTGGCTGGCCGATCAAGAACAAGCAACTGGTGAGGACCAGTCACTTGTGTAAAAAACTGCTCTCTGCCCCGATTCTGCCTTTGAGGCTGAACTCGGAGTACTGCCTGCCCCGACTCTTCTCTCTGGCTCCCCGGCTCTCCTGCTCTCTCTGCCTCCCCCGACTCTCCTGCTCTCTACCTGCCCCGACTCTCTCTGGCTCCCCTGACTCTCCAGCTCTCTGCGTACTTCGACTCTCTCTGCTTCCCCTGACTCTCCTGCTCTCTGCCACTTCTCTCTCCATAACTTCTTTGCTTAGTGTTTCTAGGCCTTTTGCTAATTCACAGCTGAGAATAGAGCCTCTCTGCTCTCTGCCCCTTCCAGCTGAGCCCTGCTCTTGCCACCCAGACTCTCCTGCTCTCTGCTGCCCTTCCCCGAAGTGTGGTTTTAAAGCGGGGCTGCACTGCGGAGAAGGGCGGCAGAGAGCAGGAGAGTCAGGGCAGTGAGAGCAGAGCTCGGCTGGAAGGGGCAGAGAGTAGAGCTGGTGAATCTAGCCGGGGCAGTGAAAGGCAGTGTCACAAAAGGGAAGAGGCTGCCGCTGCCGGGGATCACCCTTCCCTGGGAGAGCAAGAGAGTTGAGGGCCATAAAAAAAAATAACAAACAAACAAGCAAATACGGGCACAAAACACATGCACAGACCATCTGCAGGGAAAGCAGATGGTCTGCGCCTGTGTCAGGATCGCGCACTAGCGATCCGTGCGGTCAGATGGGAGCGTTCCTCCGATTGCCCTCATTTTAATTTTTTTTTTGTACTGTGAATTGGTCGGGCCTGCACACATTGGCCACGGATCGAACTCGGAAAGGAGGTTAGTGAATCTAGCCCTTGGTGTAAGTGCAAGCATCTAAATACAACAAGGATGCGTGTTAACTACAGTATTTTGTAAGTTTTGTGCTTAAGAGGGAGCCATTATATAATAGTGCTTAGGAACCCTGCAGACACTTGCATGAGTAACTGTATATTCACACGCAAAGGCCAAAATTAAACTAAATTAAATTAAACTAAACTAAACCTTAAGTTTATAAACCTTATCCTCTCTATAAAGATCAGGGCAGATTAACCAATAGGCCAAGTAAGCACGTGCCTAGGGCCCAAAATGGTCAGGGAAGCCCGATGAAGGAGGGCATCAACATTGTTTTTTCCAAATGGCGATGGGCCCCTCCAGCATCGATCGGCAACGCGGGTCCCACCCCGATCGGCAACGTGCCCCCCCCTAAATCGACAGAAAGTAAGACAAGCAAGCAACGCGGGTAAGAAAGGCAACAGGAACTGTAATTGTGCAAGCGGTGCTGCTTGCCCAAAGCTTCTCTCTGACGCAGCTTCCTGTTTCCGCCTGGGCGCATGGTGGGGTGGGGCGGGGCAGGGAGGGCCAGTATACTTGTGTGCTTAGGGGCCCTCGACGAATTAATCCTGCCCTGATAAAGATAGAGCTCGGCACGGTTTACAGAAACTTTAATATAAGGAAAGAAAAACATAATAAAAATTAGTGATTCTAAAGAGGGTAGAGAGATTTACATTTTTGAGAATAGCCAAGTTTTCAGATACTTTTGGAATAATTGGAAGGAGCCCAGATTCTGCAGCAGGATGGGAAGGTTATTCCAAAGCTCTGTATATGGTGCTGAGCAATCAGAGTCGAGTACCATTTCTAGAATAGCATCTGACACCAGGATCTGTGTCCAATTTTAGGCACTGGGATTTATACCAAGTAAACCCCGATGCAAATTCTCATGCCTAAATTATGCGCAGATCACTGATAGTCTATAAAACTGCACAAAAATTCGAGGAATGCCCCCCAATCCGCCCATACCCCTCCCATGGCTGCGCCTCCCCCTCCCTTTTTTTTGGGATATGCACGTAAAATTTACGTGTGGATCCCAGCAAATACAGAGGTGTCCTAAATTCTAATGAATGCCAATTAGCACTGATTATTGGCTATAAACACCCAATTATCAGTGTTAATTGCATTGTTATTCAATTAGATTGCATGCAGAAATTGGGCACACTCCCAAATTTCCACATGCAGTTTTTAGACCTTACTGGGTCAGACCAATGGTCCATCAAGCCCAGTAGACCGTCTTCACGGTGGCCAATCCAGATCACTAGTACCTGGCAAAAACCCAAGGAGTAGCAACATTCCCCCGTGTCTTTCTCAATAACAGACTATGGACTTTTCCTCCAGGAACTTATCCAAACTTTTCTTGAAACCAGCTACGCTATCCACTCTTACCACAATCTCTGGCAATGCATTTCAGAGTGTTCCACTTCAAATGAATGCTAGTGACCCACTACATACATAGATACTGAAAATAAAAAATCCCTTGTAATGTTTTCTGTGTATTGTGCAAAAGTTCCTCAAGCCAAGACAATTACTGTGCCTGATGGTTATGGAGCCCATGTATGTGCTGTATATACTTGAATATAAACCCATCTGCATATAAACCAATCAGTTTTGGTCCCCTTTTTTAGGGTAAAAATGGTAACTCAGATATAAACTGGGGGTTTATATTCCACCGTTCCTCCCCTTATCTTCCTTGTGGTGTCAGACAAACCTAACACCCTCCCTCCTGGTATTGTCCCCCCTATTCCTCTTCCTAGGGTTACCAGATTTTGTTAGCTGAAATCCTGGACACATGGCCATGCCCCATTCTGCCTTCAACCCTGCCTCGTTCTGCCCCCATGGTGTCGGGGCAGCATGTGGAGGAGCTTTGTGCATGCACAGATGTCAATGTCACGTTGTGATGGAGTATATGTCCCATCATGTGAGAGAGTGCCGCCCCGAGGGAAGGCTACATCAGAGTCTACCTTCCCCCAGAGTACCCAGGGTTAAGCAGGGAATAGCTGGGTTCAACTAGTTCCTAATGGGGTGGTTCTAGTCATAGTGGAAGACTAGGTGGGTAGAGTTAGGAACCAGCTACCCCTATTGCTCTGGAGTATTCTGTTGCCCAAAAGTCAAGACTGAATGACCGTGCCATTGGACTTGAATAACTAATTTGCATAAGAATCAAGTGGCAGAGAAAAGTGGTGATTGGTAAAGAAAAGAGACTCCTAGAACCTTAAACTGGACTCCTGATAGGGAGAGGAGCTCTGACTTGGACCCCGCGATCTTTGGGGGGGACATTTTGAGGGGTCAAGAGGGACCTCATCCTGACCTGACAGGGAGGGTTCATTAATGGACTCCCAGCAGAAAGGAACATAGAGAAGGTTCCTGGAAACCGGAGCTTCTGGGTAACTTTTGAGGGGAGGAATGTAGGCCTAGTGTTTAATTTTTGATAAGCCCAAACCCTCTCTGATTATAAGAGCTGATAGGCAGTGAATGGACACTCGGTCTAGCCTTTGGTTAGGTGGGGCCAGGATTGTGACAAGGGATACTCAGCCTATGCCTCGGTGGGTGGACATTTGGCCTAGCCCTTTGGGTAGGCGGTGCCAGGATCATGATACATGTGTATGCATATGATGTCATCATACTGACATCTGTACATGCGCAGAGATTCTCCACATGCTGACCCAATATTGTGGACTTCCATAATCTGGACAAACTGCCAGGTTTTAGAAGTCCCCCGGGTACCTCTAAAAAGAGGACATGTCTGGGTTTTCCTGGCCATCTGGTAACCCTAGCTGTTCCTCCTTCATGGCTGCTGCAGATTCCCCCCTCCCCAAATTCTCCAGCTGTCAGTGCCCCCCCCCATGATTCAACAACAGACTTCCCTGTTGTTACCCCTCCTCCCCTGGCAATTCAATAATTCCTTCTCTCTTCCCCAAAGAGAATGACTAACACTCCTCCTGAATTCCCAGGTGTACCGTGATTCCCCAGTGGTCTAGAGGTATGCTGGGGCAGGACTGATTCCCACTCACTCCTGCCCACATTCTCTCTGTGGTGAAAATGGCTGCTGAGACTTCTAGGAAGGGCATGCTGTCAGTTTGGGGGTGGGAGCAACAGTATGCAATGTCTGCCAGTTTGGGAGGTGGTTGGACTGTGGCTGCAGCAAGGAGGAGAAGAACTGGAAGACTCAAATATAAACCAAGACCCTCATTTTTGGGCCCAAAGCTCTTGGTTTATATTTGAGTATACAGTATATGGTAACTCATATGGGACTTGTATACTGCTTTTTTGTGGTTACACATTCAAAGCAGTTTACATATATACAGATACTAATTTTGTACCTGGGGCTATGGAGGATTAAGAGACTTGCCCAGGGTCACAAGAAACAACCTCAGGGTGCTGAGGCAACAGCTCGACCAGTAGGCCACTCCTTGCCTCCTGTATATATATGCACACAACCAGTAGATATTTTTGTCCTTCTTTCAGATTAAATGGTACAATCATCTCTCTCAGATATTGGAGATTAGGAAGCACTAGTGAATGCAACAGGTAACAAGCAGGAGGCAAAACAGTGATAGACAGCAGATTAATCAAAGACACCAGAAGGGAGAAAAACAACACATCAACAAATTTTGTTTTGATGGAAGGAGAAACCAAGCCTTGCTTTCAAGAGATTTATCCATAGACGGGAGATGGGAGAAACCCAATAAATGTTAACCCACTATTGTTTAGAGTGACAGATTTCTCTCTAGAAGCTCAGGAAAAAAAACTCAAGCAAATATAGGACTCATTGTTATAACAAATAAAATGCTTTCTGTATTCCTCCCTCGGAGCTCAAAATCAGTCACAGAAAGTACTAAGTTTTTGTACTATAAAAGCCATGAAATCAAGGCCTAGTGTTATACCTTTTCTATATTTTGTCTCTCGGGCATGTGTGATGTTCTCAATTTTGCAAGAGCACAGATGTTATCAGACACGGAACCACTGTCCGCAAACCTGGAAATAAGATTTATAGTTGTTTTCATAATGTCCTTCTGGCCAAAGAGCTTTACAAATAGCAGGGGGGTGGGCTGCTTTCTGCTTATGTGAAGTTAATATGTAGAAATAAAAAACGAAAACATAAAGGAAAAAGATAATATTTTTTTTATTGGACTAACTTAATATAGTTTATGATTAGCCTTTGAAGGTAACCCCTTCTTCCACAGATCAGAAATAAGCAAATGTTGGCAACATCAGTAAATATAAGGGAAACAGATATTTCGCAAAACCTTAAAACCACTATGTTTCATCGCTTTTTAGGCAATAGCTCCAATGAATGTTAATGGATCTTTCTTTGTGATCTAATTATGTAAACCGAGTCAAGCTCCTATTTTTAGGTATATAAGACTAAGAATTAGATTAGATTAAAAGCATTTCAGTGGTAGTTGGAGACAAAGAGGTGACAAAATTTCTTTGTAGTAGGAAAGTAAGCCAAGGTCTTTATTAAGCGGGAGACAAAGAGGTGGACGAACACGGCCACCACACCTTTTTACTGCGTATGTGAAAAGTCTCAGATTTTAGGGCTAGATTCAATATACTTACCTTAGTGATCCGATCCGTGGCCGAATCTTCCTGGGTGACCGATTTACCAGCCCTCTTCATGCAAATGGGGGGCGATCGGAGGCATGCCCCACAGTGACTGCATGGATCGCTGCAGAGCGATCTAGACGCATGCGCAGACCATCTTCTTTGCCTTTAGGTGGTCTGCACATGCGCTTGCTCTCCAGGAAGGGAGGGGGACTGCAACCTATTTGGACTGGTACCATTAAACCTTTTTTTGAGTCTTCTGCTTTTAAACTTCTGGTACCATCTTTATTACTGAGTCTATTGGATTATTGTAATATTGTGTATTTAACAATTCCCCAAAAAGACTTGGTTCGACTCATACTGATTCAGAATACAGCGGTTAGAATGATTTATGGTCTTAAAAAAATATGATCATGTGACTCCATTGTATTGTGAATTGCATTGGCTGCCAAGGGAGGCTCATGTTTTGTTTAAGTTGGGTTGCTTTTGCTTTAAGGTTATATATGGTACCGCTCTGTCTTATATGATTAATAGATTCTCTCTAGCATCGTATATTTGTTTTATGCAAATAAATAACAGCACCGGGAGGGCAACACAACCCCTCCCCCCCTAACTTTAGGCTCCTTCCTTTCCCACAGATGATCCAACTGATCGCCTCTTCCCACCCTGCCGAGGTGCAAAGAAAAGCGGGGCTTTACAAGGCTGAGCATGCGATTGAAGAAGCAAGCGCTTACCAAGGAGGAGTTGCTGGCTACACTGGTGTTATCAACCATGCTTCTCCTTGCCCTCTCTCCTCTCACTTTCTCTCTCCCGCTGGCGTGTTTGCAAGAACCAGCCGGAGCCTGAAGCAAACAACGCCGTAGTGCAGTCCCGCTTTTAACCTGTGGGTTAAAACTGTGGGTTAATAACATGGCCTCACAGAGAGGCAGGGCGGTAGGGAGCAGGGCGGCAGAGAGCTTTTTGCACAAGGGAGATGTTTGATGGTTTCAGGGCTGCAGGGCTGGGATTTCAGGGTGGGCAGACAGCAGGACAGTCAGAAAGGACGTGAACGACTGGTCCCCAGCAGTCGCTTCTTTTTTGATTGGCCAGCCAAGTTGGTGTTCCTGATTTTTTTTTTTTTTTTGTGAAACACTGCTTTCCTTCTTTTGGATGCCCTTCCCCTCATTTGCATGCTCGGATGAGATCGGGTGCGGATTGGATTGGGAGGAAGGTTAGTGAATCGGGTTGCAAAGTGGTCGGGACACAATCGGTGTCCTTTGTCATTTCTTCTTCCAGGGGAAAGGGCAGTACTACACCACAGTCTGCTTTTCTAGCAGGGGGGTCTTAGGATATTTTAAAATGGCAACCTTCCTCCCAGTCATGAGTTCTGCCACTGAACCACAAAAGCTGCTTCACAGCTGAAGGGGCTGATGCAGAAAGCAGTGGCAAGAGAAGGGTTACCATATTTGTAGTAGTATAAAAGACACATGGCCCCACCTCATTCTGCTCCCCAGCCCTGCCCCCACACAAACCTCATCTCCTTCCTTGAGCTCAGGGGCCACATCTAGAGGGCCTCCGAGCATGCACTGATGTGGCACGATGATGTCAAGCACATGCGTGCATGCATGTGACATCATCGCATTACATTTGTGCATGCGCAGAGGCCCTCCAGATGTGGACCTGAGCTCTGGTAGATCCGAGGCCTTCCAAAGCCCGGACAAACTGCCAGGTTATCAAAATCCATCTGGACACCTGGACAGTCCTCTATAAAGAGGACATGTCCCTACAATCTGGACATCTGGTGACCCTAGACAAGAGTAGCTACAGGGCTGTATGCGCATGTTAATAGACAAGCAATGCAGAGGACTTAGACATGGGTGCTCATGAGTTGTGGCGTAGTAAGTGGAGCAGACCACCCCCGGCACTGTGTGGGTGGGGGAACCGGCACTGGCACATCTTGTCCTCTCTGCCCACCCATCTCTTGAAATCTTTTACGGCTGTAAGCAGCACTTCCTCCTTGCTGCTCGCGTCAGCCTCTGCTCTTCTGAAACCACTTCCTGCTCACGGGATCAGGAAGTGACATCAGAGAGAGCCGAGGCTGGTGTAAGCAACAGGCAGGAGGTACTGCTCACTGCTGACCATGATTTCAGGAGGCACTCTTATGGGGGAGAGGAGGATGTGGCGGGGAAAAGTGCAGGGGGGAGGGTGCCTGCTTCTCTCACTGTGCCACAGCTCATGAGGAAGACATGACTATAGACCATTTACTTTTTTTTATTTATTTAAAAAAATTTCTACCATGCACCACCTACTGTCCTGGGTGGCTCACAGTTCTCATATATAATATTGGCATAGACTTTACAACCATACATTAAGATAAACAAATATAAATGAAGGCTGCCCATCACAACTAATCTAGCTGAAGACTAATATTTTATGGTTAATATTTCCACATTCAAGATTATGCTTGCATAAATAAAAAGGTCTACACCTGTAGTCTAAAAATGGAGAGCACCTCAATTTGTCTTACGAGGGCTAAAAGATTCTCAGCCCAACCAACTTACCAAATTCTGAGTGTTATTTTGCCACTGTAGATGAAGAGAGTGTTATTTTATTTTGCAAAAAGCCAATTTGCAGAATCGTAATACTATGTTTTGACATTGTTTTAGATCATTGATTGAATCATGTCAATGAAAAGTACGGAAAACTCCAAAGGAAATTCATGAATGTATGATGCAAACATTGAGTGACAAATGCCCTTTGTACTCCACAGTGAAGAAGTGGTGTGCAAACTTTCAGCATGGAGGTTTCAAAACCGAAGATGCAGCAAGGTCTGGGAAGTCCCAAATGGTGTCAACTCCTGAAACTGTTCACCATTAGAGGCATTTTCAGAAAAAAAAGATAGACATCCAAAAGATAGCATAAACCAGCACTTGGACGTTTTACTAGTTAAAAACATCCAGTGGGCATTCTCAAAACAGACTTTCTAGACATCTTTCTGATTGTTTTGTTTCCTGTGCATCCAAATCTTAAGGGGGCGTATTAGAGATGTGTTTTGGGCAGGATTAGGACTTAGACGCTAATCAAACCTTTAGCAAAAGGTTCTGGGCTTTTTTTTTTTTTTAGACATTTGGAGACCTGCATTAAAAGCATCTAAATGCTAAAAAGGTGTCCAAACTGACCAAATGACCACTGGAGGGATTAAGGCATGACCTCCCTCTCCCTTACTCCCCCAGTGGTCACAGATTCCCTCCCACCCACCCAAACATATTTTTTTAAAAACAGTACATTCAAGTCTGTATTAGGACGGGGTGCTGAAAAGTCTCAGCCCAAGCAGCTTCATATCTTAACATACAGTCATATGAAAAAATTAAGACACCCATGAAATATTCAGTTCTTTCTTAAGAAATAGTCACATATCGATGTCAAATCTTTTTTTATTTATCTCTGGAAAAGAAAATGATGTAATTGCAGGGGTGACAAATCAAAACCGATTCGGATAAAAACACGCTAACAATTGCACGCCGATAATCCTGCGTAGGACTTATGCGTTCCACCTTAAAACAGTTCCTGTTAGCGCTCTGACGGGATGGGAGTGGGGAACCCGGAACCTGCCCCACTAAACTTACAAGTGTTTGTGCTCCCATTGGGGGAGATGTGGGGGGAGAAACCCTCCCACTACACCAAAAACTGTCGAATACCCAAAAAATGAAGGAAAATGGCATTTTCCACTGTAAGGGGGGGTTCCCCCCCCCCCCACAGAAGCGCAAACACTTCTAAGTTTACTGGGGGAGTTCCCCCAACCTCCCCCAGAGCGCTAACAGGAACTGTTTTAAGGCCGTACGCATAAGTTCTGTGTGGGATTGTCAGCAAGCGATTGTCTGTGCATTTTTTCTGGCGCACTTTAGTTACGGTACCAATTGCAGGTAAACAACAAAAATTTTCCTTGATTTCACTTCTTGGTTGGGCTGAGAGCTTTTCAGCACCCCCTCATATATGGTGTGGCAGAGAGTTCCAGAATACTGGATCAACAATCATCAACATTTTTTCTCTGTATATATCCAGCACATCCAATAGTCCCTTATAAGCAGATCTTAAGTTTCTTACAGATCTAGGTATGCTTAAAATAAGGTCAAACATAATGGGAAAAGACCATTTAATGCTTTGAATAATAACATAGCCAGTTTAAATAAAATCATCAAATGAATAGGTAGCCAATGTAGCTGTCCCAAAACTGCAGTAACATGGTCTGTCCGAGAAACTGCTGAAATCAAGCATGTTGCCATATTTTAAGCCACTTGAATGGCCTTAATTAAATACTTTGGTAACCCAAAAGCAAAGATATTACAATAACCAAACAGTGGAAGAACAATAGCCTGAACCAATGTATGAAAAATTGTTACTACCGTATTTTCGCGGATATAACGCGCACCCGTGTAAAACGCGCACACGGGTATAGCGTGCAGAAACCACAATATTATGTATAAAAACTTTTGTATACCGCGCTCACGGGTATAACGCGCATGCTGCCCGACTGTCCTTTTGCCCGCCCCGACTCTCCTCTGGCCACCCCGACTCTCCTTTCGCCCTCCCCGACTCTCCGTGCGCTGTCCCGACACTCCGTTTACCCGCCCTGCCCTGCCCCCCCCCCGGCAGGACCACTCGCACCCCCACCCCGAAGGACCGCCGACTCCCCGACAATATCGGGCCAGAAGGGAGCCCAAACCCTCCTGGCCACGGCGACCCCTACCCCCACCCCGCACTACATTACGGGCAGGAGGGATCCCAGGCCCTCCTGCCCTTGACGCAAACCCCCCTCCCTCCCTCCAACGACCGCCCCCCCCCAAGAACCTCCGACCGCCCCCCCAGCCGACCCGCGACACCCCTGGCCGACCCCCACGACACCCCCACCCCCCTTCCCCGTACCTTTGCTAGTTGGCCGGACAGACGGGAGCCAAACCCGCCTGTCCGGCAGGCAGCCAACGACGGAATGAGGCCGGATTGGCCCATCCGTCCCAAAGCTCCGCCTACTGGTGGGGCCTAAGGCGCGTGGGCCAATCAGAATAGGCAGGACCACATGGTCGGGTTGGGCCCATGTGCCTCAGGCCACGCCCCCAGGTGGGACCTAAGGCTCCAGGGCCTATTCTGATTGGCCCACGCGCCTTAGGCCCCACCAGTAGGCGGAGCTTTGGGACGGATGGGCCAATCCGGCCTCATTCCGTCGTTGGCTGCCTGCCGGACAGGCGGGTTTGGCTCCCGTCTATCCGGCCAACTAGCAAAGGTACGGGGAAGGGGGTGGGGGTGTCGTGGGGGTCGGCCAGGGGGGTCGCGGGTCGGCTGGGGGGGCGGTCGGAGGTTCTTGGGGGGGGCGGTCGTTGGAGGGAGGGAGGGGGGTTTGCGTCGAGGGCAGGAGGGCCTGGGATCCCTCCTGCCCGTAATGTAGTGCGGGGTGGGGGTAGGGGGTCGCCGTGGCCAGGAGGGTTTGGGCTCCCTTCTGGCCCGATATTGTCGGGGAGTCGGCCGGGCAAGAGGGCTTGGGCTCCCTCTTGCTCCGATCGCGGGTGCGGGTGGGAGCGCGTGCGAGCGGTCGTTCGGGGTGGGGGTGCGAGCGGTCCTGCTGGGGGGGGGTGAATCGGGCGTCGGGCGGGGTGGGAACTATGTAGAAAAACTTTTATATACCGCGCTCACGCGTATAACGCGCGAGGGGTATGCGCGGTAGGTAAAAACGCGTATAACGCGCGCGTTATATCCGCGAAAATACGGTACTCAGGAAATCATGTAGGTTCCTCAGAAATTTCAATTTATAAAATATTCAATGCACAACCTGCTTCCCATGAGGCTGTGTTAGACAACGAAAAATCTAAAATGAGTATTGCAGTATGGACAATGTGAGAAATATTTTTCCAGGTCCGGGGCAGCATAGAAGGATTAGCAGACAGGGTTTAATGCCAGGTTTTAAGATTTAACTGCCACTTTGTATGGTTCTGCAAGCAGAGGAGTCTGCACTGATGGGTGGTAACAGAATGTATGTCCATGTCAGCACAAAAACAAAAGTATTAGCCCCTTCTTTTTAAGTAGCTTAGGGACCAGGAGTGGGAGGGTTGGTTGGTTGTTTGGTTTGTATTACATTGGTGTCTTCTATCCTACCAATACCTTTCAGTTCTAGGCGGTTTACAACAACTGGCCTGGGCATTCCCAGGGAGATTACAAGGTTAATAGATATAGTATGCGTCGGGATCTGGGGAAGGTAGATCAGGTTTAGTTAGATCATTTGACATATTTCTTGAATAGTATAGTTTTAAGATTTTTGCCTGAATGTTTTGTAGTTGGGCGTCGTGGTCAGCAGATTGGAGAGGTGGCGGTCTAGTCTCTCTACGCTGGTGGCTAATAGGCCGTCATATATTTTAAATGGGCCGGCAGCCAGCCATGACATAGATGAGACCTATGGCTTGGTTGTGTTTTATCATTTGGTTTCGCATACTGTGCTGTACATGTTATGTTGGTATGGACTGTTGCTTTTGATGGCATGTTTCTTTTTGAGTTGTGGCTGTCCTGTTTGCTCTAATAAAGATATTTAAAAAAAATAAAATAAAAATATATTTGCAAGGCTTATACTGAAGAACAGGTGTCATTTTGTTCTGACATGTTCACAAGAAACTGTGCAACTTTTGTACAGTCCCCCTCCCCCAATTTACAAGTAAGTTCTGCATGCATAAAATTCCCATAAACTTAGCTTTCTGCATGCCACAGTATAACGCTCACAGCTAAGATTTTGTGCACAGTCCTACCTACAACTTCTTCATTGACTCCCCTGAGCTAGTAAGAGAACCCTGTTTCAGCCTGGCTCCTTAGATTTGTTTCTCCACTGTTCCATCTTGTCATATCTAGATAGAATAAAAACTGTACCTAAGGCATCTAGCAATAAAAGCAGCCATGGGATTCAATAATGCTTATCCATTACATAACCTAGAGAGGACAATTTTCAGATACATTTATCTGGGTCAATAGATTATTTACCCAGGTAGACCGTCCCTCTTGGTGCAGCTAAAAGGTTTTCAAAGTACACAGACTTTATCCAGATTAAAAAGAGGTGTTCCTGAGAGAGGAGAGTAATCAGCATAAACACAACTGATTTTTAAATGAATGCATTTCTATCCCAAATAGCTGACTGCGAAAAAAAAAAAAAAGCAGGCGTAAAGAATGCTGACTAATGATAACTGAGACATCGACTTTCCAGGGAAGCTGCAATAACAGAATGATGCACCTGGTTTGTGGGGAGGGGGGGGATTAATCTAATCTGAGTGCATATAGTCTGCTACCATTCATTGAGATTCGGTGCAAATAACAGACAAGCAAACCCTAAACGGGAAGAATTGCATATTTATAAAAATCCATAACAGAACAATCAGGCAAATTCAGTCAAGACCCATGTGTAACAAATTCTGAACACATGGAGCTCTTTTGAAAAGCTGTAAAAAAAAAAAAACAACCTAATTGTCTTACACTAAGAGGTAGATGATTTCAAACTTTAGCACTCTGATAGACAAAAGTATATTCCAGTTGCTTCTTCCTGGAGATATTTTAACAGAAGGGAAATTTAACATAAGTACTTTGTGATGTAAAAAAAAAAAAATTGGGGGATTACATAAGTTTTATCTAATCAATCCGAGTTGAAAACATGAATTGCCTTATAAACCAAGCAAGCTATTTTGAATTTTATCCAAGCTCTAATATGCAGCCAATGAAATCGCTCTCTAATATTTCTTGGTAGAAAAAATTAGCCTTCCAGACAAATTTTGAAATAATCGCAATCTGAATATTAATTTATCTGAAGCTACACTATAAACAGAATAGATTCTATAAGTGCACCTATATTTAGGTGCCTAGAGGGTGCCCATAAGGAACCTATTCCATAAAGAAAGGTAGGCACCTACTTTATTTTATAGAATACAGGCATAATCAGGTATATAGACACCTATGCAGTTAGGCACAAACACATATGTCAGCCATAGAACTAGTGTAAATATTCATAAATAAATGCCGGAGATATGCACAAAACATAGGCCCTATTTTACTAAGGTGCGCTAACCGATTAGCGCGAGCTAAATGCTAAGTGCATGTTAATCTATGGACGCGTGCGCTAATTCGATTAGCGTGCGCTAATCGGTTAGCGCACCTTAGTAAAAGAGGGGGATAGTGCCCAATATTCAGACCATGGGAGGCAGCCTAGCCACCAGCTGCACCACTAGCAGTGAATTTCTGGGTTAAATTCAGGTGCTGCAGATGTGAAGGGGCATTTTCAATAGGACGTCTAAGTCTAAGTTTGGACTTTTTGGGAAAGACATCCAGAAATTCAGTAGAGAACATGTCCATTCTCAAAACAGCAAGACGTCTATTTTTTTTTTTTAATTACCGATGTAGGTATTTTGGTCCTTAGTATGTCCATCTTTTTTGGCCATTCTCAAATAAAAATACATTCATATGAAAAACGCACAAAAGCAAGTTTTCCTCTAGGCAGTCTGCATTCTTAGCAATCTGTTCAGACAGCTGAGCATAGCAGAGGGGCTTTTCTAAGAAGTACTGCAGTGAATTTCACATTAATAGTCCCAGGTATAAATGTCACTATATCTTGCTCATTTTGTATGGTGATCCCTCCAAACCCCACCCAAAACTTACTGTAACCACCTGTACGTCACAACAATAGCCCTTATGCCTGCAGGTGTCATCTTAATGTAGGTACAGTAGGTTGAGGGCTGACCATACAATATAAGCAAGATATGGTGACATCTGTACTGAAACTTTTAATGTGAAATTCACTGCAGTAACCTCTGCTCTCTGGGCTCAAATGTCTATGTTAAGATGTGAAGCTGCTTGGGCTGAGAACTTTTCAGCACACCCTCCTAATACAGGCTTGAATGCACTGGGTTGTTTTTATTTTAACATCTTTGGGTGGTGGGAGGGGGGTCAGTGACTACTGCGGAAGTAAGGGGGGGTCATGCCTTAATCCCTCTAGTGGTCATCTGGTCAGTTTGGGCACCTTTTTAGCATTTAGATGTTTTTAAATCAGGTCTAGCTCCAAACTAAAAAGAAGCCTAGGACCTTTTGTTAAAGGTTTTATTATACCTGGTGAGCATCCAAGTCCTAAGCCTGCCCTAAGCCCATCCATAGCATGCCTCTAACATGTCCCCCTTAAGATTTGGATGCACTGGAGACAGAACAACCAGAAAGAAATCTAGAAAGTCTGTTTTGAGAATGCTCACATAAAATAACATAACTTTATTCTTCTATACCGCCAACAATCAAATGACTTCTAGGTGGTTTAAACAGAAAAGAAGCTGGACAATCAGCGAAGTACAAAGAATAAAAGTACAGCTGTTATCTAAAATATAGAGTTTAAAATTATTGTTAAGAATAAAACTTCAGTTAAGAAATGAATTTATCAAATAGTACTAGCAAGACGTCCAAGTGCTGACTTTTGGATGTCTATCTTTTTTGAAAATGAGCCCCATAGCGGCCAAACTTAGACCTGGTGGGTCTATCTGGCCACTAGACTTAGCCGGTCAGCTAATGAATATTGGCATTGACTGACTATGTCATGTGACGTAGCCAGTGACCGGACTGCTGAATATTGGCGGTTAGCTAACTTAGTGCTTTTTAGCTGGCCAGGAACTGTTTCTGGACAGCTAACTATCACTGAATATCAGGGGTATAATATTCTATAAATTACACATGTAATTGTAAATGCTGTCCGAGCCCACCCTTATTCCATGCATATATATGCCTATCTGTAATATGAGTGCATGCTATGTAAAAAGGACTAGATTTAGTACAAGGCGCCTAAATTTGGGTGCTGAAAAAAAATCTGCATGAAGTGTTATACTATAAACAGCGCTCCGAGTTGCACGCCATTTGCACGCCTCATGCCAAACTTTGAGCATGAGGATTCACACCAGCCGAAACTTAGGGCTCCTTTTATCAAGCCGCGCTAGCGGGGTTAACGCTCGCAACTTTTCATCACACGCTAACCCCTACGCTGGCTAAAAACTATTGCCTGCTCAAGAGGAGGCGGTAGCGGCTAGCGCGGCCGGCAGTTTAACGCACGCTATTAGGCGCGTTAAACCGCTAGCGCGGCTTGATAAAAGGAGCCCTTAGATGCAGAACCCCTGCATTATACGAATAGTCGTTGATGGACTTTTCAAAAGTGCGCTATGAGGACATGCAATCTTCTGCTATTTCCATCAAAGGAGTAACTCTGTGGAACAAATTAACTGGACCGCAAAGAGCTCTTCCTGACATTCAGAAGCTTAAGAAAATGCTTAAGACTACACTTTTTATAGAAACATTCCAGTGAATGATGATTCTGGTTTATTCCGGGTTTTGAATTGATATATAATTGAGTACTGCGACTTAATTCTTTTTCATTGAATGATTTGAAATGTCTGTTTTGTATAAATTTTGGTTTTTCTGTATTTTGCTATTTGTAAAGCCGCCTAAGAATAGGCGGTTGAGAAATCTTTTAAATAAATAAATACTGTATAATACTGCGTGCATCTTTAGTGAATGATTCCCAGCTGCAGCGAAACTTATTTTAAACTAAAGCACCATTCACTAGACTGCAGTTTTGAGCAAATTACTGAATGCCATGGTAAATGTTGCTGCAGTAAAAAAGCACATTTGACCACAGTTTAGAACTCTGGGCCTCAGTCCACCTGCAAGTAAGTTAGAAAAGGCATAGCCATAGGAGTACTTTGCTCACCCTTAAGCAGTGGTCTCAAATAGAGAATGACACGGTGACAAAATTCATCACCGTTCCCGTCCCCGCGGATAACCGTGGGAAACCATCTTCATGTCATTCTTTAAGGAGAGAGGGAAGAATCAGAGTATGAATGGCCACAACCACTGACCCGCAAGCTTTGCTTTGAAGAATGCTGGTGTAGAAGGACTGAGGTTGAAATAGACATTAGAAAATGACATGGGATTATTTCCCGCGGTTATCCGCGGGGACGGGAACGGTGATGAATTTTGTCACCGTGTCATTCTCTAGTCTCAAACTCAAATCCTTTGCAGAGCCACATTTTGGATTTGTAGGTACTTGGAGGGCCTCAGAAAAAAAAAAAAAAAAGTTAACGTCTTATTAAAGAAATGACAATTTTGCATGAGGTAAAACTCTTTATAATTTATAAATCTTTCCTTTTGGCTAAGTCTTAATAATAATATTGTAATTTATATCTAAAGAGACATATGATCAAGAAACTGTTTTATTTTACTTTTGTGATCATGATAAACATACAGAGGGCCTCAAAATAGGACCTGGCGAGCCGCATGTGGTTCCCGGGCCATGAGTTTGAGACCACTGCCCTAAAGTTATGGGTGCTAATGCTGAACTGGTACCCTCTCTCCACTGCCTGTATGACTTCCTTATCCTTTGACCTTTCCACTTCCTCATTGTAAACAGGCAAACTACACCAATAGGTATGACAATTGACAGAGACCACATGACCTATCCAGTCTGCCATCCACACTAATTTGATTTGATTTTTTTAAATTTGATATACCGCTTGCACATAAGTATTATGCAGTTTACAATACTAATACGATTGAAATACATTACAGACTGTCCCAGCGGGCTCACAATCTAAATTAGATTAAACATAGAAGAAAGATTAATTACGAAATAGATAAGAAGAAAAAAGTGTACTGTAAATACAAAAAGGCGTATAAACTGGCTGAATAAAGAAACTGCAAAATAAAGTATCAAGGCATAATAAAGAAGTAGAAAGCAAAAGAGAGGGCAAAATTAGGCAACCCTACAAGAGAAAAGTAATAGAAAATAAGTCCCATTCAGTCAAAGACTCTGAGAGAAGCTCATCTGCCACTAATCCTCTAATCCTGGCTCAGTAGGAGCAAGATCAGGATGTCCAACCTGCGGCCCGAGGGCCGCATGCAACCCCGGTTGAGGGTGATGCAGTGTTTTTCCTCTGCTGCCCCCGGGTGTTTACCGTCTTGCTGGCTCCCTCCTCTGTCTTGCTGCAGCATTTCCGTGTTTGTGCGGCCCCAGAAACATTTTTTTCAGCCAATGCGGCCCAGGGAAGCCAAAAGGTTGGATACCCCTGTGCTAGATCAAGGGTGGTCAACTCCTGTCCTTGAGGGCTGGAATCCAGTTGGGTTTTCAGGATTTTCCCAATGAATATGCATGAGATCTATTTGCATGCACTGCTTTCAATGCATATTCATTGGGGAAATCCTGAAACCCCGACTGGATTCCGGCCCTCGAGGACCGGAGTTGCCCACCCCTGTGCTAGATGCATGCTGACTCTTAAGCATTTGAATTGCCTGCCCGATGTTGGTAGACTTCCATGGGTAGCTTCCAGTCGAGCTCCCAACCGCCAGCTACACACTGGAGAGTCCGGCCGATCTCTGAAGCTGAGCAGAAAGTTCAGCAGAGCTGGACGACGATGGCTGGATCAAAGTAGGCAGAAGCCCCAACTCCAGTGGCAGACCACAATGAGGAGAATTAAGAGAGCCCAGCCGATCTCCCGCAGAGATCCAGCAGAAGCCCCGGAGGCTGGGCAAAGCTGGAAGCCGGGGCAAAAGGCACGCCTTGCCGCCAGACAGCGCCAACTCAGTGCCAGCAGGACGTCGACTGTGAGATGTAGTCCCCGCCGATGAAGCCAGAAACACTTCCAGCTCTGCCCAGATGAAAGGCAGGTGTCGCCACAACCATGGAGATGGAGCCTCCGTGCCGAAAACCACAGCTCAATTTAGACACGCTGCCAGGCTACCAAGCTACCCAGTTCCTTCAGGAAGATTCTAGGCCAGACTTGTATTTTCAGACAATGCTATCCTGATGCATTATGGGACTGGAAGTACTCATTTCAATGCAATGAATCAGGGACTACAATTACTACATTGCTTTGGAATGTAAGTTAAAAAACAGGATTAACCAAAAATTCTTCCTCCTGGAACTTGGCAATCTTGGAAAACTCATTCTTACACAAAAAAAGGCTACGAAGCGAATTGCTTCCATTGTAGTAAAAGGGGGTGCTCAGCCCAGAGAGAGGGGCCTAGTCATCAACTATTATAAGGTGGATAACAAAGGAAAGAGGACTGAGTTATGAGCGAAGAAATTCTTTGCATCTTTTTTTCATTAAGGAGTGAGGCCAGGGAGAGCTGTGGTGAAAACACTTTGCCTATCACACAAAGTTGCCACTCTATGCTGTGTACACACAAGTGTCAAAGAGGAAATAATATCTGACACATATTCATTTATTTTATAATAGATCTGGTTGTTTTATTTACTGAATAATCAAAAACAAAGTTTCCAAGACGGTTAGAAAATAAGGAAGATTGACCTTGGGAACCACTGATTGACTATTCACGAGCTGAAAAGGGAATGATTATTCATGTGAAAGGGGCAAAAACCCAGGCCTGAGTAACTACAAAGGTGTCTTTGTGGCAGACATACTAGAGGTAATGGGAAGGGCGGATTCTTGCACAAAGAGCAAAAATAGAAAGATCCTGTGAAAGGGGTTTTTTTTTTGTCATGAGATTAATTGGTTCAATCTGCGATTTGGCCAGAGTACATTCCAACATACACGAGGGAAAGACTGTCCATTGTTCAGAAGTGGCCGAAACCCACTATTTGAAGACTCAAAGATATAGTATTCAACAGGGCATCCACACACAGAGGAGCATAACAAAAAAAAAAAAAAAGGAGGGGCCTTAGATGTGAAAGGCCTTTCTATCCAGAACCTTTCAGGTCACATTGCACAACACAGCTGGCCAAGCTTTACATGCCATGCCTTTTCCCATATATGATCCCCACACTCAGTAAACTGCAAGTTCTGCTGAATAATAACAGAGAGAGAGAGAAAAAAATACCCATTAACACCATACAACCTCATCACTCACACCTCAAGCGCTATGTAGAAAGAACAGGCTGGACTATGGGAGAAAGCAGGAGAAATGGTTTCAAGCTGAATTATAGTATTCCCTAAAACATTAACAATGCAAATAAATAAATAAAAGCTTATAAATATGCTTTAATTTGGCGAATTCATTATAACAGGGATGATTAATGATGTTGTTTAGACATGTCTATGTTATATGTGGTAATCGCAGGGAAACAAGATTTTATGTATGTGATATAGAAACCGCATAGTTGTATGCGGTATATAAATTTTTTAATAAATAAATTAATAAATTGAGTCATTAAGGGCTGATGAGAATTTGTAAACAGAGCCTGCTATTTCAAAGGTTATTTGTATCCTGGCAGAAAACAGAGTAGCCTTGTAGAGGATAATTATATCAGTAAAGAAAACAGCCACCCTTTGTTTGCAACCTCTTGATATACAGATCTCAAACACAGACAAATTTAAATCCAAATTATAACAATCGCACCCTTATCTATATTTGTTGAGAGTGTTCACCCAGCAGCACCTTATTTCGGTTGCCCTACAAGGGGCTAGATTCACTAAGCCCACAGATCAATCCCGACCACTTAGCGACCCCTTTGCGACCCGGACCCGATTCACTAACCTGCCTCCCAATCCGATTCTGATCTGCGCATGCAAATGAGGGGGAAGGACATCCAAAAGTAGGGAAGGCAGCGATTCACACAAAAAAGTAAGGAACTCCGACTGGGCCGGCCAATCAAGAAAGAAGCGACTGGTGAGGACCAGTCGCTCACGTCCTTTGCCGACTGTTCTGCAGCCCTGCAATCACTTCACATACCGCCCTGCCCGCTGCCTCTCTGCTCTGCAGCCTTGAAATCTGCTTCCCCCCAAAGCAACCGCCAAGCACTGCTACCCCTGGGATGCCGCCTGCTCCCGTGTATAGGGAGTAACATCACTGGGTGACAAGCGTGGCTGGAGACAGCAGTAGCGGAAATAGCAGCCAGGAAAGGGGAAGGGGGTGGGACACGTTTGGTTCCTGGTTCCCACTGAGATCCGCTCATAAGAATCCATACATCCAGGTGACGTTAGCACTCTCTGCACAACATCCCCAGCTCTGGCCAGCCTGGAAAGTGTAGTTACTTACCTGTAACGTAGGTTCTCCGTGGACAGCAGGATAGTCAGCCACATATGGGTGTTGTCCCAACATCTCCCAATTTGCGGATAAGCTCTCCAATAGCTCAGAGAGATTTTTTTTTTTCTCTGAGCACGTGCAGTGCCCGGGCCCCACTGGGCATGCCCGAGCACTACCCATTTCCCCCTGCTTCCCCCTAATCCCCAGGATGTTCCTAGCTGTGGCCGGGTTGGCCGTATGGGGAGGCGGGTGGGTTGTGTGGCTGACTATTCTGCTGTCCACGGAGAACCTACGTTACAGGTAAGTAACTACACTTTCTCCTAGGACAAGCAGGATGAGTCAGCCACATATGGGTGACTCCCTAGCCGAGGGATGTACCTACTGGACCTGCGCCTTAGCGCTTTGTGCATCCCTCGCCTGGCTGTGGAGGCCGAGCCGGGCAGGGTAATCAGGCAAAGCAGATAAAGTTGTGGAAACAAGGTTTTAGATAAAGTGCTGTGTTAACTGAGCAATAATACTCACAGAACAATGAACTGGTCAATGACAATCAATGAACAGTGAGAAACCAACTGGTCAACAGTGACCATTCGTATTTGCATTTGAGAATTCATACTTGCCTATTCTACATTCAGTCTAGACAGGAGTGCTGGAAGACCTACTTAACTCACAGAACAGCGAAAACTGGTCAATGACAATCAATGAACAGTGAGAAAACCAACTGGTCAACGGTGACAATTCATAACTGGTCAATAGTGACAATTCGTACTTGCATATGAGAATTCATACTTGCCTATTCCACATTCAGACTAGACAGGATTGCTGGAAGACCTACTTAACTCACAGAACAGTGAAATTGGTCAATGACAATCAATGAACAGTGAGAAACCAACTGGTCAACAGTGACAAATCGTACTTGCATGTGAGAATTCATACTTGCCTATTCCACATTCAGTCTAGGAAGGAGTGCTGGAAGACCTACTTAATCAATATCTATAACACCCTACTTGAACAGTGTTTGTCGATATTTATAACCCCCTACTTGATTAGTGTTTGTCAAGGCTGTGCTAGTGGTTGCTGTCCCTCCTGGGAGGGAAGAGCCACTTCCAAGACTGCTCGGCCGAATGCATTTGGAGCGTGGAATGCTATGTCGAGGCAGTAGTGCTTGGTGAAGGTGTGCATGGAGGACCAAGTAGCTGCATCGCAGATGTCCCCTATTGGTGTGTGGTGCAGAAGTGCCGTTGTGTTGGCTATGGTTCTGCGCTGGTGGGCGTTGGCTCCCACCTGCGGTTGATGCTGCGCTTTTCTATAGGTGAAGGGGATGCACTCTTATATCCAGCGCGAGCGCCTGCGTTTGGTGGCCGGAAGTCCTGGTCTGTTTTGGTCGTAGGAGACGAACAATTGAGGCTTGTCTAATCTGCTGCATAGTCAGGGCCCGCACACAGTCTAGGAGGTGTTGCTGAGGTGGCAGTGTGCCTCCCTGTGGGGAGATGTAGAGTGCCGGGAGGCACGCTGAAGCCACCTTTGGCAAGAATCGGGGGTGGGTTCTGGGTACCACACTGTTCTCATGAGGGAGTGTGTCGGTAGACACGATGGTCAGGGTTTTCCCAGCCAGGAATACGGGATCTGCCTCCCCCAAAGGTTTGAAGGGGTCGAGGTGAGATGATGCGGCACCAAGTTGAGGTCCCATCCGGGCGGTGATGGTCTGATCGGTGGGTGCAGATTGGACAGTCCCTTCATGAAATTTTGTGATTACTGGATGCCTCGACACTGGTTTGCTGTCTAGGCCAGCGTGGTATGCCGTGATTGCACTTAGGTGGACCTTGATGGAAGTGGGTTTTAGGTCCCCCTGAGATAAGCTCAGTATGTACTGCAGGATGTCCGGTATGGGGCAGTTGTAGGGGTCTCGCTGCGTGTCTGTGCACTGGTAGCGGGACCTTCTCCCTTTCAACCCATAGCGTTTTCTGGTTGAAGGTCTTCTGGCTGCCATAAGAGTGTGCTCCATGTCTTGTGGTAGGTTCATCCTCTCATCATCCATGCGGTCAGGGCTAAGGAACGCAGGTCGTGGTGGAGGGTAAGGTTCCCGCGTTGTGTAATGAGAACTGCACTGATCGGGAGCGGGGAGAGGTGGGTGAACCGCTATCCCTTGCCGGAACGGGAACCATGGTTGCAGGAGCCCGAACAGGGCAATCATGATCACCGTTGCTCTGTCCTGAAGAATCTTCTGCAGGATTTAGGGTGTTCCAACTCACAGACAGACCGTCGGGGCTGAGTTGGTGATGGGTTGATCTCTTTGCGCAGAAGGTCGAGTATTTTGAGTTCGGTTCGGTTGCAAACAGGTCGATGCTCGGTGTGCCCCAGGTGCTGAAGATCTTCTTCATCGCCGCTGGGTTGAGACACCACTCATCGGGATCCAGCTGGTGGCTGAGTCTTTCTGCCAGGTCGTTCTGCTCCCACAGGAGGTAAGTTGCCTGGATGGGGCATTGAATGGAGTTGGAGAACTCCCACATGTGGCAAGCTTCCTTGCATAGCGAGGTCGACCCTGTCCCTCCCTGTTTGTTGATATAGTGCAAGGCCACCTGGTTTTCTGTTTGGGTGAGGACTGCCCTGCCTGTTTGAAGGTTTCGAGGGCATCCCTAAGGCCCTGAGCTCCAGTAGGTGGGTAGTCAGAGGTTGGGTACACTGGTCCCAGTGACGTCTGAGGTGCCCTTTCAGGGATCACATGAGTAGTCTGGTGTGCTGCACAACAAAGACCGGAGCGTGCTGACGATGAGCTGCTGGCAGGGATGCACTGGGCCAGGGATGTCATGGCGTCGATCTGGTAGTCCCGTATAGCATCTATGTATACATGTGATCAGATTTATATCAAGACAAATAAAAGGAAAAACCATGTGAATAGGAAGGATGCCTTTCAGAAAGAATATGCAGAAGCATGGTAACCTTAACTAAAGTGCACTGGCCTATCCACTGGCTGGGTAGCTTAACAGGGAGCCAAAAGTCTCCATAAAGCCAGTAAATATCAAATCTAATGCAGCAACAATGGGGCATACCTATGAGCCAAGACAGAACAATAACCTGGGGGTAAATTACCTACAAAACTACCCTGTGTCAGATTAGAAACATGACATGTGTAATTGCCCTTATAGATGGTAACGGCAATATCAAGCTTTTGCTGTCCTGGCAACAAAGGGTATTTAGAACACTACAGTGCACAAAGAGGATAGGTAAAATTAGAGGAGATACTGGTAAATAACCCAAAAAGGCATGGTTGGATACCAGGAGGGAGGTCCAGAGGTACGGTTCCTAGATGGGGTCTAGCTTGAGCACATATGTAACAATTACTCTTATTATGTTGATCAGCAGTGAATTTCATCCATTCTAACCAAAGGTTACGTTCTGAAAACCCTACCTCAACAGCCACAATATCTTCAAAAGTGGGATTGGCAATAGCCATCATGTCAGTAAGTTTATTGAATGTAGGGACCAGTGGGTTAGTATTTTTTGAGGCCCCCACAAAATGGCGGGAGAGGATGAGTGGAGGTAGATAGATCCCATAAGAAAACTGATAGGTCGGATAGCTAGACCCACCCTTAAACCACATGTCCATAATGTACATACCTTCATCAGTAGGTCTAGGGTTGTCAATAGTAAGAGAAAGCTTAATAATTTGTACAGGAACACTTTTCCTATAACAGTGTCCAACCTTATGAAGGGTCATACAAGTAAGCAGTGATTTACCATTTTGGTCCACTGTTTTTCAGAGTATTTTCTAGTTTATAAGCCCAGTCAGTATTAATATTCCACCCTACCACTCCCCAGAATGCACACTTAACCCCCCAACGTAAGTCAGTAACATATACATATATGTCCTTAGTTTTAGGAATCTCTGAGGACCAATGGCACAGCCTTGGGATATCAATTGATGAACAGTCCACAATGTCACAATACTCAAAGGAGAAGGTGGCAACTTGCACACTGCTGGAATTATACCAAAGGGTAGCATACTATCGGTCTTTTCTGGATTCCAATTGAAGGACAGCCTTTGCGAGGGAGTAGTCCAGCTTGACGTCGTGTTCGCAAAGAGGTGTCGGGGGTGCTGTTTACAGCAGGAATGTCATTTACAGATGGGTATGGGCAGAAAGTGTCATGGACCCAGAACACATCATCCCTGTAGACCCAGTTAGAAATGATCCATACAGGGAGAAAAACTAGCAGCAGCAGTGCCAGTAAGAGAATGATAAAGTTGGTAGAATGCTGCAATGAGATCATTATGTTGTTCCACTGGAGGAGGTGAAATCTGCGCAGGGAAGACTTGCTTCTGGGGTTTTAGGTTAACCCTCTTCAAGCGACTTGCGTGGATCCAAACAGGAAACTCCTCAGTGAGTGCAGCGGGCCTGGGCACAGCGATCACAGTAGTGGGAAGGCCAAAGGGGAAATCCGTCTGCTTCCGATCCTTGGAAAGCTGCTGGATAATCACCAGGCTGGAAAAAATGGGTAGGAATCTGTGGAGAGAAAGGAGAAGTGCAAGACACGTTTCTTTGAACAAGCCCTAATATTTCAATTAGCTTTTAGACGTATTCCTCCTGTATCAAGGGAAAATCTACCCATGGGGCGGGGAAAGGTGATCCCGTGAGAATCTCAAAGGGAGAACAGCCAGATGTCTGTGCATACAGAAAGAGATACTTGAAAAGAAATGCTTGGAAAGCATTCCAAATATCATTCAGCAGCTGTACTCCAATGTGATCCAAATAAGAGATAGAAAACAAGAGAAACCATGTTGCCTGTACTGAATGTGGCAACATGTAACAATACCAATTCATTCACTTAGCATAGCCATGGCAAAAGAGAGACAATACTCAGTTACTTAAGGTTCTTAATTGAACAATCCAAAAAGATATGTTTTTTCGTGCTTCATATAACTATTATGCACTTCAGAGAGACCATACTGATGTACTGAATGTATTCAGAAATGTATATTGAATGGATCATATGTAGGGAACACCACGAAATAAATGCTTTATAAAATAAAGCTTTTTCTTATAACCCCTAACTAAACTATATTCAGAATATAAAAGCTAAAAGTAAAAGAACATTGCGCAGTTAGGCTAGTAAGAAGTGGAAAAAGAGCTCTAAAAATGGCCAATATTATGTATCCTGGGGTACCCACTAAACTAAAACAAGTAAACATGACACAGACAAAACATAAAGTTTTAAGCGTGGAGCTATTACTCCATCTGTCAAGTGTGCAGGGCTGAATTTAACTGCAAATAAACACATTGATATAAAAAAACCAAAACTACAAATAATGTATATCATAACCATCTCATATTTGGAAAAAGGCATAAAGCTAATGTCTCTTTGGAGCGTCTCTATCTCTGCAGTGATAAAGAGGACCCGTGGAAAACATTAGAAATATCTGTGCCAAAATGGATCTGGGATGGCTATGTATAAATCCGGAAAAAACATTTTAAATTAGCAACATCCTAATTTCAGCTAAAACAATAGAAAGGAATTGTATTTTCCAATTTATTTTCAATTCACAACCGTGCCAGCTGTAATTATTGAGCTATATATCTCTGTATCAAGGAGCAAAAGGTCAAGAATGAAAATATCACTAGCAAGAAGTTAAAATGTCGAGCGAGCACTACGATAACCAATGCCATGATATTGGGCAATGAATAAGGGAGAGCTAGCAGCTGGTATCCAGGGTTTCCCCTCTTTGCACCAAAGTCCGTCCAAAAGGGCGGCTTTGGGCACCTGCCAAACGCCAGGCATCAAATTCAGAGGAGGGGGTGGTAACAAAGGACTGAAGCTGTGAAAAAAGAGAGGAAGAGAATCCTGTTCACCCTTGAGACCCAGAAGCCTATTTAAAAGAAGGGCTTGGACATCGTGAAAAGTATGAAGGGTAATGGGGTGACCTAGGATCAGAAAAGTAACCATCTCTACCACCATAGCACAAGCAGCCAGGGAACTTGAACAGGAGTGACTATAAAAAAAGGCAACAGAGCGTAACTTACCGCCATGTTCTCCCTTCATGGTGTTACAATAGTCCCAAACAAAGAGATAAAACATGTGGGCATAAGCAGGAAAACCCAAACTTGAGCTAGAAACCAAAGCACATCTTAAATGTCCAACATTTCATAAGTCCATCTGATAAGAGCAGTCATTTCAGAAACCAGGGTCTGTCTCAAAATCTGGTCATAGAAGGAACAAGCAGAGATCCATTGGCGGCAGTGACCAATCATAGCAAGAAAAGTAAGCATGTCTTTCTTGGTAGCTGGGCGGGGCAGACCCAGAATAGCAGCAATGCAGAAAGTGCAGATTTTCCTTTGACCATGAGACAGGACAAAACCCAGGTATTTCACTTCAGATGTACACCAGTGCAGTTTATTTCATGACACCTTGTGACCACACACAGACAACCATTATAAAAGATGCAAACTATCAATCGGACAGTAGCCCTATGTTTATGAAGGGCTGAAAAGTTCTCAGCCAAACCAACAAAGTTGGGGCAGTTTCCATCGAAGGCTATATACTTAGTCCAGTGATTTTTCCACTTTTTTTTGTTCCGTCGGAAAAATACGAAATGAAAAAAAAAGTGGCAAAATCACTGGACTAAGTGTATAGCTCTTGATGGAGACTGACCCAACTTTGTTGGTTTGGCTGGGAATTTTTCATTGGCCCCTTGTTTGACATACCGCTCCACCATCGTCTGATCAGAGCAGTTTACAAATTAAACGCGCCCACCCACCCCCTCATTTATGAAGCCATATTAGGCTTTTTTATCACCAGCCATGACAGTAAAAGCTCTAACTCTCATAGCATTCCTAAGAGCGTCAGAGCTAATATCAACGCAGCCAGCGATAAAAAAGCCTAATGCAGCTTCATAAAAGGGGGCCTAAGTGGGCCAACCATAATGCCGCTCTTCACATCATAAACTTCTCAGTGCCACTGAGTGCCATATAAAACATTCATGCAATACTATAAAGTGCAGTTGCTGAAAATTGACAATTAAAAGAGCCGGTCTGTAAATTAATTCTACTTTACTGAAGATTCTCGAGAGTTTGGGGTTTTTTTTAAAAACAACAATTCAAAATTTAAAAATTGTCATGCATAAAACTTACCACTTATCTTAATCTTTACGGCACAAGAATACTCAATACTGCCCGACAGACATTGGTGTAGCGAGGACGAGAGGTGCCCAGGGCAAACCTCCCCTGCCCCCCCCCCACCTCCACATGCTCCTTCCCCAACCCCTCCTGCCACGAGCAAGCCGCTTCCCTTCCCCTGTACCTCGGTAATGTTCCTGGTGCAAGCAGCAACCCCCAAGCTGCTGTCGCACCAGTGCTGGTTCTTCCTCCGATGTCACTTCCTAGGTGCAGGTCCAGGAAGTGACAACAGAGGAAGAGCTAACGCTGGTACGACAGCAGCTTGGGGGTTGCTGCTTGTGCAAGGGACATTAAAAGGGTATGGGGAAGGGAAGCTGCACGCATGCACGGCAGTGGGGGGAGGGGGGAGGAGCGGAGACAGAGAGGAGGACGGGTGCCTGTGCCCTCACCAAGATAGCAGCCGGGCAGACCCCCCCCTTTACCTACGCCACTGCTGACAGATCACCTCATTTCAGTTCTTCTTCAGGGACAGATCAAATGTCACAACCATTCCTCCTGGAATTCCAACATGATGAAAACTCCCTCCCATATTATCTTCACCAGCCCAGTCCGTACACTCCTAAAAAGGAGGACCGAGCATAATGAAGTCATGCTTCTTCAAAACCTTTATTGGGCAAATTGCAACACTATCTCGCAATCAAGCATTCAATGCACTTTCTTCTAGAATCTAGGCCTATGTGACTTGCACGTTCACATTCTAGAATACTGCCAAGTACACACAATTCAAGCACATAAATGTAACATTCGTACAGGTATAATTCGTAGTATTGTATAATCTTAGTGCATAATTGGCATGTACTGGTACTTTATTATAGAATGAGGGAGGGAGTAATTCAGATATTTTGCACCAAAGGCACTTTAATTTTGGCTGCAACTAAATAAATTATAAAATAAAAAAATAAAAAAAAAAAGTCACCAGTAGATGTTTGGTAGCATTAATGCTTCTATGATTTTGCCTGAACTTTTAAAATATAATCTGGAAGATGTCTGAGGAACACTAAGCAATGCCTCTTCTTTCGCTGTACTGTATGTGAACTCGTTAAGCATCTAAGGGCAGTCACTTCAACAAGTCATTCGCTTCCACAGACTTTAATGACATCTCACACGCAAAGATCAGAAAGGCACAATATTCGAACATAAGAATTGCCGCTGCTGGGTCAGACCAGTGGTCCATCGTGCCCAGCAGTCTGCTCACGAGGCGGCCCCCAGGTCAAAGACTAGTGCTTCACAGAGAGAGTGGTTGATCATCGGAACAAGCTTCCAGTGCAGGTGATCGAGGCAGACAGCGTGCCAGACTTTAAGAATAAATGGGATACCCATGTGGGATCCCTACGAGGGTCAAGATAAGGAAATTGGGTCATTAGGGCATAGACAGGGGGTGGGTAAGCAGAATGGGCAGACTTGATGGGCTGTAGCCCTTTTCTGCCGTCATCTTCTATGTTTCTATGTTTCTATGTAAATGAGTCCAGCCTCACCTACATATGTTCCAGTTTAGCAGGAACCCGTCCAACTTTGTCTTGAATCCCTGGAGGGTGTTTTCCCCTTTAACAGCCTCCAGAATAGCATTCCAGTTTTCCACCACTGTCTGGGTGAAAAAGATCTTCCTTACGTTTGTACGGAATCTATCCCCTTTTAACTTTAGAGAGTGCCCTCTCGTTCTCTCTACCTTGGAGAGGGTGAACAACTTGACTTCATCTACTAAGTCTATTCCCTTCATTATGTTGAATGTTTCGATCATGTCCCCTCTCAGTCTTCTCTTTTCAAGGGAGAAGAGGCCCAGTTTCTCCAATCTCTCCCTGTACGGCAACTCCTCCAGCCCCTTAACCATTTCAGTCGCTCTTCTCTGGACCCTTTCGAGTAGTACTGTGTCCTTCTTTATATAAGGCGACCAGTGCTGGACGCAGTATTCCAGGTGAGGGTGCACCATGGCCCGGTACAGCGGCATGATAACCTTTTCCAATCTGTTTGTGATCCCCTTCTTAATCATTCCTAACATTCTGTTTGTCCTGTAGGCAGAGAGGTATACGATACAAACTGGCACAGCAAGGACAGAACTGAAGCTGATCTGGTCTAACTCATCTCAGAGCATGACTGGTTTTAACTTCTCTGGTTAAATATGCTACCTTTCAATTACAAGTCGGTACAGAAAACATTTACTAATCAACCAAAGGGAACTTACCATGTGCTTTCAGTGAACTGTGGATGAAACCTAACATTACATGCACCAGTTACCAGAGTGCCTTTTTCTGCATGAAGGAATGCAACAGAATGCTGATTTTGTTTGTAAAATTAAATAGAGCATTTAACAGGACTCATATTTCTTTCATCAGGGTAAAACCCAAGTGGACTGATTTACCCTAAGGGACCGATATTCAGACAGCGGCAATCAGCATTTTGCTGACCGCCACCAGCGTTTTGCCCTACAATTCAATGCTGGAATATGTCCAGGTTCTGGTATACGGAGCACCAAAACCATAGCTGGTTAAGTGCAATGTTTTGCAATTTTGCAGTACAAGCAGTTAGCTTAGCAGGATTTAAAAGGAGGTTTGGATAATTTCCCAAAAGAAAAGTCCATAAGCCATTATTAAAACGGACTTGGGAGAATCCATTGCTTATTTCTAGAATAAAGAGCATAAAATCGATTTTAATCTTTTGGTATCTTGCCAGATACTTGTGACCTGGGTTGGCCATTGTTGGAAACAGGATACTGGGCTTGGTGGACCTTTGGTCTGTCCCAGAATGGCAATGCTTATGTTCTTATGACTCTGGTGAATCACATACAAATAGAACTGACTTTTATGCAGTCCTGTCTATTGCTGGTTAAGTGCTGAATGTTGGCACTTAACTGGCCAAGTGCTGATCTGCCCCCGGAATGCACCCAAAATAGTTATCTTCATGTTGGGCACTAATCAGACATTTTCAGAGGTGCTCCTGAATATGACTAGTTATCTCCAAACAAATGATTTAACTGGCCTTGAGCTGTTTCTGATCAATTAAATTGCTTTGAAAATCGACCTCCTTATGTTTTAGACCAGTGGTCTCAAACTCGCGGCCCGAGGGCCACATGCGGCCCACCA
This sequence comes from Geotrypetes seraphini, assembly GCF_902459505.1. Taxonomy (NCBI): domain Eukaryota; kingdom Metazoa; phylum Chordata; class Amphibia; order Gymnophiona; family Dermophiidae; genus Geotrypetes; species Geotrypetes seraphini. The sequence continues at coordinate 143,301,268 of NC_047091.1, read as the reverse complement.
GGTACTATTTTGAGGCCCTCGGTATGTTTATCATAATCACAAAAGTAAAATTAAACAGTTTCTTGATCATATGTCTCTTTAGCAATAAATCACAATATTATTATTAAGACTTAGCCAAAAGGAAAGATTTTTAAACTATAAAGAGTTTTACCTCATGCAAAATTGTCATTTCTTTAATAAGACATTAATTATATTTTCTGAGGCCCTCCAAGTACTTCCAAATCCAAAATGTGGCCCTGCAGAGGGTTTGAGTTTGAGACCACTGTTTTAGACTGACAAAGGATGAATGTCTGAGAGAACTTGAATACCAATTGTAGTAAAAGCATATACAGTAGATGGAAGGTACTAAAAAAATTATTTAGCACAACCTGAAAAATGGTACTGGGAGCATGCTGGAAGAGACGCTGTGGCAATACTCTATTCCATTACTGCATAATACACTCTACTGAGCCTGCCAATATGTCCTCAAACATATATTCAACCAAGTACATGTACACCTGTCATTCGCTTCCCAGAATTCTCAGATATGAATATACTGTGTTTATTCCTGCTCCAGGCCAATATAAGTCAAAACTAAATTGCAGTATTGGTGCAGTTGAGCAGCTGCCATTACTTTTTAAGAGAGAGAGAGAGATTGAAACACTTAAATCTCATTTTATGATTTTGGATAATAGGAAAACTGACTGGAACAAATCTTCTTTTATGCTATTACATAATGCATCAAAAAAAAAAATGTTTGGCAACATTCTGTTTTGAAATATTGGCTGACATTTCCTTGCAAAGACTGATATTAGAGAGCCAGGCCTATAAAATTCTATTACTAGTATTCAAATTTCGCTCGACAGACACTCCATTATTTCTCAGCAACTTCTGAACATCTTATGCCCCTTCTCGAACACTCAGATCTCTAAATCAAAACCGCCTAGTTGTTCCAACATTTAGAAAGATATTTATAGATTCCATACCTAATTCTAGGATGACCAGATTTTACTTTAGTAAAATCTGGACCCCCCCCCCCTAGACCCGCCCCCAGGCCTGTCCAGTTCCACCCATCCCCACCACTGCCTGAAGATTTAACATGAAAGCGGTCAGGGAGATGGGAAAACCATCTCTTCTGACCTCTGACCATCAATTTATGGGGAGCTATGGCCCCTGCGGCCAACCCCATTCTGACACCCATAGATTAAACAATAAGCAACCTTTACAGAATGGCGCTTAGCATGGATTCTCGCACCCGAAGAGGCTTTATGCCTGCTGAAATCTGGTGTAAATGCTGATGTGCAACTAATGGCAGTTGAGTGCGTAAATGTCCCTATTCTACAACAATGTACCTAAATTTTGGTAACGCCCCTGACTTGTCCATGCCCCTCTCCTGGCCATGCCCTCTTATGAGTTTTGCACGAGTTAGTTTAGGCATGCAGTTATAGAATAGCATATAGGCAGATCCGCATGTATGTCATAGAAACAGAAAAATGAAGGCAGGTAAAGACCACATGGCCTAATCAGTCTGCCCATCCATGCCATGTACTCTTCCTATCATTAGGGTTGCCATATTTCCTCTGCAAAAAAAAGAGGACACCTGGTCCCATCCTGTTCCGCCCCCCAGCCCTGCCCTGCCCCCAGCTCTGCCCCATTCCACCCCAGCCCCACCCCCACACAAACCTCCCTGAGTTCGGGACTGCATTTACACATGCACAGATGTCGACATGATGACATCACACACATGCATATGAAGTCATCACGTCGACGTCCGCACATGTGCAGACGCAGCCCTGAGGTCGGAGATGTCCAAACCCGGACAAACGGCCAGGTTTTGGAAATCCCTCTGGGTACCTGGACAGTCCTCTAAAAAGAGGACATGGCTGGATTTTCCTGGACATCTGGTAATCCTAACTATCACTCCCTTAGAGATCCTATGAACTTATCCCAACCTTTCTTGAATTCATACTGTTTTTGGCTCTAACACCTCCACTGAGAAGCCATTCCATGAATTCACCACCCTTTCTGTGAAGAAGTAAATCCTCAAGTTACTTCTGAGTCTACTCTATGCCCCTCATTCCAGAGCTTCCTTTCAATTGAGAGAGACTTGCCTTCTGTGCATTTATGCAGTGGCGTACCTAGGGTATGTGGCACCCGGGGCCCATCATTTTTTGACACCCCCCCATGTAAAAAAACATTTTATCTAATAACCATGAAACGGAATAAATGGTCAGAATAGAAACAGGCAGTGAAAATTTTCTTTTATTGAACCTCATATATGTAACCATTATTCCAAACATAACATAACATAAATTATGTCTGAATTGTCATGACATCAGAAGTACATATAGAGTAGTTGCAGGTGATGCTTGGGACAGTTCTGATTGTGTTAGTTCGGTTTTATGTGTTTTTTTGAATAGAAGGGTTTTTATTTCTTTTTTGAAGGTTTTGTAGTCTATGGTCGAGGTCAATAGGTTGTAGAGTTGGGGGTCGAGTGTTAGGAGGTTGAACAGTTTTTTTTCTTTTGACGATTTTGGTTGGAGGGTGTGTGAATGGTGCGTGAGTTCTCCTATGTCTGGCTGAGGTGGATTGAATTATTTAGTTGAAGAAATTAGTTATCCCCTCCCATTCTACACACATTAATTCTCTTCCATTTTTGTTCCCATTATAAAAAAACACTGATAAGTTCCCAGAAAAAAAATACATTAAAATAAGAAGCGAAAACAAAGGCCCCTACAGATGAGAACATAACATAAGAATAGCCTAACTGGGTCAGACCAATGGTCCATCATGCCCAGTAGCCCATTCTCATGGTAGCTAATCCAGGTCACTAGTACCTGGTCAAAACCCAAAGAGTAGCAACATTCCATGCTACTGATCCAGGGCAAGCAGACACTTCCCCCATGTCTTAATAACAGACTATGGACTTTTCCTCCAGGAATTTGTCCAAACCTTTCTTAAAACCAGCAACACTATCTGCTTTTACCATAACTTCTGGCCACTTCATTTTTAAGCTTAGATCTTTCCTTCCAAACAGAGACCTTGCTAGATGTCAAATACAGAAAGAACAAGGTAACTTCACAAGGACTTAGCTGTGCAGGAAATGTGAATCTCCTCATACACCCACCATATAGTGCAAAAATGTGCAAAGGTCTGTTTTTTTATTTCGATCACTACATAGCCTAATGTCACACAAGCAGTGCTGTTACAAACATATTCTGAAGGTCAATGCTAAGGTTAACAAAGTTTCCTTCCTTGGACCACAAGGAGATACTGACAAACCACTGGAAGAGAGCCCAAAACAACTACCCAGGCACAACACCCAAAGACCCACTCAGTGTGTGAACCAGTTCAGTGGAGTGGACTAACTTGGGGGTGGAAATGGGCCCGGAGTTTGCTCAGCAGAATTTTCCAGACCAAATCGTCCTCTCAACACATTGACATGTTGCCACCACCACCACCACCACCACTAGAACACCTCACCGGGTAGGCCAGCAATGCTTATAAAACTTTATAAAACACATTATAATATTTCTTAAAAAGCACATATTTTAACTGAACTCTCTGACATCCTCAGCCTTGCCATTCACAAAAATAGAAGGAAGAAAAGTTCCCGTTTCCTGCAGTCTTATGTCCCCGGCCTATACAATATTTTTCTTCTGCAGACCCTTCAAAAGTCTGACCAAATCCTCGTTTCACTTGCATCTCTCCCAAATCCCAGGTCCTAAAGTCTAAGACAGTAGCGCAAATTAGTGCTGCCCGATTGAGGAAGAAAAAAAATAATTTTGATTCGATTCAGCCTATTGAATTAGTTTTTCGATTCGATTTTTCTGCTCAATTGGGTGGGTTTTTTTTGGGGGGGGGGGTTTCAAACATCCTGTTGGGTTTATTTTATAGCTTTTTCACCCCCCTTTGGCTTCTCCTAACCACACTGGCGCTGTGGTGTAAATAAAATAAAGAAACAAAAAGGACTTTTCCTCTCTCTGTTATTCCTAGCTCACGTTTGCGATCTAACACCAGCTCTGGCAGGATACACATTTCAAATCTGACATATTGTAATCACAAAACAGAAAACAGAATTAGTTTTTCTACCTGTGGTTGTTTGGTTATTTTTCAAATCTTGTTGGTCCAAGGCTCTGGTTGTCTTCTGATAACTTGCTTGCCAGGGTCTCCTTCTTTCTTCTTTCTGCATGCTAACCATCCATCTGCAATCTCTGTCCTCCCCTTCTGTTTCCCTTCCCTCCCCAGGAGGTCTGGCATTTTTTCTTTTTTCGTCTCCCTCCACAGATCCATCTTTTCTTAACTATCCTTTCATCCAGCATCTCTCCCTCCTTCCCCACCACCCCAGGATCCACCATCTCTCCCTTTCTTTTCCCAACTACCCTCCTATCCAGTATCTATATCCCCCCCCCCCCCAACACACACACACACCATTCCTTGTGTCCAACTTCTCTCCCTTTCTGTTCCTTCCCTCCCTAAAACCCATGCTCCATCATCTCTATTTTCAGACCCATTATTTCTTCCCACCCAAAGTCCGGCATATGCGTGTCTCTTTGAACCCCCCTTCCCTTCATATATTTCTACACCAGGGCACCCCCTCCCCTGAAGACCTGTCCCCCCCTTAAAGGTCTGCATCCCACCCCTGAAGGCCTGTCCCCCCCCCATGAAGGCCTGCATCCCTCTGAAGGCCAGTCCCCCCCTGAAGGCCTGCCTGCCTGTCTGCCTTGAAGGCCTGTCCCCCCCTTGAAGGCCTACCTGCCTGTCCCCCCCTTGAAGGCCTGCGTGCCTGTCCCCCTTGAAGGCATGTCCCCCCTGAAGGCATGTCTCTCCCCTGAAGGTCTGCCTGCCCACCCCAACCTGTAGGCCTGATGCCCCGCCCCAACCCGAAGGACCGCTCGCCCCCCCACCCTGAAGGACCGCTCATCCCCCTGGCCTCCCCGCACCACCTACGGTAGGCTGCTTCTCCACCGCAAACGGTGCTGGGGGGCTGGGGGGAGAATCCGGACGCCAATGGCTTCAAGGCCGGGAGCACCCCCTCAGGGCTTGCACCCGGGGCGGAAAGCCCCCCCCCCCTTGGTACGCCAATGCATTTATGCCGTGTAGGTATTACATCTTCCCTCTCCCCCTTTCTTCCAAAGTAAGTCCTAATTAGTGCCAATAAATGCCAATAATTGATTGTTTATGACTTCTTAACTGAGAAACATGGTTTTTCAGGGAGTGGGCGAAGTTTGGTTGTCCTGCAACACACAGTAGTTTGTGCAGTCTCCATTTCTCCCTATAAACCAAGACTTCCTAAGCGTGCAAGTCAAAATTCATCCTTTCTACTGAAATCTAATTTGACACAGGACAGGGACTGACTCAGTGTATTGGCACATGGATAATGGCGTTTTCACCTCTGTTTTTCATATTGTGACATTTCCATCCTTAGGGATGAACCTGTCAGGGTTAAGTCCGTCGCTAAACCAGTTCCCAGAGGCAGGAAACCAGGTGAAGGTAGAGCCTCAGAGGCTGTAGAGGACAGGGCTGCCTATCCTGAAGAGAATGAGCTTGACTATGACCCAGAACCTATTCTAGAGCTAGAGCCTGTCAGAAAAGCAAGCTCCCTTAGAAAGTTGAGTCAGTTCCCAAACTGTAATATCCTCAGTGAACTGGGAGGGAGCCAGAGAGCATACAGACCTGTGGCCCAGCCACGTAAGCTAGGGAGTGGCTTTAACAGCTTAAAACAGCTCTCAAAGAATGCGAAGCAGGCAGCTCAGGAAGACCTGGCAGATAGGACTTTTCTGGCCAGGCAAGGACAAAGCACCAAGCAGGAGCCCATGGAATGGGAAGGCCCTGCACCCCACAATATTCCAGAGCTGGAAGTTCCAGAGGAATGTATGGAGATAGAATTTGCAATTCCTGGAGCTGAGTCCCTGGAACCGATGGAAGTGAGTTTGGCAATTTCCTGCCAGTGATTTAATTTCCTCTTTTTGGATATTTTTGTTGGGACAATTTACAAATGAAGTAGCTACCAAGGAACTGTGTTTGAGAAGGTTTTTTTTTTTTTTGCGTGTGTGGCACAGCAGTGGGGGCTGGGCTGGAAGCAGTGCTGGAATTGTGCACAGTAGTGCAGCCCGATTCAGGAAAAAAAATTTGATTCGATTCAGCCTATTGAATCGATTTTTCGATTAGATTCGATTTTCCTGCTCAATTGGGTGGTTTTTTCCAAACATCCTGGTGGGTTTATTTTATACCCTCTTTGCTCTCTCCTACCCACACTGGTCCTGTGGTGTAAACAAAATAAACAAACAAAAATACTTTTCCTCTCTCTATTAAATCCTAGCTCACATTTGCAGTCCAACTCCAGCTCTGGAAGGATACACATTTCAAGTCTGACATTGTAATCACAAAACAGAAAATAAAATTATTTTTCCTACCTTTTGTTGTCTGGTCATTTTTCAAATCTTGTTGGTCCCATGTTGGTCTGGTTGTCTTCTGATCAGGCTCTCCTTCTTTCTCCGTGCTAACCATCCATCTTCCATCTCTGTCCTCCCCTTCTGTTTCCCTTTCCTCCCCCGGAGGTCTGGCATCTTTCCTTTTTTTCATTTCCATCCCACCGCAGCTGCAGCGATGGACCCCACCATCCACAGATCCACCATCTCTCCTTTTCTCATCTACCCTTTCATCCAGCATCTCTCGTCTGTGTCCCTGTTCCTGTGCTCCCTCCATGCCCAGCATCTTATCTCTCCCCATATCCAGCTTCTTCTTTCTCTCTTCCTTACCTCCTGTATCCCCTACCCCAGGTACAGGCTTTCTCCTACTATTGCTCCTGCCATCCTGCATCTTGCCCACCTACTTTGGAGCAGTATCTGTTCCTCTTGTACCCTTCCCCTTGTGGTCTTGCATTTCTCTCTCCTTATCTCCCCCTCCTTTTCATTAGTCTAGCACCCCTCCTCTGCTTTCCTCCGCCTCTTTTTGGTTTGGTCTCTCTCTTCCCTTCACTTCACCCCCAGGTCTGGCATCTCCCCCTCCCCTCCCCTCCCCTTTTACTCCTTCCTCCTCTTCCCTTTGCACAGGCTTGCCTCCCTGCCCTGAAGCCCTGCTCCCCGCCACAAAAAACTCTTCCCCCCACAAAGGCCTTCTCCCCCCAGGAAGGCATTTTCTCCCCGCACGAAGGCCTGCTCCCTCCACAAGGCCTGCTCCCCCCCCCCCCCACCACAAAGGCACATTTTCTCCTCCCCCCTCCCCCCTACCAGGAACGAATGCTGCTCCCCCTGCAAGCCTGCACCTTCCCTGCTCTTACCTCCTTAACGCTAATAGGGCAGTCTGCAGCCTCGCTGGTGTTATAGCGATCCCTGCAGCTGCCTGTGGCCCTCAGCGGCACGTTCTCTCTGTCCCGATCCTGCCCCTGACGTCAGAGCAGGGGCAGGATTGCGGCAGATAGAATGTGCCGCTGAGGACCACGGGCAGCTGCAGGGATCGTTATAACACCAGCGAGCCTGCAGGCTGCCCTATTAGCCTAACGGAGGTAAGAGCGGGCAAGCTGGGGGAGGCCTTTCTGATCGATCCTCCCCCCTCAAGCAGGAGCAGCAGCGGATGGCCAGCAAGAGGCAGCGCTGCAACTCCTGCTTAAGGAAGGCACGGGGGAAGGGTCGGCCATTGAATAGGGAGGCCGATTTTTTAAAAAAATTGAATCGATTCAAATCGATTCACCTGATTCGAATTGGTGAATCGATTAGAATCGTGAATCGGGCAGCACTAGTGCACAGCACTAATTTAGCTGCTCTACACCAGCTGGGACTGAGCTTGTAGGAAACTGGTGTGGTTTTCATTTGTTTGCTGCATTGCAAGACAGTGACTTCCAGAATTGGGGAGGGTTCACAGAAGACCACGGATAGGGAATTTTGTGGGTGCTTGTTAAAAGCCATTGTTAATAGTGAACCCAGCAATTCTGTTCCCAGGGACTGGAGAGTTGCTATGGCCTAGTGAGGCAAAGTTTTGAACTGCATTGCTCTGAAGTTTTTTTGTTGTTGTTTAAACTGCAAGGGTCTGGTGAAGAGCAGGACTGTGATAACTCAAAGCCCAGGTCTCCTTAGAGTGGAGTGGAATTGTTGGGGTTTTTTTTTCTTGTTTGGAGCAATATGGAGTTGCTCAGGACATGATTATGAACTTGAGGCTACTTACCTGGGGCAGAGTTTGAGTTTTGCTTGTTGGACTACAAACTGGCTACTATGAACTGTTTGCTTGTTGAGTGAAAGCCAGTAAAATAGTTTTGTTTCCTTTTCTTTTGTGGATTAAACTTACTGCAATGGTCTGAAAGCTTTTTGGTTTCTTATTATTACACCAGAGAACTGTATTACCGTGTAGGATCTCCCCCTTTGGGAGCCGCGCCAAGGTCGTGCTGCCACCTGTTGGCGGCCCCCCGCAGTCTCCTTGAGGCCCCGACTGGTGACAATATGTAGTTTGAATTGGCAGCTGGCCAAGGTCATTATTATGTGAAAGGTCATTTCTGTCAGTGACCAAAGTGAAATGAAACATTGGTCCGAGTTCAGTTTCTAATGGACAGATGTCCAAGCCACTAAAACTACCATCTCAGATGATACTAACTGGAATGTGAGCAGGGAGCTTTGGAAGAGGTCAAAGGCTGGCTCGGAGACTGAGTTAAGAACATAAGAACATAAGAAGTTGCCTCCGCTGAGGCAGACCATAGGTCCATCCTGCTCAGCGGTCCGCTCCCGCGGCGGCCCTTCAAGCCCATTGCCTGAGTAGTGGTCTATATCTATCTATACCCTTCAATCCCTTTTTCTTCTAGGAATCTATCCAAACCTTCTTTGAAACCATTTAATGTGTTCCTGTCTACCACAGCCTCCGGAAGTATAGTTTGGTGTCATCTGCAAATTTAATGACCTCACACTTGGTCCCCGCTTCTAGGTCGTTTATGTAGATATTGAACAGGAGCGGTCCCAGCACTGACCCCTGTGGAACTCCGCTCGTGACCCCTTTCCAGTCCGAGTAATGGCCCTTTACGCCAACCCTCTGTTTCCTGTTTGCCAGCCAGTTTTTGATCCATCGGTGGATCTCCCCTTGCACCCCATGGTTCCATATCTTCTTGAGCAGTCTCTCGTGTGGTACCTTGTCGAAAGCTTTTTGGAAGTCGAGGTAAATGATATCTATGGATTCCCCTTTATCCACCTGGCTGTTCACCCCCTCAAAGAAGTACAATAAGTTTGTGAGGCATGACCTACCCTTGCAGAAGCCATGCTGACTCGGTTTTAGCTGCCCATTGTTTTCGATGTGTTCACAGATGCTGTCCTTAATCAGTGCCTCCATCATCTTTCCCGGGATCGAGGTCAGGCTCACCAGCCTGTAGTTTCCTGGGTCGCCCCTTGAGCCCTTCTTGAAGATGGGCGTGATATTTGCTATTTTCCAGTTCTCTGGGATCTCTCCGGTTTTTAAGGATAGGTTGCATATTTGTCGAAGTGGCTCCGCTATTTCGTTTTTTAGTTCCTTGAGTACCCTTGGGTGAATGCCGTCCGGACCTGGCGATTTGTCGCTCTTTAGTCTGTCTATCTGCTTGAGTACATCCTCTTGGCTTACCTCTAAATTGACCAGTTTATCATTTTGGTCTCCCATTACGATTTCCTCGGGTTCCGGAATGTTGGTTGTGTTCTCCCTCGTGAAGACTGACGTGAAGAACTCATTTAACTTGTCAGCTATCTCTTTCTCTTCTTTTACTACTCCCTTTCTATCTCCATCATCCAATGGTCCCACTTCTTCTCTTGCCGGTTGCTTCCCCTTGACGTATCTGAAGAAAGATTTGAAGTTTGTTGCTTCCTCTGCCAGTCTCTCTTCGTATTCTCTTTTTGCTTTTCTAACCACTCGGTGACATTCCTTCTGGTGTTCTTTGTGCACTTTTTGGTTCTCCTCTGTTTGGTCTTTTTTCCATTTTCTGAATGATGCTTTCTTGTCGCTTATCACCTTCGCTTATCGCCTTACAATACTTTTGCCTATTCTGTAGATGAAAAGAAGACTGCGGCTTCCTCTGGCATATTTATGTTATTTCATTTTTCCTACTGTTTATTACAACACCAGCAAAATCAGAAGGACATCAATGTAAAAAGCAATGCCTCTCTTTCTTGAGTAAAGATCAGAGTTTATTTTAGCAGACAGATGCATGAAAATGTTACTCATCCTCTTCCTGCCATGCCAGCATGGAAAAAAAACAAGGATCATACCACTACTATTTATAATTTCTATATATTAGGGTGCATGGATGCACAGTTCAGTATGGGTGGGAGAAAATATGATGCTAGACTCTCATTCAATGAAAAACAGAATTCTGCACATGCAGTGTTGCAGAATTAGGATGGAAAGTTAGTAAAAACAAATAATGGGTTTAAAAAAAATAAACTGGAGAGAAAAGCCAGAGAGGCCTCTACGACGGGGAGAATAATCAAGACACAAGTCGTGAGGAAAATATGTCAACCGTACAGCAGTGGGCAATCCAAAGCAAACTTTATTTTGTCAGCAGCACAAACTCGACACTGACAATGTTTTGGCAATTCTGCCTTTGTCAAGAGTCTAATGTATCACAAAAGAGCATAAAAATAAAAATCAATATGCATATACATACTGTACATATCAAACACTATAACAAATGCTGTTAGAAAAAAAATATCCGTATATATACACACGTAAACACCATAAGAAATGCTTTTATGAGAATAAATATCCATATACATACTTACAATAAGAAATACTTTAATAAGATATAATACCTAAAACAACAGGGAAAGTAAAATCAAGGAAACATATGGGATGAAATGTAGATGAGTCATAAGATTGTCAAACATGTAAGATATGTGAATCAATGAAGTAAAACCAACAGTGAACAATATTTTTTAATAAAACCTCAGGATATTTGGAGGATGTAGGGACAGGAGTAGATATTTAGCAAGTGAAATGTAGTAATATACAGCACTGAATTGTTGGTTCAACATTGCCTTGATAAATGAGTGTGACTGTTGAGCAGAATGGATGGACCACACAGGTCTTCATCTGCCGTCATTTACTTTCACTGGATTTTACTAAACTGCAAAAGAGCTTCTTACCGTGGGCCGACGAGGTAAATGTTCTGACGCTCATAGGAATTGAATGAGCATCGGAGCATTTGCCTCACAGCCTGCAGTAAGAAGCTATTCTTTTACTAAGCCGTGGTAGAGGTTTCTACTGCAGCCCGGGGACACTAAGGCCCGGATTATACAAAGTGCTTCCCAATTTTAGTAGGCGTCCTACAGCTGTTTAATCAGCAAATTGGGATGCACGTTAAAAAAAAAAAAAAAAAAATACTCCCAAGGCAGGCCGCCTATATTGAAGGCGCCTCTGGGAGCCTAGGGAGGCCACAAGACCGCCTAAGCACCCTCCTGCCGGCGATCATGTGAGTGGGCTGGTCTTCCGGCAGGAGGGGTTGGGCACCCTCCTGCCAGCGATAAGGGACATCGGGGGGGGCATCCTCCGGCAGGAGGGGTTGGGCACCCTCCTGCTGGCGATCATCGGGGGGGAGGGGAGAACACGTGGCAAGGAGATCCCTTGCCGCGATAAGTATAGCGGCCGCGTCTACTCTAACTCGATTTTGTGACCGGCGTCTCTTACATGGATGTCGGTTACATAATCGGGGTTAGCGTAGGCCCAGTTCTGTATAGGACGCCCCTCCCGGGCATCCTATACAGAATCCAAGTCTAAATGCTCCAGTGCTGCTCCAAAGCTCATAGAAACTCTGTGAGCATCAGAGCATTTAGCGCTCTAGGCCGCAGTAGACACCTCTACCGCGGTTTAGTAAAAGAGGGGGTATATTAGTTTCAATTAAAACTCAAAAAATGTTTGGAATATTCCTATCTTCCTAAGGCCCCCTTTTATCAAGCCACATAGGGTTTTTTTTTAATTGCTGGCCGCTGCGGTAAAAACTCAGACGCTCATAGGAATTCTATGAGCATTGGAGCTTTTACCGCAGCAACCGGCGATAAAAATCCCTACTGTAGCATGATAAAGGGGGCCTAGGTTGGCTTGCTCACAAACTACAGAATCATCAAGAACATAGTGTGTCATTTACATAAAGAACATTACTGTATGCAGAGGAAAATATTTATTTTCCTAATTAGGTGTTGAAGCAAATGATATTATAGCTGTTTAACTATTAACAGGTAATATGACCAGCACTAATCGCTATATATTAAACAAAATTGTATACTGCAGGAGTATATTTATTTTTCTAATTAAATATTGAAAACTCAGTTCTTGTAGGTAATCATTAATAAGTAATATAAACAAACCTCACTGGATCTCCTTTTAATGCTATTCCTGTTGTGGTGGGGTAAAGTTATTTAAAATATTACTTAAATGCAAATTCACAATAAGACCAGATTGTCTTGGCCTGCCTGCATTTAATCAGTACAGTACTCATCTAATATGCGCATATTAAACAGAGTTTAATTGTATGTCCTATTTCATCCTTCCTGCTTCATTTCAGGCTTCCAAGTGCATTATTGATTCCCATTACTTATTCTTTGAGGATTACAAAATAATAATTTTGCACTTAGTTACGGTGAGCATGCCTGCTCCACTCGGTCAGTGTGTTTATGTATCTCTTAAAGAGACGTGTATGATTTTGAACCATTATCAATCATTTTCATTCCTTTATATTCATTTATTTAATCATACTTAGCACGTACTTATTTGGCCTAAGACACTCTAGGTGAGTTACAAATTTAGGCCCCCTTTTATGAAGCCCCATTAGGCTTTTTTCTTTTATTGTCGGAGCTTTTACTGCTGCAGCCAAATAAAAAAAGCCTCACAATATATAAATGTGAAAAATTGGACTTGGCACTAATAATCCAGTTCCTCACAAGGTAAACTATCGAGGTTAGCAAAGGTAGGAGGAAGTGTCTCAGAATACCATTTATTTTCACCTTACACATTTGTGGCAATAGTTGTCTTTCATTGACCCAAGCTCCACCAATAGTGCTGCAATTTTTTACAGCTTAAATAAATAAATATCAATTATATTTTTTTAACTTTTCAGACTTTTGTCTACTTTTTATGGAAGTGTTTATCAATTAATTTAATTTTATAGAGAAAAAAAATTATCTTCATACAAAAATGCATACTATATACTCCTTAGATAGAAAATCTAAGGCTTGTTTAGCCACTGGAATTGACTTATAACTGCTTGCTAATCTTGCATTTAAACATTGTCCATATAACTTTATAAGCAAGCAGAAAGTTTTGACTTCGGTTCCAGGGAAGATTGCGGAAGCACTGATAAGACAGCATCGACGAGCATCTAGAAAGGAATAAACTGATAAAAACAAGCCAACATGGCTTCTGCAAGGGAAGATCGTGCCTAACGAACTTATTGCACTTCTTCGAAGGTATTAACAAATGGATGGACAAAGGGGACCCCATAGACATCACAACCAGTGCACCCAGACAAACACTATTCTTAACCCGAGCTAACTCGCAGGTACAACCTCGCACACCCCTCCCCCACTCACCCACAAACGCGCCACCATGGCCCGACCAAACTCCCACCAATGTGCCACACTACTCCTACTTTACCTACTCACCATCAAGATCTGCACAGCTGACCCTATTTACTCTGCCCCTATTCCAGTTCTTCACTCCTCACACCGCATGGTAAAATCCAAATTCCACACCATCACATCACACACGCCTTACATCCATCCAGAAATAAGTTCACCCGCGGACACAGGTTCTTCCCCCACCTCTATTCCCCCCCTCACACAAATCAACCAAGCCCCGCAAAAAAATACATAGAACACTGAAAAACTAGCCTACTCTCACTACCCCCCAACAGACCTCACTAACACCCAGACCCTCCAAGGATTCTACCTAAACATAAGATCAATGAGAAACAAATCCATTCTTATCAAAGACTGGCTAACCGAAACCAACCCCGACCTAGTCTTACTCACGGAAACCTGGCTGCTATCAGATAAAGACATTATTATCAAAGATTGTCTTCCCCAAGGATTCAAGATCTTATCCCTAGCTAGAACTTGGGGAAGGGGAGGAGGACTAGCAATAATCTACAGAGACCACCTAAACTGCACCACTCTCAACGCCAAATCTTCCCCCAACTCTGAAACACTAGCCATCTCACTAACCTCAAAGTCATTGGCCTCCTCCCTAACAGTCACACTGTTCTACATCCCACCCAATAAATGGACTTTAGCCAAGGAGGACTTCGCAGAATACCTACTAACTAACTCATTAGCAAGTCCATACAACCTATTATGCGGAGACATCAACATTCACCTGGAGCAGACAGACCAGCCAGATATATCAGACTTCTGGTCACTAATCTCCCAACTAGGATACTTCAAACCCCCGCCCACCAAAACCCACGATAGAGGCCACCAACTAGACCTGGTGACATTCGCCACCATTGAACAAATCAATCCCAAATTCCTCTGGAACCAAGACAACTGGTCTGACTCCCTATGGTCCGACCATAAACTATGCAGCTTTACCATTCAGGGCCAACAAAAACCCACCAAAAACAGCAAAAAAAGAAACACCAAAACTCACACCTCCAGAGGTAAGATCGACCCAATCGAATTCTGGTCCCACTATGAAACCACTGTTAAACAAAATGAAGAACTAGACCAACTTATGACCTCCTGGACCAAAGACAGCACAAACATTCTAGACGAAATAGCCCCCATAAAAACACGTAGAATCAGAACCCCAAATCAAGAGGGATGGTTTGATTCAGAGCTACTATTGTTAAAAAAGGACCTTAGAAAATTAGAAAGAATTTGGACTAAATCTGGAACCCAGGAGCACAGAGTAGCTTGGAGACTCAAACTAAAAAACTACAAAAACCTCATCACGGAAAAACGAAAAAATTTCTACGCCCACAAAATCGGAAATGTCACAAACAACAGTAGCAACCTCTTTAAACTGGTCAACGACCAGTTGAGACACTCACCGAAAACCACGATGACGAATCTTCATTAACCGCTAACACCCTAGCAGACTTTTTCAACTCTAAGACACAGAAACTAAGATCATCGTTAACTTCCCCCCCAAACCCCCATGGGGACTTCCCTATCCTGCCGGACACAGACAAGACTACACGAGACCCAGGGTCCAGAACAGACCTAAGCTGGATTCAATTCACTACCATCGACTGGCATACCTTCAACAAATACTTTAACAAATACACCAACTCCTTCTGCAGACTGGATACCTGCCCCCCACACATCCTGAAAACTGCACCGATCCACTTCAAAGCCAATATGCTGGCTTGGACAAACCACCTTCTATCCACAGGAAGCTTTCCAGCAGAACAGGGCCACATTTCGATAACCCCAATCATAAAAAACACAAAAGAACCACCCAATTCACCGTCTAATTACAGACCAATTGCAAGTATCCCACTATTCACCAAAATAACTGAAGGGGTGGTAAATACCGAGCTAACCACATATCTGGAAAAATTCAACATCCTAAATGAAAATCAATCAGGTTTCCGCTCTGACCACAGTACCGAAACCATCATAGCCTCTCTACTAGACAATTTACACACACTCTTTAGCCAGGGCTCCAGCGCATTGATCGTGCAACTCGACCTGAGCAATGCTTTCGACTTAGTCGACCACAACATTCTCTTAGACTGCCTTGCACTCATCGGCATCTCCGGCCAGGTCCTCAACTGGTTCCAGGGATTCCTAAGAAACAGATCATACCAAGTATTTAAAAATGACTCCTTTTCATACAGCTGGGACAACTCCTGTGGTGTTCCGCAGGGCTCCCCCCTGTCCCCCACCCTGTTTTATGTCTACCTTGCCTCCCTGGGTAATCTTCTGCAGAACCACAAACTCAAATTCTTCATCTATGCAGATGACATCACAATAGTCATCCCGCTATCCAGCTTCACACCAGAATTCCTCACCTCCCTCTCAAATACACTCAACCAGATAGAACTCTGGATGCAATCCTACAGACTGAAACTAAACCCCGACAAAACAAAATTTTTCCTTGCTAGCCCCAAAGACAAAATCTTAGATACCACAATTCAAGTAAAAGGATTGACCTTTCCCCTCGAACAAACCCTAAAAATACTAGGAGTAACACTGGACAAACACCTAACCCTGGAGAAGCACACCGACAATACAGTTAGGAAAAGCATCTCGGCGCTCTGGAAATTACGCACCATAAAAAAATATTTCGACGACACGTTATTCCGCCTTCTAGTCCAATCCTCCGTTCTTAGCATACTAGACTATTGTAATATCATTTACCTGAGCTCCACGAAGAAAAACACCAGAAGACTCAGAATGATCCAAAACACCGCTGTCCGCCTCATATTCGGCTTGAAAAAATGGGACCATGTTACCCCTTCCTACCACAAACTTCATTGGCTGCCATTGGAATCCAGAGTCCTATCTAAATTCGCTTGTTTCTGCTACAAAACAGTATTCGGCCTAGCCCCAAACTACATCAACCCAAACTTCATCCTGAATAACAGAAACAAGAACTCCCGCAGAATCCAGTTATTTGCTTTCCCCTCCCTAAAACTCTGTCACTCCAATAAATTCTTCGACAAAACCCTTGCCTTCCAGGCCGCCAAGCTAAACCCATGGATAGCCCAATTAATCCTCGAGGCTCCAACCTACCTCAGCTTTAGAAAACTACTCAAAACACACCTCTTCCAACGCCACGACACTTAATGGCCCCCTCCACATAGATCCCCCACTCCCCCCTTCTATCTCGCCCCCCCTCCCCCGACCCACCTTTTCCTTCTCCCCAATCTTATCTTCTCCGCTGCCTGCATCCCTGCTCATTTCAACACCTAACTCCACGCAACTCTGTTCAATCATTACTTAACTGCATGTAACTATGTCTAATTAATGTGAACCACATGTAACGATGCACATAACTATATTTAATTAATGTAAATCTGTTCAACCAACTCTTAACTGCATGTAATCCATGTTTAACTAATGTGAACCACCTAGAACTCACTGGGTATGGCGGTATACAAGAATAAAGTTATTATTATTACTAGCTGATGCCCCAGCGTTGCACGGGTATTTAATTATAGCAATAACACTGTAAATGGATTCAAATAAAGATACTTTATAGTGGTGAATGAAATTATTTTTTTACAGCATAATAAAAAGTACAATATTCAAATTATAATGTGAAATATTTGACAAAATGATACAATACAACTAACGCAAAACGTGATTATAAACAACATTTTTAGTTTCACCTCCTGGAGCAAGAACATATAAATTCTTGGGTGAACCCAGCCTTGAGCAAGCAACATAGAGTTGTGGGCCGCGAGACCCCCAGAACATATCACCCCAGGTAGTGAGGGATGTGCATACCAAGTTTCGTTCAAATCAGTCAAGCCGTTTTTGAATTACTGTGAGAATGGCAGCTTTTTACATTTTTTCCATTGACATGAATGGGTGAAATCAGATTTTCTGTTTGTAGCTCCGCCCATGTGT
This sequence comes from Geotrypetes seraphini, assembly GCF_902459505.1. Lineage (NCBI taxonomy): Eukaryota > Metazoa > Chordata > Amphibia > Gymnophiona > Dermophiidae > Geotrypetes > Geotrypetes seraphini. Next base: position 143,283,770 of record NC_047091.1, on the reverse strand, counting down.
GCAGGTGGGCCGCGAGACCCCCAGAACATATCACCCCAGGTAGTGAGGGATCTGCATACCAAGTTTCGTTCAAATCGGTCAAGCCGTTTTTGAATTACAGTGAGAATGGCAGCTTTTTACATTTTTTTCATTGACATGAATGGGTGAAATCTGATTTTATGTTTGTAGCTCCGCTCACGTGTGCAGGTGGGCCGCTCAAATCGGACAAGCCGTTTTTGAATTACTGTGAGAATGGCAACTTTTTACATATTTTCCATTGACATGAATGGGTGAAATCTGATTTTCTGTTTGTAGCTCTGCCCAAGAGTGCAGGTGGGCCACGAGACCCCCAGAACATATCACCCCAGGTAGTGAGGGATCTGCATACCAAGTTTCGTTCAAATCGGTCAAGCCGTTTTTGAATTACAGTGAGAATGGCAGCTTTTTACATTTTTTCCATTGACATGAATGGGTGAAATCTGATTTACTGTTTGTAGCTCCGCCCACGTTTGCAGGTGGGCCGCGAGACTCCCAGAACATATCACCCCAGGTAGTGAGGGATCTGCATACCAAGTTTCATTCAAATCGGTCAAGCCGTTTTTGAATTACTGTGAGAATGGCAGCTTTTTACATTTTTTCCATTGACATGAATGGGTGAAATCTGATTTTATGTTTGTAGCTCCGCCCACGTGTGCAGGTGGGCCGCGAGACCCCCAGAACATATCATCCCAGGTAGTGAGGGATCTGCATACCAAGTTTCGTTCAAATCGGTCAAGCCGTTTTTGCGTGATCGCGGCACATACATACATACACACATACATACCTCCGATTTTATATATATAGATAGAAGAAGAAGAAGATAGAAGAAGAAGAAGATTACTTAGATTTCCAAAAAGCCTTTGACAAGGTACCCCATGAACGCCTACTACGGAAACTGAAGAACCGTGGGGTGGAAGGAGACGTACATAGATGGATCAAAAATTGTTTGGCGGGTAGAAAGCAAAGGGTAGGAGTGAAGGGTCAGGTCATAGTAACATAGTAGATGATGGCAGATAAAGACCCAAATGGTTCATTGCAATCTGCCCAACTGATTCAATTTAATTTTTTTTTTCTTCTTTTTAGCTATTTCTGGGCAAGAATCCAAAGCTCTGCCCAGTACTGTGCTTGGGTTCCAACTACTGAAGTCTGTCAAAGCTCACTCCAGCCCATCTACACCCTCCCAGCCATTGAACCCCCCCCCCCAACCCATCCTCAACTAAACGGCCATATACAGACACAGACCATGCAAGTCTGCCCAGTACTGGCTTTAGTTCTTAAATATTTACTATTATTTTCTCCAGTTCAATAATTTTTATTAAGTATTTTAAAGGATACAAGAATCATTTAAAGTACATAGAAACAAAATAAAGCTTTCTGTATATAGAGTATACAAATATATGATTAGCTATAGAGGAGCAAAGGCTCCAATTATTGAGGGTGCATGTAAGGGATATGTAAGATAAAGATGAGAGAGGGCAGTAAAGGAAAAAGGAAAGAAAAATGAAAGAGAGAAGAGAAAAGAAGAAAAGGATAACAGGAGTGTCTAAGAAGATGAGCGCACATAGGAATCTAAGAATGACCATGGAGATTTGTTATATTTCAAGTTCATGCAGGTTCGGAATGTAACTCTTTTCTCATATGCATAGGATTCAAATCTATGATACATACTCAGAGAGTATGGTTTTTTTTTTACTATTATTTTCTAATTCTATATCCTCTGTGTTCATCCCACGCTTTTTTGAACTCCGTCACCGTTTTCCTCTCTACCACCTCTCTTGGGAGCACATTCCAGGCATCCACTACCCTCTCCATAAAGAAGAATTTCCTTACATTGCTCTTGAGTCTCTCACCCCTCAGCCTCAAATTATGCCCTCTGGTTTTACCATTTTCCATTCTCTTGAAAAGATTTTGTTCTACATTAATACCTTTCAAGTACTTAAACATCCAAATAATATCTCCCCTGTCCCTCCTTTCCTCTAGGGTATACATATTCAGGGCTTCCAGTCTCTCCTCATACGTCTTTTGGCGCAAACCTCCTATCATTTTTGTCACCCAACTCTGGACCGTTATTTTAGCACAGAGGCCCATTTTATGCAATGAGAGCCTGCACTAAAATAGTATGACTTGTGGTAAAATAGCCCATCTTAAAGGTAGTCCATAAGAACATAAAAATAGCCATACTAGGTCAGACCAATGGTCCATCTAGCTCAGTATCCCATCTTCAAGGTGGCCAATCCAGGTCACAAGGACCTGGCAAAACCCCAAATAGTAGCAACATTCCATTCTTTCCTCTCATATGAGGAAAGACTAACCCCCCTCTTTTACAAATGCAGAGCGTGGGTTTTAGCACCAGCAGCGGCAGTAACTGCTCTGATGCTTATATGAATTCTGAGCGTCGGAATAGTTACCGCTGCATTCATAAAAGAAGGGGGTAAAAAGGTTAGGGCTCTTCAGCTTGGAAAAGATACAGGTGAAGGGAGATAGGACTGAAGTCTACAAAATCCTGAGTGGAGTAGAACAAGTGGATCGATTTTTCACTCTGTCAAAAATTACAAAGACCAGAGGACGCTCAAAGTTACAGGGAAATACTTTTAAAACTAATAAGGAGGAAATATTTTTTCACTCAGAGAATAGTTGAGCTCTGGAACGTGTTGCCAGAGGTTGTGGTATGAGCAGATAGTGTAGCTGGTTTTAAGAAATGTTTGGACAATTTCATGGAGGAAAGGTCCATATAGTCTGTTATTGAGAAAGGCATGGGGGAAGCCACTGCTTGCCCTGGATCAGTAGCATGGAATATTGCTACGCTGAGTTTTTTGCCAGGTACTGGTGACCTGGATTGGCCACTATGAGAATGGGCTACTGTGCTTGATCGACCATTGGTCTGACCCAGTAAGGCTATTCTTATGTTCTTATGCCTCTGATCCAGAGCAAGAAGTGGTTTCCTTCATATCTGTCTCAAGAGCAGACTATGGACTTTTCCTCCAGGAACTTCTCCAAACCTTTTTTAAAACTAGCAATGTTAACCGATCTTACTACATCCTCTGGCAACGCGTTCCAGAGCTTAATTATCTCTGAATGAAAAAAAATTTCCTCCTATTAGTTTTAAAAGTATTTCCCTGTAACTTTGAGTGATCCTTAGTCCTTGTAATTTTTGATGGAGTAAAATAAATCGATCCACTTGTACCCATTGTACATAGTGGTAAAAGAGAAAAACACCAAAATGACATCAATTGTAGAAGTTTCAATTCCAAGCAATTACTCTGTGAATCACATAGAGAGAGAGAGAAGAAGATTCTCAAGTATGAAGAAAAGCAGTTCAAATCCATGAAAATGTGGCAGAAAGATACATTAAAAATGCCCATTGTTTTGAGTGTCATAGGCTTGATCAAAAAGAATTTGAACACACTTGGAATGTTGCCTATACATGTTACATCTTATGAACGCCAGAGAGAAGCTTTCTTTGGCATGATGCAAATTCTATGGCGAGTATTGGCAGTTAATTTGAGAGAATGAAATCATGTTCCACACACGCTGGCATAGGAGTGTGGTTCATTCCTGTCAGGGTATGCACAGAACTAATCCATCTGAAGAAATTGCCCCAGAGACAGGGTTAAATAGCAGTGCGATTTTGTATTACCGGTATATCGAAAATGAAATGCAAACAAATTACTGACAATTAACCTTTTTGCAGACAGTTGCTGGAGTGCTCTGATGGAAAGGGAAGAGAGACACGATAGTAGGTCACCAAGTGATGAGAAGAAAGTCTTCTTGTTGAGGTCATAGACGTCAGAAATTAAAAAGAGTGTACCCTCTAGTAACCGTAGCTCAACTCAACAGCATTAATTGTAAAGAGGGGGAAGATGCTGCTTCAACATATTGCACTCAGTAGATCACAGTTTTAATTGCCTGCCATGGATCAGAATAATAATAATAATAATAATTTTATTGCTTATATACCGCTATACCATAAGTTCGAAGCGGTTTACAAAGAGGGTCGTGCCGGGAGAGGGTGCAGTGTTTACAGCAGGAGACATATGTTTACAGCAAGATACATATGTTTATAACAAGATACATATGTTTGGAACAGGAAATAAACTAGGTATTGGAACCAGGGATTTGAGAAACATAAGCTTTGTGGAAGAGTGTGCATGATAAGTCGGAATTACAATGAATAATATACAGGGAAATTACAATGTGTATGAGATAATGGGGAAAGTTTACAGTGAGAAGAGGATATTACAAAGTGAGCAGGAACAGGAGATGATTACAATGCGATACAGGTTAATACAAAGTGAACAGGATATTACAAAGTGAACAGGAACAGGCGAAGTTTACAGTAAGATACAGGTTAATACCAAGTGAGCAGGTACCAGGGAGGTTTACCATAAGATAAAGTAAATTACAGAGTGGACCGGTACAGGATGTTTACAGTAAGATACAGGATATTACAATTTGAACAGGCTACAAGAGTTAAACGCTGATTTACGGGAGGAGATATACAATGTGAGTAGGAGAGGAACCCAGCCATAAGCGTTGGAGGGGGAAGGAAGGATAGGGGTAGGCATTCGGAGGGAATATAGCTAGAAGAGGGGGAGAAAGTTAGGTGGTGTTGAAGAGACGGGTCTTCAGAGACTTTCTGAAGTCAGTGTATGTTGTGGCCTCGAGTATTAGTTTTGCTAGCCATGTGTTCAGTTTGGCTGCTTGGAATGAAAGCATTCTGTCTAGGTACTTCTTGTAGTGACATGATTTCAAGGATGGGTAAGTAAAGAGGTTAGCTCTGCGGGAGATCTTTTGTGGGCAGTTGGTGATGTGCTGGCCCAGACTCTATGGCTGGCAGTGCAAAATTAAAAATACAAAATACACTGGGTGGGTTGGTAGGATGAAAACTCACTTTACCATTCAAGTCTTATTCCACAAAGAAGTTTTCACACACGTGGAAAGGATGTCCATGTCAGTATAGTACTCCCCCGATATTCACGGGGGGTTCTGTTCCAGGAACACCCGCGAATATAAAAAAAACGAATATGGTTTTTCGCCTGGGGAGGCAGGAGAGGGCAGCTGGAGTGCCGGCGAGTGAAGGAAATCACTCACGGTATGCTCACACCGCCTCTTCCTATACTAAAGTCGGGCTTCACCAATCAGGAGCTGCTTTGACATGCAGCTGCTGATTGGTGAAGCCCGACTTTAGTACAGGAATACCGTGAATGACCGGGTCCATGAACCATGAATTTGCAGGGGAACACTGTACATCACAAATGGAGGGACATCCATCTCACATGTGTTTTAGAGCAGGATACAGCCTGTGCTAAAATACATGCGAGATAGACGAACATGTGCTGAAAACGTCCAGCATGAACATCCATTTTAGAAACTGAAATGTCCAGATTATGAACAGGGAAAACAAGGGACATTAATGTCTATGTAGCAGCATAGGAGTGACCATCTTATAAAATAAGCAAAACAAATAAGATACAATTGCAAAAGCAACACAACCAACAAGACAGATCTCAATCTACCAAATAATAATGGAGGAAAAAAATAGCTTCAGAAGTCCAGAGGGGTTAATGCCATGAAGCATTATGTATAATACCACCTCTTCTTAGGATTGGATGTTTTTCATTGACCAAAAAAAAACCCCCCAACATCCATATATTCCTATTAATATAACCTGCGATACAATAAAGAATTAACCTCCTCCTTTACAAAGCCATGCTAGTGTTTTTAGCACTCTGATACTCATAGGAATTTTAGGAACATCGGAGATGTTACCATGCCGGCCGACATTAAAAACTCTAGTGCAGCTTTGTAAAGGAGAGGGTAAATCAAAGACAAACCATCACTTATCTTTGTGTCCCCAACTTCTTCAGGGGATCCACGTGCTGCGTCTAAAAAACAAAGAAAGCTTCATTCACTGAACAGAAAAAAGGGGAATTATAAGGTAGAACTATTGTGTATTCATACGGCCACTTGGAACAGCTTCTTCAAGGGATCCAAGTGCTGTGTCTAAAAAACAAACAAAACAAGACATGCTGAACTGAAAAAAAAAAGGGGAATTATAAGGTAACATAGAAACATAGAAATAGACGGCAGATAAGGGCCACGGCCCATCTAGTCTGCCCACCCTAATGACCCTCCCCTACCTTTGCCTAGTGAATAGAGCCCAAGTGTCAATCCCATTTGGCCTTAAAATCAGGCACGCTGCTGGCCTCAATCACCTGCAGTGGAAGACTATTCCAACGATCAACCACCCTTTCAGTGAAAAAGAATTTCCTGGTGTCACCTCGTAGTTTCCCGCCTCTGATTTTCCACGGATGCCCTCTTGTTGCCGTGGGTCCCTTGAAAAAGAAGATATCTTCTTCCGCTTCGATGCGGCCCGTGAGATACTTGAACGTCTCGATCATGTCCCCCCTCTCTCTGCGCTCCTCGAGCGAGTATAGCTGCAGTTTGTCTAACTGTTCTTCGTACGGGAGATCTTTGAGTCCCGAGACCATCCGGGTGGCCATTCTCTGAACTGACTCCAATCTCAGCACATCTTTGCGATAATGTGGCCTCCAGAATTGCACACAGTATTCCAGGTGGGGCCTCACCATGGATCTATACAATGGCATGATGACTTCCGGCTTACGGCTGACGAAACCTCTGCGTGTGCAACCTAGGATCTGTCTTGCCTTGGATGAGGCCTGCTCTACCTGACTGGCAGCCTTCATGTCCTCACTGACGATCACCCCCAAGTCCCGTTCTGCTACCGTTCTTGTTAGGATCTCACCGTTAAGGGTATAAGTCTTGTATGGATTATGGTTGCCTAGGTGCATGACTTTGCATTTTTTGGCATTGAAGCTAAGTTGCCAGGTCCTAGACCAGCGCTCCAGTAGGAGTAGGTCGTGCATCATGTTGTCGGGCATTGAATCTTCGTCCATTGTGCATTTGCCCACTACATTACTTAGTTTGGCGTCATCGGCGAATAATGCTATTTTACCTCGAAGCCCTTCTGCCAAGTCTCTTATAAAGATGTTGAATAGGGTCGGTCCCAAGACCGAGCCCTGTGGCACTCCACTGATCACCTCCGTCATTTCTGAGGGGGTGCTGTTCACCACTACCCTTTGAAGCCTACCACCAAGCCAGTTCCTAACCCATTTCGTCAATGTGTCACCTAATCCTATAGAACTCATCTTGCTCAGCAACCTGCGGTGTGGTACGCTATCGAATGCTTTGCTAAAGTCCAGGTACACGATGTCCAGGGACTCCCCAACATCCAGCTTCCCCGTCACCCAGTCAAAGAAGCTGATCAGGTTGGATTGGCATGATCTCCCCTTAGTAAATCCATGTTGACGGGGGTCCCGTAGATTTTCCTCATCCAGGATCTTATCCAATTGGCGTTTGATCAGAGTTTCCATTAGTTTGCTCACTATTGATGTTAGACTCACTGGTCTGTAGTTTGCTGTCTCCATCTTTGAGCCTTTCTTGTGGAGTGGAATGACGTTAGCCGTCCTCCAGTCCAACGGGACGCTTCCTGTACTAAGGGAGAGGTTGAAGAGCGCCGATAGTGGCTCTGCCAAGACATCACTCAACTCCCTAAGCACCCTGGGGTGTAGGTTGTCAGGCCCCATTGCCTTATTAATCTTGAGTTTTGACAGCTCATCGTAGACACTGCTGGGCGTAAACTCGAAGTTACTAAACGGGTCAACTGAGTCAGCCCTTGTCTGTAGTTGAGGGCCAAGCCCCGGCGCTTCACGGGTGAAGACTGAGCTGAAGTATTCATTTAATAGTTGGACTTTTTCGGAATCCTTTTCCACATAGTCTGTGATGTTCAGCATGTGTTTGGTTTGGTTTTTTTAGACGCAGCACTTGTATCCCCTGGAAAAGCTGGAGACACAAAGATAGTGCTGGTTTATCTTTGATTTAATCCCCCCCCCCCCCCCCCCCACTTTACAAAACTGTAGAGAAGTTTTTAGTGCCGGCTGTGGCAGTAACAGCTCCAACGCTCATAGAATTCCTATGAGCAATGGAGCTGTTACCGCCGAAGCCGGCGCTAAACACTGTACTACGGTTTTGTAAAACGGGGTTTAATTCTTTATTCTATCACACGTTATATTAATAAAATATATGGAAGGGGTTTTTCTTTGCCAATGAAAGACATTCAGTCCTAAGAAGAGGTGGTATTAGACATAATGCTTCATTGCATTAACCCCACTGGACTTCCGAGGCTTTTTTTTCCTCCATTAATATTTGGTAGATTGGCATTTTATAAAATAAGTGCTCAACCAACACAGTACTTGATCTCATAGCCACTTTCCTCACATAAACGATTAAAAATACATAAATTATAGTGATAAGTGTTCAGACCCACAACCTAAATGCTCTAATAGTGATATTAAGTAGAGGTTGTACAAGGGACCATCATAGCTTCTTATCAGTCCCTGACTGCTCCTACTGTTCTTAATAATAGCAATGAAGTCGAAAACAATTTCACTTAGCTGTCCACTGGAGCGAGTGTTCCTTCATATGCAACTCTTTGATTCACCGTTTCCAACAAATATGTTACCACTTGTGCATCTCTATAACCATTGCATTCCCTCTACTCGAGTTTCGTAAAATAAGACGCTTCCTCGGGAGGGATATAACAGTTGGACCGCTCAAACATAGAGATGCCAGTATCAAAACCATCTTATAAAATAACCACAGAGAGACCTGAACAGAGTAGGGAGGTAGCCTAATGGCTAGAGCAGTGAGCTGAGAATCAGGGGACCCAGGTTCAAACCCCACTTCAGCTATAAGCATTTTTTTTGTGTGTGTGAGCTCTCCAGGACCAGAAAAATACCTACTGTACCTGAATGTACACCACTTCAATAGCCTTTTCAGGTATCTTACATATTCAGGTTGTAACCACACTGCAGCCCTAGGCTGGGTCTCAACAGCGCTCTCAGTGGTTACCAACAAAAGTACACTAGCGTGTGACCCGGACTGGAGTCACCCTGCAGGTTTTCTATAAAACTTAATCAAAAACTCAAACACAGACCTGTATGTTAAGAATGTTTATAGTACCTGCAGTTGTCATAGAACCTGGTATTCTTTGACAGTTCATATTCAGGAGAGAGGGAGGGGGACAGCAACCACTAGTGTATTAATGAGGTGTCATGCCTTAATCCCTCCAATGGACTGTTGCTCAGTCAAAGCACCTTTCTGTAGCCTGAATGTGCGAAGTAACAAGTTTAAATAGCAATGTCCATCTTTTTAGACATGGAAGTCTCTTCCCCTTCTGTGATCAGAACTATATGTTCATATTTTGGCCCCTCCTTATTCTACTCAAAACACGCCCAGACCACACCCTCTGAACACACGCCATATGAACACACTGCAGTCATAGTCTAACTTTTATAATTGGGATCTGGACATCATTGGAATATGTATATCTAAATGGCAATTTCAGAAATCTAAAAACAAGAATAGAGCTTCTACAATAACCACCTTTGTTATTAGGGACGCTGGCTACCAGCTGCAAGAGCTGTGAAGCACTAAGTTCTAAAAACTTGTGCTGTCATTCAATAGCACATCCATAGCTTACAGCAAATTCTAAGCTTGGTAACAGTTTATTTCTACACTTTTCTACTTCCTCGCACCATTTATAAAACCATTCAGATACCAAAGTCTAACACAAGAGCAAATATTCCCTTTGAGGACACAGAGATTCCTTTCTGGCAGGCATCAGGTGGAATGGTGGTCATTGTTTCAGTGTTGCATAAAGGACATACATGACACCAGCACAGCCACATTCTATTTTAAAAAAAAAAAAAAAAATCAGTTTATAAGCATGCAATATGATGGAAATTTTATATATGGTGCCCAACTAAAGCCTGGTATAAATCTTCATGCCTAACTTAGGCATGCCCTTCCCTATGCCATGCCTCTTTTTGGTTCCATGCGCTAGAATTTATGCACTTTTTTTTTTTTTACAGAATATATCCAAAACGATGCACACACAAATTCTTAGTGTCAGTTAGTACCAATAATTGCTTGTTAGTGGCCAATTATCGGCACTGTTTGGCTTGTTAATTAATTAAGTTGTATAATTAAACTCTGGAATTCATTGCCAGAGAATGTGGTGAAATCAGTTAGCTTATCAGGGTTTTAAAAAAGTTTGGATAATTTCCTAAAAGAGACGTCCATAGGCTATTATTCAGATGGCTTGGGGAAATCCACTGCTTATTCCTAGGATAAGCAGCATAAAATCTGTTTTACTACTTGGAATCTAGCTAGGGACCTGGGTTGGCCACTGTTGGAAACAGGATACTGGGCTTGAAGGACCTTCGGTCTGTACCAGTATGGCAGTTTTTATGTTCTTACCTTTGCGTGAACAACTCAGAGCATCGTATAAGGAATCCGGGGGTTCATGCCAACCAGCATATCATATTCTACTTCCAAAAAGTTTATACGCAAAATTCCCTTTACTCATCCATACTCAAAAAGCTAAATTGCCATCTTACATTTACTCAAGTCAGATCTGAGTTTTTGAAAATTCTGAGGGAAATAAAATCAAAATTCTTCACAAGTTTTTCAAGGCAATATTAAAACCACTCAAGTCTTTGTTTCCCAACACTCTCAAGATTTCTTTGTAAGCCGAGGTTGGAATATAGGTTCCCAACCAGGTGAAATTGATTTATCATTCTCCTGCATCTTTAGCAGTGTCGACCACCAGTTCAATTTTCACTTGAATATCATAAGAATAGCCTTACTGGGTCAGACCAATGGCCCATCAAGCCCAGTAACCTGTTCTCACGGTGGCCAATCCAGGTCACTAGTACCTAGCCAAAACCCAAGGAGTACCAATATTCCATGCTACCAATCCAGGGCAAGCAGTGGCTTCTTCTATAATAACGGACTATGGACTTTTCCTCCAGGAAATAGTCCAAACATTTCTTAAAACCAGCTAAGCAATCCACTTTTACTACAACCTCTGGCAACGCATTCCAGAGCTTAACTATTCTCTGAGTGAAAAAATATCTCCTCCTATTGGTTTTAAAAGTATTTCCCTGCAGTTTCATCGAGTGTCCCCCTAGTGTTTGTAATTTTTTATGGAGTGAAAGATCGATCCACTTGTACCCGTTCTACTCCACTCAGGATTTTGTAGACTTCAGTCATATCTCACCTCAACCATCTCTTTTCCAAGCTGAAGAGCTCTAACCTTCTTAGTCTTTCCTCATACGAGAGGATTTCCATCCCCTTTATCATCCTGGTCGCTCTTCTTTGAACCTTTTCTAGTGCCGCTATATCTTTCATGAGATAAGGAGACCAGAAATGAACGCAATACTCCAAGTAAGGTCGCACCATGGAGCGATACAGAGGCATTATAATATCTTTAGTCTTGTTATCCATCCCTTTTTAAATAATTCCTAGCATTCCTAGCAATAATTATTTGCTTTTAATAATAATAATAATAATTTTATTCTTATTTACCGCCAAAGCCATGAAAGTTCGAGGCGGTTTACAACAAGAAGCGCTGGACAATCAGCGGAGGTCACAATTCAAAGTCGTCAATACAATCTTACATAATGGAAGAAAAGTTTCTCAAAGTCATCAATGCAATCTTACATAATGGAAGAAGTGGTTACTGGTTACTGGTTGAATTAGCAGAGGTATAAAAATTCTTAGTTTACAAACCGATTGAACAAACTCATTTTTACCAATTTTCTAAATTTGAGGTAGGTTGAGGAGTGCGTGATGATGTTAGTCAGCCAATCGTTCCATTTGCCTGCCTGGAAGGCAAGGGTTCTGTCCAGGAATCTTTTGTAGTGGCAGGCCTTTATTGTCGGATAGGTGAACAGATGTGTTCTTCATGTGGGCCTAATAGAACTTGCCAGGTTAAATTGGGAAACTAGGTAAGTGGGGGCCAGACCAAATATTAATTTATAACACAGACAAGAAAACTTGAACAGAATTCGCGCCTCCAGGGGCAGCCAGTGGAGTTTTTGATAATAGGGGCTTATGTGTTCCCATTTCTTCAGCCCAAAGATCAGTCGAACTGTCGAATTTTGAATGACTCTGAGTCTTAGAATGGTTTTTTTGAAGGATCCCAGGTAGATGATGTTGCAATAATCAAGTATGCTCAAGATGGAAGACTGAACCAGTAAGCGGAAAGATGCTGCAACAAAGTATTTTCTTATGGTTCTGAGTTTCCATAGTAACGAGAAGCATTTTTTAACCAATAAATCTGTGTGAGCATTTAGAGTAAGTTGGCTGTCCAGGGTCACTCCCTTTTTTGGACACCGACACATATTGGGTGGAAGGTTACATCGTATAATCTACAACAGTGTTCTCCAACTGCCGGTCTGCAGAAATTTCCTGCCGGTCCACAGGGCCAGCACATGCATCGGGCCCGAGATAGTGTTCTTCAGCCGCCGGTCCGCAGTGCAATCGATGCAGCCTTATCTTCGGGCCAGCTCCCTCTTCCTCGCTGCCGCATTGCACAAAGCCATGGCCAGCAGCTCCTACGCCTGAACCAGAAGCCTTCTCTCTGACGTCAGAGGGAAGGCTTCCAGATGAGGTGTGGGATGCGGCGAGGAACTGCTGCCCACGGCTCTGTGCACTGCGACAATGAGGAAGAGGGAGCCGGCCCGAAGATAATACCGGGGGCAGCATAAAATAGCCAGGCGGGAGCAGGCCAGAAGGTAAAGCACAGCATGGAAGGAGGGAGACAACAAAGGTAGGGGGAATGATTTTATTTTTGAATTTAGTGATTGAATTGTATCAATTTTGAGAATTTACATCTGCTGACTGTATTTTTTACACTGTTCACTGTTACACTGTTTCTTTTTCTCTGGGATTGTACTGCATGCAGCGTCATGCATCTTAGGGTTTGTTTGTATATATTAGTACTTTTTGTTTTTGGTCCAATATTTGCATGGGTTTATCTGTTTTCTGGTAGGAATGAATGTTGAGAAGCATACAGTGTGCTATGTGTAGTTTAATTTTATGGTTAACCATTATGTGTTGTTAATAAGATTATATTGTGTGAGTGTATATATATATATATATATATATGAAAAATGAATGGAAAAAATTGTGTTACAATTAGTACTATTATGGGGACAGGGTCTGGGGCGGAGATGGGCGGGGTCTGGCCCACGACTTAGACCAGTGCCCTTCATCTGCTGGTCCGCGGAACGGTGCTGGTCCACAAAATAATTCTTTTATTTCCGCCGGTCCATAGGTGTCAAAAGGTTGAAGAACACTGGTCTACAATCGCACCCAGATCCCTTTCTAACTAGCAGATCCCCAGAAACAGGAAACACAAATACGTTTTATTTCATGTTTCACATTCCATTCTCAAACTCATTCTTTTCTATGCTATCACACTCTGGCCAAAACCATCCCAACAGACTTTGTGCACTGCCCTGACTGTGTATGCTAATTCAGTAAATCTGTATGAATCAACATGATCATGTAGTTGAGTATTTCAAGCATCATTTTACCTGGAATTATCACTAAAAATGCCTAATCTCTCCTGAGGAATGAATAATGCTTCATATGAAAGTGACATAAGTAATTACCGTTTTTCTTTATCATCTATGAGAAAAGACCATCTGCCGGGTCTTAGAGTATGTGTTACCAGATAAATATCTTATTCAGCTCTAGCATAGAACAGTCGAGTTGTTGACACAGACAAGACAGTTAGCTGGATTTTTGGTTCATAGACAACGGCGCGAAAGACAAAAGCGCGCGCCGACAATTGAGCGCAGCGCGCGCCGCCGTGCCGCTCTAAATTACAGTTTTTAGGGGCTCCGACAGGGGTTTTTGTTGGGGAACCCCCCCAGTTTACTTAATAGACATCGCGCCGGCGTTATGGGGGGTTTGGGGGGTTGTAACCCTCCACATTTTACTGTAAACTGAACTTTTTCCCTAAAAACAGGGAAAAAGTTAAGTTTTCAGTAAAATGTGGGGGGTTACAACCAGTGTTCCCTCTAAGCGGGCAGGTGTTGTGAGCAAACTTTTTTCACCGTGAGCCAAAAATATCGGGTGCCAGCAAGTTATGAGCCAACTCGCCCGATTCTCCTCTCGCCGCCCTGCCATCTGCCGTACGCCTCTTCCGATTGTGCGCTGTGACGAGAAACGTGTGCGCTGCGATGTAATATTTTGTGCGCCAGCGCAGCTTAGCGGAAACACTGGTTCAAATGGTTTTATTTATTTCCCCAAATTTATTTTTGTTATACGCATTGAAAATATTTGATATTGCGTTTAAATCAAAATCTCAATAAACTTGAAACGAGTGCCCGTGAGATTGTGGGAGGGTTAAATACTCAAAACTTAGAAGTTTTTGCTACGCCAGCTTTCTGGTATCTTTACATACAGTGGCGTACCTAGCATATGTAACATCCGGGGCCCATCATTTTTTGGCACCCCCCCCATCTGTAAGAAAAACATGATTTTTAGTAACAAACCACACGTCACACATGAGTACCTAGGAAAAGGCAGCATCTTACATATTGCAGTGAGCAGCACAGATCAATCCTACACCGTCAATCCTAACAGAAAACACACAGAACACAGAAAACACCTTCGCCTAGTAAGGAATATGTAATCACAAACTAACCCCTCCCTCTTTTACAAAACTGTAGTGTGGATTTTAGCTACGGAGGTAACAGCTCTGATGCTCATAAAATTCTGAGCATCAGAGCTGCTACCACCAAGGCTGGTGCTAAAAACGCTTCACAGTTTTGTAAAAGGGGGGATAAAATAAAAATACATAGACAAAGGTTAAATTGAACCAGCAAGAAGCTGGACTCTGCATACAATGCTTCACAGAAACAGTGACACATGTCTCCTAAAGCAATAAATAAATAGAAATTTTTTTCTACCTTTGTCTTCTGTGGTTTCTCCTTTCCTCATCTTCTTGTAACTCTCTTCCTTCCATCCACTGTCTGCCGTCTCTCTTCCCCTATATGGCATCTTCTCTCCTTCTATGCCCCTTCCAGAAACTGTATGCCTCCCCCTTCCATCTCTCCTTTCACCCCATTGGTCTGGCATCTCTCTCCTCGCCTTCCCTCTCCCACACCTCTCCTCATAGTCTGGTATCTCCCCTTCCCTGATTCTCTGGCATCTCTCTCCTTTCCTTTTCTTCCATCTTTCGCTCCCCCTCCATGCTCTCACATCTCCCCCTTCCTTTTCCCTTAGACTGGCATACCTTCCTCCTACGCTCCAAGCCCTGGCATCTCCTTTAATTCCCTCCCTCATCTTCCTTCTCCCTCCAGCTGGGTACCGCAACACTCTTCCCTGCAGCTCTGCACTTCCCCACAATTGCCATGCTTCGGTTCCTCTTCTTCCTTCCTTCCTCCCCCCCCCCCCGCGGGACCCTGCGGCACCATCAACTCTTACTCCCTCTAATGTCGGCCCTGCAGCTCCAGACTTCCTCGCACCTTCTCCCCTCCCCCTTTGGATCGCTATTATTTTAAATGTTATAGCCGCGGAGCTGTATCCATCAGTGGCGATGTCTAACCTCGGCCTGCCCCGGAACTCTTACTGCAACAGTGACTTCCTGTTCCTGCCTAGACGGGCGGCTGCTGCAGTAAGAGTTCCGGGGCAGGCCGAGGTTAGACATCTCCACTGATGGATACAGCTCCGCGGCTATAACATTTAAAATAATAGCGATCCAAAGGGGGAGGGGAGAAGGTGCGAGGAAGTCTGGAGCTGCAGGGCCGACATTAGAGGGAGTAAGAGTTGATGGTGCCGCAGGGTCCCGCGGGGGGGGGAGGAAGGAAGGAAGAAGAGGAACCGAAGCATGGCAATTGTGGGGAAGTGCAATCCCCCCAATGCGTCCCCTTACCTTACCTCCCCTTACCTTTGCGACGCGTGTGTGCGCTGTGAAGAGAAACTTGTGCGCTGCGATGTATTATTTTGTGCGCGAGCGCAGGCCAGCGCAGCTTAGCGGGAACACTGGTTACAACCCCCCACACCCCCCACAACGCCCCCACAACGCGGCGCGATGTCTATTAAGTAAAGTGGGGGGTTCCCCCCCACGCCCCCCCCGTCGGAGCACTAAAAACAGTAATTTAGAGCGGCGTAGCGGCACGCGCTGCGCTCAATTGTCTGGGCGCGCCTTTGTCCCGGCGCGCTTTTGACCTGACACCGGATTTTTACTTGTTCCCATTTCATCTCATCCTAATTACAATCCTGATGTTTTACCAATGCCCATTCCAGCCTTTCCAAACTTTACCCATCCTTAAGATAAATGGAAATATAACTATGTGAAATTAACCATGTAAACTGCAACTGACTCTAAACAAAGGCGATGACTTTAAATCATCCACTGCTGAAGGTAAAGCCTATGCAAAATTCTCACAGCTGAGAGTTAGAAATGTTCTATTATGGTATATTTTCACTGGGTAACACAGGACCTTAGAATATGGAGCTCATAAAAACCTAAGACGTGCCATGTTGAATCATACCAAATGCCCCTCAAGTCTAGCACCTTGTCTCTGACAATGGCATGTCTCAGTGATAAGTACTGGGCAGCTTCAGAACAACATGGCACTATCCTGATATGGTAAGTCCTGACTAGCAGGGGTTGTGCAGGGTAAAATATTTTACTGCTACTACTACTAATAATTTCTATAGCGCTACTAGGCATACGCAGGGCTGTAAATCAAAACATAGAAGAAAAAATCCCTACTCAAAAGAGCTTACAATCAAGTCAAGAAAGACAAACTGGACATCTTTTATTTGGGAGTCCTTTTGCTATGCTGCAGTAAGCACTAACAATGTGCTTACTGCAGTAAAAAAAGTGCACGTTCAGGTGTCACGTGGTAATTTTTTAAAATGTGCGCATGCAGCCCATACGCCAAAAAATAACATTTATTTCATTGTTTTCAGCACTGAGGGTGGGTCAGGGTGGAGAATAGGCATGTACTGAGCTAATCAGTTAGCACAGCTGTTTCTCCACATGCTAACTAATTAGTGTGTGGTTAGCACGTGAGCCCTTAGGGGCTGATTCTGGAAATTGCGCCTAAGTTAGGTGGCAGTAGGCACCCTACCGCCACCTAACGTAATTCTTTTAATTGGTTTCATCGGTGCAGTAATTGACTGCGCCATTTTTAACCCAATACAAAATTCATTATAAAAAGCAGGCGCCAGCAAGTGTCTACCCAGATATGCCTTGGAATAGCGGTTACGTCATGGCACCTAGCAGTGCCTAAGGTTGTGGTGGGAAAAAGTGCAATGGAGTTATGAGTTTATAAGATGATATGATGATTTAATTTTTGATGTTTATTTTATGAGTTTTTGTGTTTATTAAAATGGTATTGTATTTGTTTGGTTATGTATTTTTAGTGTATGTCTCTGTGTATTTTTTACTATGTATGTGTCTGTGGAACCCGCTTTGTACAAAGCTGATTATAAATAAAAACCATAAACCATAAGGTCAAAATAGGTGTGGTTATGGCCAGAAATGACCTTAGGCGCCGTTAGGCATGATTCTTCACCAAACATAGGCGCCAGCAACCTGGGCCTTTAAAACTCTGGCCTACATTAATGGGCCTATGTTTGACGTAAGCCGCAATTCTGGTAACGGTGCCTATGCATGACTGACATGTAGCCGATGCCATTTTTGGAGGCACCGGCTGATGTAGATGTCGTTTTCAGAATCGGGCCCTAAGGGCTTGATTCTATACACAGCGCCTAAATTGGTGCCTATTGCATGTCAATCAAATGTAGGTATTGTTTGTAGAATTGTGCCTAGCTCGACATAATGACAAGTGACGGTATATTGTCGGGGTTTTCCTGGCCTAATTTACCAGTGCTTAACATCGATGCCTACTGGCACCTACGGCAATCTGGCCCAAATTCTGTAACCAGTGCCTAATGTTAAGCACCTATTTCAGAGGCGCTCAACTAGATAAGCGCCTATCTAAATTGAATAACAAGCTCAATTAAGCTTTTTAATCAGCAATAATTGAAACTTAGGCACCTATCAAGAAAGAGTAATTCTGTAACAAGGTGCCTCTAAAAATTTAGGTGGCCTTCAAAAAAATAGGAGCTATGCATGTTAGGCATGGACGTGGCTTCGTGTTAGATGCCTTGTTACAGAATTGCTGCACTTAAGCGCTCGCATGGCCGCCTAACTTTTAGTTGTGCCTAGAGCTGGCCTATTTATTGGGCTCCTGACTTGTGATAAGTGAAAAAATAGCAAAATAGTATTATTTAAAACATAACTTTACTAATTTAAGATTGTCCAAAATAGGTGCCGCTCAGCGTGATTCACTAAACAGCACCCAATTTTGCTTGCATTGCGCTAAAAGGTGCCTATTTCGGCACCTAACTTTTGGGCGCTTCTTAAAGAATTTGCCCCTCTATGCTCAAACTCTGCCCCTAACCATGCCCACTTTTCGGGTAGGCGTGGGTGGTGCTTCTTACCCCTCTTTTCTACAAAACTGCAATAGCAGTTTTTAGCGTGGTGAGCTGTGCTGAATGGCCCGTACTGCTCCCGACGCTCATAGAGTTCCTATGAGCGTCGGGAGTAGCGCAGCTCTCTCTGCTACAAACTACTAACGCAGTTTAATAGAAGAGGGGGTTAGTTAGGTGCCTACCTGAAAATTAATTGTTTAAATTGTTTTTAATAATTTTTCATAGCACATTCAATTATCACACCAAATAAACTAATTAAAAAATAAAATTAAGGCCTCCTTTAACTAAGCCACACAGCCGAGTGCTATAAGGCAAATGCTCCGATGCCCATTCAGATTCTATGAGCATTGGAGCATTTACCGCGCCGGCCCACGCTGTCAGGCTTAGTAAAAGGGGGTAAAGTAGGTGCCCCTATCTAGGCGCCTACTGGCAGGTGCCATTTATATATTCAGAGCCATACTGCCTAAAAAAATAGGTGTAGGTAAATGCTCATGCACTAAAAGCAAAATTAAAAGGGCCCCATTAAATTTATTCATCCAATTATTAATAAAAATAAATTTTAAAAGTAGTTATGCTACCATTTTTTAAATAATTTAATCTAAACAAATACAATTATTAAGGTTTCCTTTTTTTTAAAAAAAGTCCTAATTTTATTATGCCAGAATATAAACATAAAATATGTTTGGTCAAAATGAAAGCCCACAAGAATGTGTAGCAGCCAAGAATCAGTCAAAGAATAATTTGGAGAATCCCCATTGTGCTGCTGTTTTAGTTACAATGAGTTGCTTCAATTTAAATTCTAAAACTCATGTACCTGTAATTGAACTACTGCAGAGTCTGAATAGGTAATTGCTCCAAACGTTTGCTTAAAGGGGAAAATTAATGTAAAATGCACTATGCACATTAATTTGTTTACTTTTTTTGCAATATAAAGAAGTCAAGATCTTTAGAAAACTAGGCTTTGCTATTTCAGCAGCTGCTGGTTGTTTCAGCCAACGGGCCAACTAATACAAAAACAGCATAAATCAGGCCCATTGTCTCTTTCTTTTCTCATTGCTGAGTGTACAGCCAATTGCTTGAAGAAGAATCTATTCCGCTTTTGTGTCCAAGTTTCTTTTTTTGAATGGACAATTAAGAAAATGACAAAACTGTACCAACGTCAGTGAAAGAATTCAATGACTCACTGCTAGAGGTGTGCATGAGGATGGGGACAACAGGATAACCATGGAAACTGCAGGAATGGGGACAAAAAGCCGTTACTACCGCGGGGATGGGAGAGGATGGATCAAAAGTGAATAGGGATGGGAGGAGATAGATTGGAAGTCAATGTCCCTATGCATATCTTGACTCGGAAACCTGAGACAAACACCTATGGGCTGCATAGCACTTAGGCCCTGATTCTATAAACAGTACCTACATCAGCGGCACCTGCCAATTTTAGGCACTTAACTTAAATTTTTAATTGGCCTAATCAGTCCTGTTAATTGAAAGCACCATTAGAAAACAATTTAAAAAAATGAATTAGCCAGTAGGCATCTAACTAGTAGGCACCTACCACTTTGCCGCAAGCATCTACACCAAGGCGCTTACTGGTGCCTACATGAAAAGTAGGAATGATTAGGGGAAGAGTTTAGCCATGGATTGAGTTAGGTGCTAGTATATTAGGCCAAGAAAACCCTAGCTTAATATACCAGCGCCTAAGATTGTGATGTCTACTGGCACCTAAATCGATTTAGGCACCACTAAGCATAATTCTACAAATGGCGCCTAACTTTAATTGACGTGTGGTAGATGTCTTTTTTCTAGGTGTCTCCAAGTTAAAGACGCTGTTTATAGAATCTTGTCCTTAATCCAAAGTTCGGTAATTCATTAGCTCACATTAAGGGGGGATTCATCAAAGGGAGCTATACATGTTAGCACATGCAATCACGTTAGCATGTGCAAACTGCTAAAGATGCACATATAGGGTTATCAGACGTTCGGATTTACCCGGACATGGCCTCTTTTTAGAGGACATATCTGGGCATCTGGATGGCTTTTCAAAACCTGGCACTTTGTCTAGGTTTTGAAAAGCTTCCTCTTCAGATCGCTTCAGGAGGGGGCATCTCCGCATGCAAGGATGCAACCCAGTGATGTTGCGTGACTGCATATGTGTGTGTGACATCATCACATCGCATCTGTGCATGCGCGGATGCCCTCCCAAGAACAGGCTGAGGGGGCGGGGCTGGGGTGTGGCTTGGGCATAATGTGATAGAACTGGGCGGGTCTGGTGACGGGTCTATGGGTCCGGATTTTACATAAGTAAAATCTAGTAACCCTATGCATATAGGAATATAGTGGGTGTCTTTAGCATTTAGCACATGCTAATGTGCTTAGTGCCCTTTGATTAATCCCTCCCTGAATCCATTAACACTAAATCCAAAGTAAAAGGACCCCTATGTGGATGTGGGATATATTCTCGCAGGGGGGAACATAGGGGGAGAGAAGTGAAGAGAAATAATGAGGGACAGCTGAGTGAATGCATTTGTGGGACAATAAGAGGAGTTTGAATTGTATTCTGAAATGGATAGGAAGCCAATGAAATGAAGTGACTTTAGGAGAGGGTAATGTGAATACAGCCGAATTCAGAACAGATTGAAGGGGAAAAAGATGGTAGAGCAGAAGACCTGAGTAGCAAGTTGAAGTAATCTAAGCGTGAGGTGATGAGAGCGTGGATAAGGGTTTGGGTAGTGTGCTCAGAGAGGAAAGGTCAGATTTTGGTAATATTATAGATGAAGAGGCGGCAAGTTTTAGCAATGTATGTGGGTGGAGGAGAGAAAGGAGTAAAAGATGATCCCGAGATTGCGAGCAGACAGGACAGGGAGGATAAGAGCGTTGGCCACAGAGACAGAGGACAGGGGAAGTGGGGAGGTGGGTTTAGGCGGGAGGATGAGCAGCTCCATTTTAAACATGTTCAATTTTAGATGGCAGTGAGACATCCAGGCAACAATGTCAGACAGACAGGTTGAGATTCAGGTCTGGGCCTCTCCATAAATTACCAGGGTTTTTTTTGTTTGTTTTTTTTTTTCTTATTTATTTTACCTATATTTAATACTCTTAAGTGATTTCCTTTTTCTTGGATCGCTCTTACTGAGGATTGATTCATAAGTTATGGCAACTATTTTTTTCTCTCAAAAATGTGCCAGCACTGAAAATCTAATATATACATTTGAAAGTGTGTGACATGTACTTCTTAATGTTACCACCAGAGAGATGATAGCAGCGGTCTCTGGTAGGGGAGAAACAATAAACATGACATTTGAAATTATCATTTTATTATGGTATGTTAGGTGCCATCGACTCGTGTTCAAGTCCTAGTGACATGATGAGCCTTACTGGGTCAGACCAAAGGTCCATCAAGCCCAGTAGCCCATTCTCACGGTGGCCAATCCAGGTCACCAGTACCTGGCCGAAATCCAGATTAGCAGCAACATTTCATGCTACTGATCCAGGGCAAGCAGTGGCTTCCCCCATGTCTTTCTCAATAACAGACTATGGAATTTTCCTCCAAGAAATTGTCCAATCCTTTCTTAAAACCAGCTACGCTATCCACTCTTACCATAACCTCTGGCAATGCGTTTCAGAGTTTAACTATTCGCTGAGTGAAAAAAATTTCCTCCTGTTGGTTTTAAAAGTATTTTCCTGCAACTTTATCAAGTTTTCATGGCAGAATGCAGAAGTAGATTGCTGGGCCTTTCTTCTGAGCAGTATAAATTTGATGTTGTCACCGTTGTCGCATGAAAATGTGATCCTTTGCCTCCAGCAGTGTCCATCTGCTGCCCAGATGGGTGGTACATCATTAGTCTGACATCTCCGCTGAAACCTGCCCACCTTCGGAGGCCCTGCTGGTAGTGAAGCTACCAACGGCATACGGCATACAGTGTACAGTATGAACAACAAAGTACAAGTACAAATGGGGAAATTTTATAAGAAATGCCGCTGCACTCATATTTCATCTAGTGGCAACATTAAGAAGTACATGTCACACACTTTCAAACATATATATTAGATTTCCAGTGTTGGTGCATTTTTGAGAAGTGCTGAAAAAATGATTACTAGTACTCAGTATTTCATAATCTAAAACTAAATGAGTGTTGGAAACAGGATACTGGGAATGATGGACTTTCGGTCTGTCCCAGTTTGGGAACTCTTATGTTCTTATGTTATGTTCTTCTTACCCGTGAAGCTTGTGCAGAACAGAAAGAGCATCTTTCTCCCACAACTGCTTCAGTCCTTTGAAAAACAAGGTATCCCTTACCTGTGGCTCCTCTGGTGTCTATCTATCTATCTATGTGTGTTATATAAATATATATAAAAATATGGATATGCAGATATATGTAGATGATAAACATTCCAAAAGGTAAAAACACAGATAGCTATGACTAAAAAATGCTTAATAAAATAATAAAATGTAGACTCAGGCACTCAAATAATCCAATTTTCAAATGAAGATATGAACAAATATCTAATTTAGCTGAAAGAGGTTATCAAACAGCCTTAGTTAACTTCATTTAATACACTTTTAATATATGTTCACTGGTCCTCAGCGGGCCACCACACACTCAAATACATTCATAGTGAATGGCTTTACGCTCCCACTCGTCATTGGAACCAGCCCGATTTTATGTTGAATTTGACTTGCATTAATAACGGTAATATATAAATACTAAAAGTACTTAGCTTCTAGTAGTTAGCTGTGCAGGGAGAATGTATTTTCTAAGTATCAACATGTTTCGCCCGTTAAACTCATTGGGCTTCATCAAGATGTATACTCCCTTTAAATGAACTTGTAGCCACCATTGCAGAAATTTTCACATTTCTGCAATGGTGGCTACAAGTTCATTTAAAGGGAGTATACATCTTGATGAAGCCCAATGAGTTTAACGGGCGAAACATGTTGATACTTAGAATACATTCTCCCTGCACAGCTAACTACTAGAAGCTAAGTACTTTTAGTATTTATATATTACCGTTATTAATGCAAGTCAAATTCAACATAAAATCGGGCTGGTTCCAATGACGAGTGGGAGCGTAAAGCCATTCACTATGAATGTATTTGAGTGTGTGGTGGCCCGCTGAGGACCAGTGAACATATATTAAAAGTGTATTAAATGAAGTTAACTAAGGCTGTTTGATAACCTCTTTCAGCTAAATTAGATAATAAAATAATAAAAACATAATGGGGTACTACTATGTGGCAGCCAGTAATTTTTAAATACCAGCTGCCACTGAATATCTAGAATCAGTGCCAATGGGTGGTGTTATCCAATTAGTGAATTTAGGACTGCCTTTATTAAGGTTACCATATTTGTGAAGACAAAACAAGGATACATGACCCCACCCACACTCAACCCAACGCCTCCGCTACCTTTCACCCATTTCCTTGATCCCTCTTCTGTACCTTTTTAGTGCTTCTTTTGCTCCTTCCTTCCAACTCTCCTTCCACATAGGTGCTTCTCTTTCTTTCTTTCTCTCTCTCTCTCCTTCCAACCCCTCCCCCCTTTGCAGTTGCCCCTCTCTCTTCTTCCAACCTCCTCTCCTGCTGTTTCTATCTTTCCCCTTCTATCCAGCACTACCCTACTCTATGCTCTTTTCTCCAGTACTCTATCATTTCTATAATGCTTTTCCAGCCCTCTCTCCCTCCATGCTATTTCTCCAGCCCCCTCCCCTCCTTCCTCTGATGCTGCTTCCCCTCATGACCTCTCTTTCTAGCTCCCAACTCCCCCACCTACCTCTGCCCCAGCTGCTGGCCTGCCACAGAAGCTTCCTCTCTGCAACAACTTCCTGTTCCTATGTAGGTAGGACCTGTAGAGAGGCAGCTTCTGAGGAGGTCAGCAGCAGAAGGCTCACTTCATTGCTGCTGCTGGCTGCCCAAAGATTGAATTACAGCAGCCAGGGAGGAGTCAATAGAGTCAGCTAAACCTGGACAGACTCCCCCATTAAAAACAACAACAACACAACATCTGGACACCTGGACGTATGGTAACCCTAGTCTTTATCCCGTTAGCAGTCTGAATATTGCCACTAACATATAACTTCCTGCTCTGCCCATGTTCCACCTTGCCACTGTCTACATAGTACCAAGGCAGTCAGAGGAACCCCAGTAATGAAACTGTAAATCCCTTTCACCAGAATTTATTTAATTAGCAGCACCAGATAACTGGTTAAGTGCCTCTGAATACCAACCCCAACGTATTTTTATGAAACGTTCATCTACTATGGAATATTATTATCTTAAGCTGCATTGAATGGATGGATTCTTAACCCTTGGAAAGACAGGCTAAAAATTGAATCAAATTAAATATAGGTAATGCCCCCTTCAGGGTAGCTCTGTGTCAGGGGCCCGACCTGACTGGAGTCTCCTGAAGGCAGTCTCTATCGGTTCTTCACTCAGTTAGTGTTTGGTGCCTCCACCTGGGGAAAAGAAGTATTAACTTGTGGGTTTACCCTCTTCTCCCCCCTAGGAAAAATAAAAAAAAGCTTCTGTGAACAAAGCTGGCTAATAAATTAAACTGATTTATTTGAACTATGTACATAGGCCTAATCATAAAACAAATTGTCAGGAATAGCTTTCAACAATCCAAATACTTCTAAACTTAAACCAATACTAGTGCAGTTAATTCAACAATGTTTATATATTATTCAAACCCTTTGTAGTCATTTGAACCTTTAACTCTCAGTTCAAATTCAGCATTTCCAAAAACCTTTGATTCTCTTTCAGTTCTGACTGCCAACACACAAAGGGGTAAATTCTCTATTACTGCGTTTATTTTAGGCGTGCTTTAGGCGTCCGATGTAAGTGAATAATTACGGAGTTAAGGGTCTTAATTAATGTTAATTGGGAAATAAACGACACATAGACGTCCCTAAGACGTAGTTGACGGACTGACGTCTATAGAAAGCATAGTCCCGTCTCCAGCTCTGGACGTGGGCATTCCGTGGGCGTCCCGTGGGCGTGCCAAATGGGGACGCTAGATGAGCGCTACCTGAGCGAGCAACTGCGTCTAAATATCGTGTATTATGTAGACGTAAGAAACCCTGGTCTAACTTGGATTTCAATGCCGTTTCAACTATCATAATTGCGGCTCTTTGTTAGACGCGAGGCAGACGTCCGCTGTGTTTTTTCATCAATAATTCCAATAGTGAGTTTGAATAGGTAATTTTCATCTTTTCTCTGTCCTAATAAATATAATGACACCATAACAATGGAACACATTATATTGCATGGATAACAAACTACATTTCTGCCCAAACAATAATATAATTTACACATGTCTTTTACAACCCCCTTTTTTTTCTCAACAAACAGCACTGCAATCGGCTCTCTTTTGAAAGCAAAGAAAAAACAGCACACATTATCAGCACTTAAAAAGAGAATAAACAGATACACACCTTAACATTCAGCTTCCCTCATTGCAAAATGGAGGTCTTCAGTTGCACAAAACTGACCTCATTGTGACCTCATCAATCTGCACCTTCAAAGTAGTATGCCACAATTAAAAGATGTGCTGGGTGTAGAACACAAAGCTAACATGTTTCACACTTCTATTGTTCTCTTCACACAGGTATCCTTGATGACTTTCAGGAACAATAGTAAATTGATAATGTTGGCCTCATAGAACACCATGGCACGCATTCCTGCTGTTATATGCACACAAACTTTTTGTTTTCAGTTAGTCTATTCCCTCACATGAGTTCTAAACAGTAGCAGTGGAGGATTACAGGTGATATTAACCCACACCATCAGCGAGTTAAGGCTATTGCTTTAACAACTATACCACGGTGACATCTAAGCAGCTCAACATAAATGAGGTTAACACATTGCTTCAGGGAAGGGAGGACAGATATGGACCTTGGGGGTTGAACCCCCTGTTTGTGAACCTTGTGTAAACCAGCTTCTCCTCTTTTCTGTTTTCAGGTGTCTTAGACAGGCAACTGCAGTATTGTCAGATGGAGTTTTGTATTACTGAGAGCAGTGCAGCTGTGATCATCTTTGTGGTTTCCACACCTGCTTAACCAAAATAGTGCAGCTCAAGAACCAGGAGGATAGATTGAGGTATGTGGCCTTTACTTCCATCACCTTCCGTGAAAGGAAGAAAAACCCACATGTCTCATTTGGATTCTCCTGGTGTGGAGCCAACTCTTACTAGCAGTAACCCTATTCCTCAACAACAAATCTACCACAGTGACTTAGATTCTCTTCCTTATGTAGCCATTTACTTTGGAACAGGGACTGGCTTACTTTGCACATCATAGCTGAGATATCGTCATCTACCTACAGTTGCATATACCCTTGCATTCACTTGCTTCTTTCCTAGATTCTGCAATGATTTGACATCAGAGTGGCTAGCAGGTAATAGAATGAATGACAGACCCCAATAAAGATTGTCAAACTTTCTATATGTCACCTTGTTGTTATATTGAAAAGGGCCCATTCAGCAGTCCCTCCTGAACCCCTATCTACCTTGGACTCTGTCCACTAAACTGCTGATGCTACAAGGTTAAAATCACACAGGAAAGTTTAAACTATAAAATTTTTTTTGATTCAAATAGAAAACTTTTTTTAAAATTTAAACTTTAGAACAAAATAACTATTTACATAACACATAACGCAGGGAAAGAGGGTGGGTGCCCCCCAAGAGCAGCTTGAGCTACCTCAGGCGAGGGGGGCGGAAGAGGTGCAGTTATTGAGAGGGTGTGTGGCTGCTGGCACCATGCCTTCTTTCGGCTACCAGCCGCAAGAGGGCATGTTCCATCCTCTCAACACACCCTCTCAATACCTGCACCTCTTCCAAGAGGGCAGAGTAGGGCTCTATCTCCCTGACCACCCCCTCCTGAGGCTGGTCGGGCTGCTCCTGGGGGGGGGGAACAGCAAGGAAAGGGGGTGGGATGGGAACAGGAAGGGCAGGAGAGTGAGGGGAAGGGCTATGGGTGGGGGAAGGGGAAGGTCCAACAGGGGATGGTGAAGGTGGTCCTGGGGGGGGGGAACAGCAAGGAAAGGGGGTGGGATGGGAACAGGAAGGGCAGGAGAGTGAGGGGAAGGGCTATGGGTGGGGGAAGGGGAAGGTCCAACAGGGGATGGTGATGGTGGTCCTGGAGGTAGTGGTGGGGCAGGCGGTGGGAGTCCAGGGGGCAGTGGTGGGGCAGGCAGTCCAGGGGGCAGTGGTGGGGCAGGCGGTGGAGGTCTAGGGGGCAGTGGTGGAGGTCCAGGGGGCAGTGGTGGGGCAGGCGGTGTGGGTGGTCCTGAGGGCTGCCAGGCCTCCTCCTCCTCCTCCTCCTCCTCTTCCATCTCCTCTTCCTCCTCCTCCTCCGCCGAGGACCAGGATGGGGCTCCCTCCATTAGTTGTGGGGCCTCCTGAGGGGGTGCCTGCGCTGCTGCTTGACAAGAGAGAAATAGGATACAGTCAGATATGTCCACAACACTTTTGAACATGACATTCTTTACTACGTTATTTTCTTCAAATGCTAATAACAGGATGAAAAGCACCTACTCCACTGTAAACATCAAAATGTAGCGTAAGTAAGTGAGGCAAGTAGAACACCATAACGCCATTGTGACATGATATCACAATAGCAGCTTTACTGCAGATTTTATGATTAAGAATGGTTTACAGCTATTCAAGCATTTTCATCTATTTATTCTGGTAGGCTGATCACAAAGAAACACACGCTGGACTCATTACTCACCAGCTTCAGCGCGCAATTCCTCCCTCACCCCCTCAAGGAAGGCCCGCTCCTGGCGCCTCAGCAGCCGCCCCCTTTTCCTGAGATCCTCAACCTGGATAATAGAGAAAGAGAGAAAGAACAGAGAGGGAGGGATATGATGAGTGCCATCTAGCACTGTGGCATAACATGTTTACTTAAGTATTGACCTCTATAAGCACATAAAAATAGAGTACGCTGCCCTCCAAGAGCCCCTATCCGCTTTGCTGCCTGCCTCCACCCCATTCTGCCACATGTTTTACATGAATTTATTCACGTACTCCAGCATTTTCCCCTTTCTGTGCTGGAGGCATCGCTATCTCTCTACTGTACCTGGGACAGTAGGGGGGGTGTGAGGTGACATGGCCAGCATCACAAGGAGGAGTGTGAGATTGAACTCACAACCCCAGGGTGCTGAGGCTGTAGCCTATCAGCACTGCCCCACATTACAGCATGTCCTGGTGAGCTTACAATCATGCAGCAGGGGCAATAAAATAGTTTGGTCAGAAGGAGCAGCGTGGCTTGAAACCCCTGACGTCAGGGTACTGACGCTGTCACTTTAAACGTCATACCACTATCTCCCTAGACCAGCAGATTGATACAGGAAAGTTGAAGGTATTTGAAATGACATAGCAGCACTTTAATATATTTGTTTTCCTTTGGCAAAGTTGATTTCAAGATGTTTCTATTACAAATGCGAAGCTTGTGACCCAAAAATTAGTTGTGTGCATGTTGTGAATGGAATAGATGCCTTCTAGGAGCTGAATTTGTCATTTGAAATCCTACTACTGCTCCTTTGGGATGTGCTTTAATTTCAGTATTCAATGTAAAAGATTTATTATGCACAATTGTAGTTTTTAAAAGGAATCAAAATTTACCCACAAAAACATGAACAATTTGATTGAGACAGGTTTCCATCATTACATTTTACATGATTATTTGTGAGGGCCTGACTTGGAATACTTACTTCCCTGGGACATGAGGCTCTTCTGTTATACCGCCGGGTCAGGCGGGTCCAGGAGTCCCTGAACTGCAGGTATTACCTGCGATGGCCTGCCACTCTGAAATAGTGGTGCTCATGCACTAAAAAGAGCCTGGTCAGCAGCCTGGAGTCTTCAGTGGTGAAGTTTGGCTGTCTCCTGGCAGCCATTTTAGGAGAAATAACTGCGTATGAAGAACGGGCGATTCTATGACGTCACAACGCAAAAAAAACGCGATGACGTGTTTGTGCCGCTTGGGCGTGCTTGCAGCGGCCGCTCCGCGCTACATCAACACTGTAGATTACATCCTAAACCACGCCGATATCAGAACGCTTAGAAGCTTACCATGTAAACCTAATGAAACTTCACCTCCCCCAAACACAATGACAAATTATAAATGAAATAAATGAAGATTGGGAAGTAGGAGGTTCACATATTTTAGCTTAGCTATGCATGTTTGGGTGGGTGGAAAAACAAAATAATATTATGTCTTTGGTAACCTTAATCAGGACTTGAACCCCTGACCTTTGGAAGATACATGCAGTGCTTTTAAGCACTGAGCTATGTTGGGGATTTGGGAATGGGAGTCTCCAGAAATGGCTTTAGGTACAAGCTTTGACAAGGGGTAATCATTGCAAGTATCTACAGGTGTATTTGATCTATGCACACCCAATGAACGTGCAAACAGATTTCAAAATTCTAATGGCTTCTATGACGTCAGACGCTACATCGGCGTCGAGAGTATATAAGGAGCTTTAAAAAACCATTATTTTGTCTCCTTTAGACTCCCGTGCGTTCGTGATTCTGGTGCTTGATTTGTGATATTGTGACTTTGTACTGTGATCTTATTGTTTCTCCTTTCCTCCATCTTCTCCCTTTTGTTGTGTACTTGTCAGTTGGTGTCTTTGGTCTGGTGTTGGTTTGAGAGATGGCTGACAACTTTGAGTTTGTCTTACGTGTGGTGGCCCTTGATAGATTGCTGCGCAGAGGAAGGGGTCTGGCCCCGGCCCTGGCCCCGAGGCGTGGGCAGGTTAGAGGTAGAGGAAGAGGTCCGGCTGTGGCCCTGGGGCGTGGCCAGGTTAGAGGCAGAGGCCCAGGCCGACGCCGATGCCAGGCTCCCAGGGTATATAGGCCCAGGGCAAACTTCCTTGATATGACAGATGAGCAGTGTATTGGTCTCTTTAGATTTAATCGGGAGACCATAGTTCATCTCTGTGAGCAACTGCAGGTGGATTTGGAGCGCACCACTCTTAGGGGACATTCCCTTCCAGTTTATGTACAAGTAACTACAGCCCTGGGGTTTTTGGCTACAGGAACCTTCCAAAGTCCCCTGGGAGCTGGGGCTGGCATCAGTCAACCGTCTGTATCCAGGATAATCAATAAGTTTTTGGAAGTCTTTTTAAGGCGTATTGCTATGTATATCCAGTTTCCGATGAGTGAGGCAGAGCAGCGACGCACAATGAGGGGTTTTGCTCAACTGGCACGTTTCCCCTCTGTCCTGGGAGCTATAGACTGCACACACGTAGCACTCAGACCACCTGCTGAAACTGAAAGGCAATTTAGGAACCGGAGGGCATATCATTCCATGAACATGCAGGTGGTCTGTAGTGCTACCATGGAGGTGACAGATGTGTGTGCCAGCTTCCCAGGGTTCTGCCACGACGCTTATATCCTGGCCCACTCCGGCCTAGGTGGCAGGTTCCAGAGGGGTGAAATCCAAGGTGGATGGCTGGTTGGTGAGTTAACGTACTACTGCAGATAAAGCTTTGCTACATTAACCGCCTTTCTCTCATTTTACCACAGGGTCATGGCTAACTTTGGAGGATGATGCAGAACAATGGACAACAGATATGTGCCCCTTTTCTAATATTGTTTCTCCTTGTAGGTGATCGTGCCTATCCCCTGAGGACGTGGTTGATGACCCCAATTGTGCGTCCCCAACAGCCAGAGGAGGAGCGATATAACCGGGCCCTGAACACCACAAGGACCATCGTGGAACATGCGTTTGGGTTGCTCAACTCCCGCTTTAGATGTCTACACCGCTCAGGAGGGCAACTGCTGTACAGACCCGACAAGGTGTCCAGGATGTTTGTTGCCTGCTGCATGCTACATAACCTAGCGCTGAGAAGACGGATGCCAGACCCTCCTGAGCCGGTCCAAGACAGTGACGATGACGAGGACATCCAAGCTAGACGCAGGCCTCTACCTGAGCAAGAAGAGCGTAGGAGAGGGCAGGTGGTCAGGGACAACCTAATAAGAGCCCATTTCTTGGGATAATGGTGAGTATATTTATGTGTACCCCAAACAGCTTCTCTCTCTCTGTCTGTCTCTGTCTCATGTGAGTGAATGTGATGATGCCTCTTTCTCTAGGCAGAAGTTAAAGTTCAGATGTCCCTGACCAGCAAAGCAAGAAGTTATTGGTAGCAGCTCAAGTATTAAAGGTAGAATAATAGGTAAGAATCAAATATAGCTATCTTTGTTTTTGGCCTCATTCACTATGTTGCTCCTGTATATCATTTCATTAGCAGGCTTTATGATGAATTGCCCACATGTCAAATAGCTAACAGCTTTCATACTCTTGTTGCAGGTTGAATGTCCAAGACTTTCATCGTCACCATACAAGGGCATCGTAATGTGCTTCTCGATGGCCTGGTAAGAGCTAGCAGTTTAGGACCTCTTGGTTTTTTGTTGTTTTACCAACAACAAATTGTATATCGACACATGCTGGTGTTAGGTTAGCATGTGTGTTGATTGAACACCCCCTTAGTTTTAGGTATAAATGACATCTATAGTGGAAGCTCAGAGAAAGCCGATTGGATGACCTATACTGCTAAAATGTTAAAACTATGGCTATCAGAAGCCTATATGCTACTCAGCTTTCCACACCTTGTAGGAGTTAATGATGGTATTGGTCTACAAGTTTCTGTGTAGCATAAGACTATAGCACCCCCCCCCCTCCCTTCTCCATGCTGGTACTTCAAGTTCAACTGAAGCTATAGGGTAACTGTAGGTATTGTGACAGTTTGAGGTGGGGGACTTTTCCAATGTATTAACATGCTTCCCCTCTTTGCAGGTGTTCGGGCCCAGCTGATCTCCTCCTCCTCCTCCTGTGGCTAGCATCTCATCGTGAAGCTGTTCCTGTGATATGGGCGGATCCTGTGACGTATTCCTGATACTTGTGCATAGGTAGGTATGAGACATTTGTGCTCACTTCTACTAACCTTCAACATTCTAACCAGTGTGTGTAGGTTCTTAGCTCACATATGGACTCTGTAACAAGGAGGACGGCTTTTATTTCCCTTGCTTCTATGGCAGAAACCTCTGGCCTTTATTCTCTGACCTCCTTACTTTCCTGTCTTCCTTTTCCTACATCCTGCCTTACCCTACCATGAGGAAATCTTAATATTTCACAGGCACTGACATTGTACCCTTTCCTCCTGTAGGCTGGGAGTTGATTTGGACCTAGGAGTGGCTTACTCTGTATACCGGTGTAGCTGTGATCCATCTCAGCGAACTGCAGTTGCATGTGTTACAATTTCACACCGCTTTTCTGGACTTTTGAGTGTCAATGAAATGACATGATATTCTACAATAAAAATCTTAAACCATTTAAGGATGTTGTGATTACTTACCAAAGGAATGCCATTATTGTAGCATATAGGACGCCGAATGTTAAGCGCCTAAACGGAATAGATTCATTCAGTAGTACAGTTCGGTTTTAACACCCTCAACTCCTTCAGCTGACACAATACTCATTTGAATAAAATTACAAGATACAGACCAATCACATCTCATTTTCATCTGAAACAGCACATTAGCAATACCAGATACAAAACATTAGAGAAGTTGAATTTGCGTGTGATCAAAACAGCACTTTTGGACTATGTATTCAATCATACTTGAGACTATGGATTTCGGGTCAGTGAAAGCAGTGCTTTAAACCATTGAGCTACCACTTTTTTGTGTCAGCTAATTGTGATATGATAGCTAAGCTGATTATACCTTGGCACATCACTAAGGTATGCTATGACAAGGGAACCAGAGACACAGGTGTAGGTCAGTGAGTAAAAGCACTATATCAATCATCTGTAGGTTGTGAGTTCAACTCCCGGCTTGTCTTTTACTTGTGGCATATCTACCTTCCAGGTGCACCTTGATGATGTCACAATGAGGTCAGTATTGTGCTGCTGGCTACTTCCTCTTCCTGTGAACTAGAAGCCACATTCAGGTCTGATCTGTGTTTTGATTCTGTTTCTAAGTTGGGCCAGTGTAAGTTATGGGATTTACCTTTGTTGTGAAGAATGAGCTGATTGTAGGAATGTTTTAAGACCAGGAGAGTGTTCTTTCGAGCAAGATATCACTTCTAAACTATCCTCTCTGAAATAATGTCTCTGGGAAATCGAGAGAAAGCTTATTGGATGACTTAGGGTGCCTTTCCTGCCAGTCTTTGTGGAACTTAAACGAAGTTTATAAGAAGTCTATATTGTGTTCAAAGTCCTATCCTTTCCACTTCCCTGGGACATGAGGCTCTTCTGTTATACCGCCGGGTCAGGCGGATCCAGGAGTTCCTAAATTGCAGATATGACCTGTGATGGCCAGGCACTACAAAGTAGTGATGCTCGTTTGGTAGGAAGAGCCTGGTCAGCAGCCTGGAGTCCTGTGTAGAGAAATTTGGCTGTCTCCTGGCTGCCATTTTATAGGAAATAACTGCATATGAAGAACGGGCGATTCTATGATGTCAGTGCAAAAAAAACCGCGATGACGTCTTTTGTGCCGCATGGGCGTACGTGCAGCGGCCAGTCCACTCTACATCAATACTGTTGATTACATGCTCAATGACGCCTATATCGCTGTTGTACAAAAAAGTACAGCAGAACGCTTAGAAGCTTACCATGTAAACCTAATGAAACTTCACCTCCCCCAAACACAATGACAATTTATAAATGAAATAAATGAAGATTGGGAAGTAGGAGGTTCACATATTTTAGCTTAGCTATGCATGTTGGGGTGGGTGGAAAAACAAAATAATATTATGTCTTTGATAACTTTAGTCAGGACTTGAACCCCTGACCTTTGGAAGATACATGCAGTGCTTTTAAGGACTGAGCTATGTTGGGGACTTGGGAATGGGAGTCTCCAGAAATGGCTTTAGGTACAAGCTTTGACAAGGGGTAATCATTGCCAAGTATCTACAGGTGTATTTGATCTGAGAACACCCAATGAACGTCCAAAACAATTTCAAAATTCTAACGGCTTCTATGACGTTAGGTGCTACTTTATGGTTAGGGTTAGGGCTACAGTTAAGTAGCTCGGTAGCTCAGTGAGTAAACGCGCTGTACCAATCATCCATAGGTTGTGAGTTCAACTCCCGGCTTATCTTTTACTTGATTATGCTGCAGGAGTGTGTTGTTGGGGTGTTGCAGGGGTGTCTAGGATGATAGAGAATAGTCACTTGCATTTTCAACAATGCATTTGAATTTCTTAAGATGAAACCTTAGTGAGCCGGGGGAGGAAGGTCACCGCAGCCTCGCGCCTCAGATGAAAAGGTTAATTTTTTAGGGACTGTGTAAGCTGATCTGGGACAGTCTTCAGCAACTCGGAGCCCTCCTCCCGGCTGGGCAGAAGTAGGAGGCTTTGGCGGTGGTGGTTTTGGTGGTGAGTGAGGGCGGGAGGGGGGAGTCGCCTGGCTGGCTCCTGCTGGCCACAGGCCTACTGATCACAGAGCAGAGATCAAAGAAGCACGCAGGTATGTGCGCATGCGCGGCTAGGGTTTTATTATATAGGATATACACCTATCGTATCTCATTTTCATCACAAACACATTAGCGAGACTATACACAATACATTACAAAGTTGAGCTTGGGTTTGATAAAATAAACAGCATAATTTTGACTCTGTATTACATTTATTGAACCATACTTAAGAATATGGGTGTTGCATCCGTAACAACGGTGCTTTACACCATTGAGCTACCAGTCTTTTGCCTCAACTGACTGTGATATGATAGCTAAGTAGAGTATACTTTAGCACATCACTAAGGTATGCTATGACAGGGGAACCAAAGACACAGGTGTAGGTCAGTGAGTAAAAGCACTATATCGATCATCTGTAGGTTGTGAGTTCAACTCCCAGCTTGTCTTTTACTTGTGGCATATCTACCTTCCAGGTGCACCTTGATGATGTCACAATGAGGTCAGCATTGTGCTGCTTGCTACTTCCTCTTCCTGTGAACTAGAAGCCACATTCAGGTTTAATCTGTGTTTTAATTCTGTTTCTAAGTTGGGCCAGTGTAAGTTATGGGATTTACCTTTGTTGTGAAGAATGAGCTGATTGTTGCAATGTTTTAAGACCAGGAGAGTGTTCTTTCGAGCAAGATATCACTTCTAAACTATCCTCTCTGAAATAATGTCTCTGGGAAATCGAGAGAAAGCTTATTGGATGACTTAGGGTGCCTTTCCTGCCAGTCTTTGTGGAACTTAAACGAAGTTTATAAAAAGTCTATATGGTGTTCAAAGTCCTATCCTTTCCACTTCTAATAGGAAGTGAGTATGACATTTCTGTACAGCTTTCTGTGTAGCATACATCTACCGGTTCCCACCTTCCATACTGATAATGTAAGTTCAACACCCACTCGGTACGTTTCATCTTCTAGTTCTCCTTTGAAACATAACATATTTTTTTTCCTTGTATTAATGGTAAACTGTACAATTCTGATATCCTAGAGGAAAAAGATACAACACAGCAGTGTTCTCTGTCTGCCATTCCCTACCTCACCGATATTGCTAGATCAACTAATATATAGTTTACAAAATGGTATACTGTGTTTTGGTTATCTTTTTCATCATCCTATACTTACAATGCTGAATGAGTGATAATAAAGAGTATAAAAAAAGTATAATCTTAAGAAAAAAAAAAAAAAATCGTACCCACGTCTATCACGGGTCCATTGGAGACGTCTTAATGACGTTTCAGAAACCTGCAGTCTATATTGCGCGAATAGGTTGTAGGAACGTCTACCGCACGCCTAAGTACCGTTTGATTGGCACTTGCGTTTACCGGACGTCTAAAGCACGCCTAAGTTAGACGTACTAATAGAGAATTTACCCCAAAGTGTAGGCTCCGCCAAAGCTTCTTAGCTTAGTCACTAGGTGGGCATGGCTGTGTACCTAGATTCCTACTTCCCTTTCCAGTCCACCCTTCCCAGTCCATGGAAGTTCTTAGGGGTAGATGATTGCTGGCTGGTGGGCCTGCCCCTGTGGCAGCCTCCTGGTGGTTATCCTTTAGCTCTGAGAGCTCATATCCCCACATTCATTTGAGCCTACAAGGTTTATTCCCATCCATTAGATAACCTCTTACAATGCATAACAAGTGTTTAGAGCAGGGGTGCCCAAAAGGTCGATCGCGATCGACCGGTAGATTGCGAAGGCAACGCATGTCGATCGCATTGCCTTCGCATTCTACTTGCTTCCCAAGAGCCAAATGGACCCGAAGCATCCTGTGTATGATTTGCGTCCAGCAGCTCCACTCACTACCTGCACAGAATGGCGCCAGTCAGTCAGCCTCGATCCCCCTCCCCCCACCATCCTACCTTCTCTCAGGGATTCCCAGGCCAGCCCTGGAGCTTTCCCCTCTGCCACAGGCCGCCCCACCAGAAGTAGGAAGTTGCGTCAAGTGGGAGGGACTGGGGGGCAGGAAGTGGCAGAGAGCACGAGTACCCTCGGAGACGGCGGTGCAGAGGGTAGAAGCGGGAGGAAGGAAGGATTCGGGGGTGCGGGGGGGGGGGGAGAGAACCGATCAAACGCCTCTTTGCTTTCATCCTTGGAAATACATGCAGAAAACTCCCGTTCCGTGCAGCAGTTTGTGACAGGTAGTGTTTGTGGCTCCTAGGGGGAGGAGGGGAGGTGGTGGTTTGGAGGTCTGTTCCCCGATGGGCACCCCTGGTTTAGAGCATTCATCCCTCTGTGTATGATTTGCATATGGTTACCCTCCCCCTCTGCACACTCAGCCATATAACTTTCATAAATTGGATACAATCCTCCTGAAGTCAGATAAGTGGAAACCCCTTTTCAGTTTTAACATAAACAAATGTATCAAAATCCAAGAAAAGGTACCACCTTAGAAATTGAGTTATTCAGCTAGCTAAGTAATCAAGATGTGTATTCAAATGCAGAAAATGTTTCTATCATTTCATTTGCCAGCTATACCATTTCAATTAACAAATTTTTTTATTTATGAATACCCTGTTTTCCCCGAAAATAAGACCTATCCTGAAAATAAGCCCTAGCATGATTTTTAAGGATGCTCCTAATATAAGCCCTACCCCCAAAATAAACCCTAGTTAAGATCAACAGCCACTTCCCGACTCCATTCCTGACACTAGTGCTACCTGATTCGCCAAAAAAAATCAGACTTGTCAATTCAGCAACCCCCCCACCCCGGTGAGACCTGACATGCCTCCGCTCCGAGGCCTCCTAAAGCAGCAGTGGTGGCAGCGCTCTGAATGGGCTGCTTTGTGGTCTTCCCCCACTGGGGCTTTCCCTCTGCCACATCACAGTGGAAGGAGGGTCATTAGGGGTCTGCTGCACAGGGGGATGGAAGGGAGGGAGGGATAGAAAGATGCTACACGGGAGGGGGGGATAGAGAGGAAAGAGGAAGAACTTGGTTGGAGGAGAGGAAGGGAGAAATGATTGTTGTACATGAAAAATAAAAAAATTAAGACATCTCCTGAAAATAAGCCCTAATGCATTTTTGGACCCCAAATTAATATGACACAGTCTTATTTTCGGGGAAACACAGTAGAACCCAACTGACATTGTTGCCTTGTTTCTCAAGAAAGCATGCACTAAGGGATCCTTTTACAAAGATGTGCTAGTGTTTTTAGCACACGCACCAGATTAGCATGCGCTAGCCGAAAAATTACCGATTGCTTAAAAGGAGGCGGTAGCGGCTAGCATGCGCTATTCTGCGCATTAAGGCCCTAACACACCTTTGTAAAAGAAGCCCAATGACTTGGTATCTTTTTTAGACCCACTGTTCATAAACACCTTTTTCTAAGCTCTGACAGAAATCCACTCCTAAAAAGAGGGGGGGGGGGGGCGGCGGATTCATATACATGAAATAAATTTGCTTGCATTGTTTCCAGCCATGCAATTTTGCCATGTGTTTTCATCTGAAATCCAGATTAGTTTAGTTATACTCCAAGACCCTCTTGAGAAACACACATGAAAGACAGCAAGTACTGTTAGTAAAATTAACATTTTATTTCATCATTAGTTTATGAGATATGTATTCGTATTTGAAAGAGACACTCCACTCCTGACCAATCCTACTGGTTGGCTTTGAAGATCTCTTTATCAGGAATATGACCTCTATATGCCATCCGCAGCACTTTCCATACCTCCCTAAGAGTAAGAAAAAAAAAAGCTTTTTTGTTACAAGTCACGCGACAGCTAGCACGCGCTATACACCTAAAACCTATCTGTTCTTGTTGTTTTCTGCTGCATCTTATTCGAAACTGTAAAGCTTCCGACGAATCAGCTGTTCCTCCGAACCGGAAGTTCTCAGTGGAAGTACTGAGGGCGCCATTTTGACTTCTTGTGTGGACTTCCTTCCGTTGTACGATGAATGTTGTGGTGAAGGAGCGAGTCTGGAGCGGGCGGTAATCTTTCCCCGGTGGTGAATTTGCCAGTGAGCGTGAGAACTGCAGGACGGAGAACCAAAGGAGCGGTTGTAGACGCTGCCTAACATGTACGGAGGGTCGCGGAAGAGCGGAAAGGGGGAACGTAAGAGCACGGCCTCGACCGAAGAGGCTGGCGGCAAGAAAGCGGAGCTCTTGGTCTTCGGCTATGCCTGTAAGGTGTTCCGCGACGACGAGAAAGCTCTGTTCCACGAGCAGGGGAAACACCTCATCCCATGGATGGGAGACCGCAAAATCCTGATCGATAGGTCGGTGTGCCATTAGCCAGGCTGCTGTTGCACTGCATGCTGTTTGACCCATCCTTTTCTTTTCCTACAGGACAAGTCCGTCGCGTGGACCACAGTGCATATTGAGAGCCATCCCCAGATTAGATGGTCTCCCATTTCTTCCTCTCTCTCTCTTTCTCTCTTGACTTTCTGCAGAATGTCACGGGAGAAGAAGGGTTGACACGTTTTTTTCAGATCAAAATGAAATGTCAGTCAAAATTTGAACCAGAAATCGGGGGAGGAGGGGCGTCTGCTGAAATTCTGACAAGCTTAGAGGAACTGGGCTTCATAGTTTTAACTTGGAATGCTTTTTGATCTGAAAAGGATGAAATATTTAACTTGTTTGCTCCGTCGTTTTCATTTTCTGCAGAGTTTATGTAAATTTATGTTAGTGAGTAGAATAGGAAGATAAAGACGTAAATATGGCCTTACAATCTGTCCAGCAAGGTGTGGAGGTTAGTCATAACCGCTAATTCCATTGCTTTTACGGAATGTATTTTTTGTTTTACTTTATCCTTGCTGTCTTTTAGCACCTATAACTCATGTTCAAATTGCTCATTGTGGCAAAAGTAATTGCAAATTCTTATGAGATCTATTCCAAACTAAGATGGTATAGGCCTGCTACAAAATGAATAATGCGTGGAGCAAACTTTATACATGTATGCTGATATATAAAAATTGTAAGTTAAGGAGGTTTACATCTCAACACTTCAAAATAAAGTGTAATACTATTTTGAGAAGGTTTCATATTTAACTTTTAAGAACAGTATATGTCAAATTTTTTGCAGGAGTTCAAAATGTCCTCACTAGTATTTGTCCTAGAAATATATTAACAGGGAGTATGAAATAAGGTTGGGGGGGCACTAGTGCTTGGGGGCACTAGTGCTGCAACCGCTGTAGAAATAATAGCTGCAAGACAAATTGGATGGCAGTAGTAATTTTTTTCCCCATAAACAAGTAGTGCCTTACATTTATTTGAAAAAAAAATCTAAGAGACTAACCAACAAACTACTAGTCATTCTCATATTTTTCCTTTGTGGCTTCAGAATGAACAGTTATTCTAGTCAGGTGTTTAAAAGTTATCCTCCTGTGCCTACCTCCTGCTAGCTCTCACTGCTTGAATACATGCAGATTAGTAAGGTGCGTGATAATTTCCAATGATTAAATTTCACTACTAATTATCCTACTTAGAAATGACAGGATACTTTTGCTTTAGAATGTTTCTGCTGTATTTTTGTAAACCTCCTTAAACTGCACATATATGTTACTGTTCTATGTATGTGTGTGTCTCTCTATCACATAACCCAGAACTTATTTCCTCAGCCAAATGGCTAAGGGTCGAGCCTAGCCATGATTTTACCATCAATGGACGCACGTTCTTTGGCGAAGATCTCTCCTGAGAGATAGATGGAAACTAGCAGAAAGAAGCGAGGGAATTTCCAGCCTTTGGTTCTTACGGATAGGTATTTATGTGTTCGGGTTTGTGTGAATGTAAACGTTTTGATTTAGCAAGTTACCGTGAATAGGCGGTTGAACAGTGCACGGTAAAGAGTTATTAGTAAAATGGATCTCATTATAAACCATCAATGGATATATTTTTCTCCTTAACTAAACAACTTATGCTTTGTGGCTATATAAAAATATTAAGAAAATTTCTAAGAAAAATGTAACTTTGAGCTTATGAACAGCATTTAGAGAGCTAATTTTTATTTGTGAGCTAAAATCTTTAGAAAGAAAGAAAGAAAAGAAAAAGCTGTAATGCCATTAATATAGCTTTCTATAATAAAGTACTTTAGTTCATTGTAACTGAGAGGTGTTTTGTCAACTCTAAGAAATTTAAAAGTATTTGCCTTGACCAGATAACTTCGCATTGCAGGTATGACGGACGTGGTCACCTGCATGATCTCTCTGATTATGATGCTGAACATACCACTTGGAACAGAGATTACAAACTGTCAGAAGAAGAGGCTCGAATAGAGGCCTTGTGTGATGAAGAGAGGTATTTAGCCTTGCATACGGACTTGCTTGAGGAGGAAGCAAGGCAAGGTACTGATCAAGAAAATCTTCTTGAAATAGGAATATTTTTCAATTAAACAGTAATAAAAGTATATATACTTTGCTCCTTCTCAATTTGTACTCACTTTTTCTGATATTATCTATTTAACAGTACCCAGTGGATTGGAAAAGCAAGCGTCTTTGCGTATGAGAGAGGACCTCAAGATAGTTTATTTGTAGATCCACACAGAATTTGGCCAGCTTTTGACTGGAATTTGAAAAAAAAACAAAAAACTTTACTGTACTTAACAGTATTGTACATACAAGTTAATTTATGTGTGTAGGGGGAGGGATCAAACATACTTTTATATGCATTAATGTAAGTCTTATTTTAAATCTTGACCCAATTGTGCAGAGCCTCGTTTTCAAGTATTTACTGGCAAAATACTGATTTTTTTCAATGATGGCACAATAGTGGCTTTGAGTACTTTTTATAAAAATACAATTATACTGAATGTTTCTGTGATTTTTTTAACAGATTGTATATTGTGCACAAGCACGTTTCCATTATATTAATATTAATGTTTTTCTTCAAGAGGAAGAATACAAGCGGTTGAGTGAAGCTTTGGCAGAAGATGGTGCATATAATGCAGTGGGGTTCCGTTATGGTAGTGATTACTATGACCCATCAGAACCCACAGAAGAAGAGGAACCCCAGAGAGAGAAAGGTGAGGAAACACAAGCTCTTGGATGGCTTTGTAAGAATAGGCAAAATATTCATTCCATTATATTACTGCTTCACATTTTGACATTAGAACTATTAAACTATAAATGTGGTAAAGCAACATATAAACAGGATAACATTTATGTGTTTAAATTTTTTTGCTAACCATAATATCAGGGTATGAACCTTAATACACCAAGTAGATTTACCATATGAAAATAGAGTAGCAGGAAAAAGGTGCTGTGCTACATGTGTTTCAATCTTAATATTTTAAAAAATCCCACTTTAGTCAAACAAAGTAGAAAGTAAGTGGTAAAAAATTGATAATGCCTTGAAACGATAAAAAGATGACTATGATTCAAACACTTCTGAAACAGTAATCCTCTGCAGTTGAGTCCAAGTTATTATTTGATCAGGTGTCATAGTAAATAAAGACCTGCACAAACCATCCCTACAAGATGTCCTGAATTATATCTTGCACTCAGTGCAGATTCCACTTCTTTAGACATCATAAACAGGACAGTCAGTAACTTGTCTTGCCGATCAAAAATAAAGAAGCAAAACTCTTGTTCAATAAACTTTGGTTGAAATGTAATGTAAAAAAACCCAGCAAAACTCCATTATCGGCCTCTTTTACAAAGCCGCACTAGCGGCTGCTGTGCGGCAACAGCCCCGAAGCCCTTTAAATCTCTATGGACTTCGGGGCCGTTAGCGCAGCACTGACACTAGCACGGCTTTGTAAAAGAGGCCGTCTGTATATGTACTTTTTATCAAGTAACAACTATACCTATTGTTCATAAGGTGTCCAAAAATCATTCAAACTGATTTTTTGTTTGGTGGGGAAGGGATAGAGCATCAGGCCCTGATTCTCTAAAAGTGCGTCCTGATTTTAGGCAGCTGTAGACGTCCTACAGTTGTCTAATCAGCCAATCGGGATGCACGTTTTAAAAAAAAAAATGCTCCCCAGGCAGGCCTGAAGGCGCCTCCGGGAGCCTAGGGAGACCCGCAAGATGCCTAAGCTCGTCTAAGGGCCTTAGGCGGGCCTTAGGCTGAACCTAGGTGGCCCTACGTGTCTCCCTAGTAGATGAGAAGCTTAAAAATGTAGGCCAGCAAAATGCTGGTCTACATTGTAAGTAGACGCGGCCGCTATACTTATCGCGGCAAGGGATCTCTCTGCCGCTATAAGTATAGCGGGCCGTGGCCCCTGACCGATCACTGGCAGGAGGGTGCCCAAACCCTCCTGCCCAAAGACGCACCCCCCTCCCCGACACTACCGACCGCCCCCCCACCCCCGACACTACCGACCGCCCCCCCCTGACATTACCGATCCCCCCCCCCCCGACAATATCGGTCGCTGGCAGGAGGGTGCCCAATCCCTCCTGCCCGAAGACGTACCCCCCCCCCCGGCGCTAACAACCCCCACTCCACCAAACCTGTTCTTACAGATGGGTCTTGCACGTCGAGCAAGCAGGCACGCCTCGTCGAAATGAGGCGGGCCCGCCCCTTCCCGGCCCATCCTGCCGAAGCCTAAGGCCTGATTGGCCCAGGCTCTAGAAGCCTGGACCAATCAGGCCTTAGGCATAGCGGGTCCGCCCATCCCCACTTAATCTAAGGCCTGATTGGCCAATCAGACCTTAGACTTAGTAGGGATGGGCGGACCCGCTATTCCTAAGGCCTGATTGGTCCACGCTTCTAGAGCCTGGGCCAATCAGGCCTTAGGCTTCGGCGGGATGGGCCGGGAAGGGGCGGGCCCTGCCTCATTTCGACGAGGCGTGCCTGCTTGCTCGACGTGCAAGACCCATCTGTAAGAACAGGT
Source organism: Geotrypetes seraphini (assembly GCF_902459505.1). Lineage (NCBI taxonomy): Eukaryota > Metazoa > Chordata > Amphibia > Gymnophiona > Dermophiidae > Geotrypetes > Geotrypetes seraphini. The sequence goes on along the minus strand of NC_047091.1, from coordinate 143,240,143 downwards.
TTGGTGGAGTGGGGGTTGTTAGCGCCGGTGGGGGTGCGTCTTCGGGCAGGAGGGATTGGGCACCCTCCTGCCAGCGACCGATATTGTCGGGGGGGGGGAGATCGGTAATGTCGGGGGGTCGGTCGGTAGTGTCGGGGGGGGGCGGTCGGTAGTGTCAGGGGGGGGCGGTCAGTAGTGTCGGGGGGGTGCGTCTTCGGGCAGGAGGGTTTGGGCACCCTCCTGCCAGCGATCGGTCAGGGGGCCACGGCCCGCTATACTTATAGTGGTAGAGAGATCCCTTGCCGCGATAAGTGTAGCGGGCCGTGTCTAATCTAACCCGATTCTCTAACCCGCGTCTGTAACATGGATGCCGGTTACAGAATCGGGGTTTAGTTTAGGCCGATTCTGAATAGGATGCCTCTCCCGGGCGTCCTATACAGAATCAGGGCCTAGGTGTCTTGCGGGCCTCGCCTTCAATATAGGCGGCCTGCCTGGGGAGCATTTTTTTAAAAAAAACGTGCATCCCGATTGGCTGATTAGTAAGCTGTAGGACGCCTACAGCTGCCTAAAATCGGGACGCACTTTTAGAGAATCAGGGCCTCAGTTTTTCCAAATGGGTTGGTTTTGCATGCACAAACAAAAAACTGTTGAAAAGCACTACAGGAATGAACAAGCCAATATGTTACTCTGTAACATTAACAAAAGTGGAGAAAAAAGCTCAGAAATAATAGAAGCAATATAACTGTCTAAAAGCTGATTCATCAGAAGCTGCTTAAATAAAGTTATAGGCACAAAAAAAAAACCTCCACTCATAGTTCATCTTGTAGTGTACATAGGCAACTCATTATATGTAGTGAAGGACACGGTTAGGAACTTACCTGAACTGCTCCAGAAAACCTTCACCGCAGTCTTCAAATGCTGCTCCTGGTTAAAGTACACCACCACATCTTAACAACATAACTGGTCTAGCTTCGGTTTTGCACGTACCATGGAAGTAATGAACCTTGCTTCTAAGCCAGGTTTTGTGGAGTAAGGTCTGTCTTTCAAATTTATTACTAATTCTTGATTGAAGTACTTGCATTGTGCCAAAGAGAGCCTATTTATTCAATGGTTGCGCCTATTTTGTGGAATGCCCTTCCTTTGGGCCTGAGACAGGAGAACAACCCTAGCCAAGTTTAAATCCAGTCTCAAAACTTTTCTTTTTAAAGATGTTTATGAGATATTTAGCTAGGACTAAACACATATGAGACTTAGACAACGGGCATATTTCAGATAATTCCCCTCTCCCTTTTTTTTCCCACCCCCTCCTTTTTTCCGCTTTTGTAGGATGTATTACCTGTTGTTTGATTGTATTTTATGTTGTCTTTTCCCCATATTACTAATATTTTTTAAAAAATTTCTTTTTATTATAAATTTTGTGCAATGTACACTGTTTTGGTATTTAAAGCAGTATATCAAGCTTAAATAAAAAAAAAAAGTTAACACGTGTAGCCATTTTATCCAGGTGTGCTTAGAAATACTTTTTAATGTGGGCTATGGCATCAGAGAATCTTGCTATCTTTTCTTGGTAGTTTGAAAACTACTTGTGTTTTTCTTCCATTTTTATCTTGTGAAAATCTAACTCCACATCTTGCTGTATTAAGTAGGTGAAGCTAGTACATCACTATATAAGTGTTTGTCTAGCAATGTTTATGAAACTCGCTCGCAGATACAGTGTGATTTTACTGCATGAGTTGAATAGCTTCTATTTGATTATAGAAACACTACAGGGCCCTTTTACTAAACAGTGGTTAAAAAGTGGCCTTAGTGCATCCTGATATGCTAAGGTCATTTTTACTGCTGGGGTAAAATGACTGATTTTTTCTATTTTCAGTATTAATGGCCAAGTACTAATTTCCCATTAGTATGTGAACCCCTACTATAGCCTGTTATGTAGGTAGTAAGGGGGAAATTCTGTAAATGGCATCTAAAAAGATAGGTGCATATCTCTTGTTATTCACACATAGGTATGATTCTGTAATAGACGCCTAACTTAAAACTTAGGCATCTGCAATGTACGCCAGGGTTTTAAAGGTCTATGCTACAGGTGCACAAGTCTTTCTCTGTCCCTAAACACGCCTACTTTGGCGTCATCTTTTGTAGAATCATACCTAGAGAATGACATGGGGACAAATTTTCCCCATCTCCGCAGGAACTCAATTTCCCCAACCCATCCCCGTGAATTTGTCTCTGTCCCTGCCACATTTATGTAAGCTCTGCCTTAACCACACAAGCCTCGTTTTTTAGCACTCTCCAGACCGATATAGGAAATCTTACAAGCGAGTATATATCTCATCATGACCAGCAGGTGGAGTCTTCTTTCAGTCTCAGCAGGTGTGAGGAGCTGTACCCATCTCTCTTCATAGGACTGTTGGAATTTGTTTAGGATCCTAGTCCCCGTTTTTGTGCCGGATTAAGCTTGGGTGGGACCTGTGTGGGGATACGTCCGACCTCGGGGGTGTAAAACCTGGCAGGTCTCGTGTTGGGTCTCTCCCCCCCCATTTCCTCCACCTCCCCAACATTTTTTTAGAGGTGCCTCAGCAGTAAACCTTGCCCCCTAAGTCAAGCAAGGCATGTTGCTTTGAGAGCCAGTGGAGCCTGTTCTGAAAAAAAAAAAAATCCTGAGGTAATGCCGGTCTGAAGGGTTGCTTTCCCTTTAAATATGCTTTAATTTACTGTGTTTTTAACTAACCAGCACTTTTCGTCTAGCTAGGTCGCGTATGGACCAATTGAGCACGTCTCAGGGGAAGTGGTGCACAATTTGGTCCAGACGCAAGGCACTCATGGCTTGCCTGAACTCGGCGGTTCGGGCTGGTGCGGTGGTGGAGCTCCATCTTCATCAATTGCAGGTGTCCAGAGCTCCCCGCTGCTATTGCCTTGCGAGTCGGCAGGGAGCAGTGGGGCAGCCCAGTTTTCCCCACCACCCACAGAGGGATTTCCTCAGCCGCTGACGGTAAGGGTAAAAAGGATTCCCTTACTGCCGGTTCGGCTCGGGACTGCCATTCAGCTGATGCCGGCTTGCCTGTTTTAGCGGCTGGGACAGTTCAGGCTTCCCAGCCGCTACAGGCCCTGGAGGGGTTATTTTTGGTGGGAACTTCGCCATTTTCACAGACAAGCCCCCTCCATTTTGTCTGCAACCTCAGGTGACCTTCCTCAATGTGCTGGAGACCAGAGCCGTCCATCTGGCACTATTAGCCTTCCACTCCTTCTTGTCGGGCAAGTCAGTCCAAGTTCTGCCAGACAATGCCACAGCGGTGGCCTATGTCAATTGTCAGGGGGGCACCAAGAACACTCAGGTAGCGAGGAGGCAGCTCTGCTCATGGACTGGGCAGAGTCTCACCTTCAGGACATCTCGGCTTCCCACATAGCCGGAATGGAGAATGTTCAGGCGGATTTCCCCAGTTGTCATCTGCTAGATTCCGGAGAGTGGTTTCTAAGCCATGTGGCCTTTCAGTTGATAGTGCAGTCTTGGGGGTCAGCCCCTGATGGACACAAGTGTCGATGCCAAAAAGCCCCGCTTCTTCAGTCGTCGCAGAGACGGTCAGGCCGAGGGCCTAGATGCTCTGGTTCAACTATGGCTACCGGAGGGGCTGTTGTATGTGTTCCCTCCATGGCCATTAGTGGGCAGAGTTCTTCGCATTGTTTGTCACCCGAGCCTTGTGGTTCTGGTGGCTCTGGATTGCCCTCCGACATCTGTGGTATGCGGATCTGGTGCCAGATCATCTTCCTCTGCCTTTTTCCCGATTTGCTGACTCAGGGCCCCTTTCCCATGTTCTGTCCGGGTCCCTTTTGTCTTACGGCTTGGCTCTTGAAAGGGAACACCTAGGTAAGAAGGGGTATTCAGATAAAGTGATCTCCACCCTCTGGGATCTCGGAGGCTTTCCACATCTCGCGGGTGTGGCGTATCTTTGAGGACTGGTGGGTGCGTGGAGTGGTCTCTTTTTGCGCTTCTCTGCCTAACATCTTTGAACTCTTGCAGGATGGCCTGGGCAGGGGCCTGGCTTGGTCTTCTCTCCGGGTTCCGCTGGCGGCCTTGGCCTTTCGGGGGTTGTTACGAGGTCAGCGTATGACTGCCATTCCTGGTGTTGTTCGCTTCTTGTGGGTGGCCAAATTGCTCAAGCCTCCCGTGTGGCCGGCTGTTCCCTCTTGGGATTTGAATCTGGTCCTGTCCGAGCTGGTGCTGCCCCCCTTTTGAGCTTTTGGGTGCTTGCTTGTTGAAGGATCTTACTCTTAAGGTGGTCTTCTTGGTGACTATTACTTCTGCTAGATGTGTTTCAGAGCTGCAGGCTCTCTTTTGTAGGTCTTCCTTCCTAGAGTTTTCTAGGGAGCGGGTAGTGTTGAGGCCTGTTCCTTCTTTTCTGCCAAAGGTAGTTTCTCCTTTTCATGTCAATCAGGCAGTGGTCCCCCTGGTATTGGGTAGTCGGGAGGGATCTTCTGAGCAGAAGCAGTTGTGCAAATTAGATATATGTCGGGTTCTTCGCTCTTATGTGCAGAGGACCCAGGAATTCGGGAGATGAGATCATCCCTTCTTGCAGGTCCTCGTTAGGGAATGGAGCTTCTAGGGCTACCATTGCACGTTGGATCAAAAGAGTCTATTGCGTCCGCTTCGCTTCTTCTGAACCAGCCTGTTCCGGAATTTCTCAATTCTCTTTCCACTCGGGGTCCTGCGGCATCTTGGCCTGAGGCTTTGCTGGTCCAGTGGACATTTGTACTGCTGCTGTTTAGTTTTCCTTGCATTCCTTTGTCAGACACAGCCTTGTGGATGTTCAGGCGCATCGGGACGCAGTGTTCGGTGAGCGTGTTCTGATATCGACCCTTTGAGGGTCTCACCATTGATGGAGATTGCTTTGTTACGTCCCGCTTGTAAGATTTCCTATACCAGTCTAGAGAGTGCTAAAGAAGGAGAAATTTTCTTGTGGCTGTTGCGCTTGCAGATTTTTGTTTTTCTGTGGGTTCTAGTATTTTTCTAGGGCCGGGGAGAATTGAAGAACAGCGGCTGTGGCTTGGCTGGCGAGCTGTGGGGACATTTTCTTTCTGGGATCACTCCTCTGCATTTTCCAACAGCATTTGGGCATATTAGTTATTACTCCTGTTCAGAGTAGAAAGTAAATTAGTAAATTAATTTCCCCTTTGTCCCCATCCCATCCCAGCGAGTTTTGTCTCTGTTCCTGCTGCATTCCTGTAAGCCCTACTTTAACCACACAAGCCTTGAACACTTAGGATTTTAAAGTGTTTGAGTCTTGTACAGATGAGGACAGAGCTTCCAGGAATAGGGATGGGACAGGAAAAAAACTTGTGGGGATGGGACAGGAAAATGAGTTCCTGCTGGGACAGGGAAAAATTTGTCCCCGTGTCATTTTCTAATCACATCTAAGAAGATATTGCCCAATTAATTTTATTTTTTTCAATTATGAGCTTGTTAAAGCTCATAATTGAAGCCAATTTTACTACACTCCCCCCCCCCCCTTTTTACTAAACCACAATAGTGGTTATTAGCGCAGGGAACTGGCTCATAGGAACTCTGAGCATCGGGAGCATTTAGCACGGCTCCCTGCACTAATAACTGCTATTGCGGTTTAGTAAAAAAAAAAAAAAAAGGGGGGGGTAAATAAGTTAGGCGCTTATCTTTAGGCATCTCTTATAGAATTTCCACCTTAAGGGTACACACACTTACCATGCGCTAATCAATTAGGGCATTTTAATGCTGCAATGCTAATCAATGAGCACAGAACATGCACATTCAAAAATTATCGCAGGATGCTTCCATGCATTCCACAGTAAGCCATTGTTTGCTGCGGTAAGTACATATTCTTTAGCACTCTCCAGACCAGTAGAGGTTAACTTTACGATTGGGTATATATCTAATCATGACCAGCAGGTGGAGACTGAAAACAAAACTTTGGGACAGTATATCCTAGCCCCTCCTCTCTATTTCCCTCAGTCTTCTTTCAGTCTCCAGCAGGTGTTGAGTGATCTGTACCCATCTCCCTTGGTAGGGCTGTTGGAATTTGTTTAGAGGTTTATTGTCCCTGTTTTTAGCCGGACGGAGCTTGGACGGACTCTGTTTGGGGGTTCGTCCGACCTCGGGGGTGTCAAACCCGGCGGGTCACGAGCGGGGTCCCTCCCCCCACTTCCTCCACCTCCCCATATTTTTTTAGAGGAGCCTCAGCAGTAAGCCTTGCCCCCTAAATCAAGCAAGGCATATTGCTTCGAGAGCCTGTGGAGTCTGTTCTGTAAAAAAAAAAAAAAAAAAAAATCCTGAGGTAGTGCTGGTCTGGAGGGTTGTATCCCTTTAAGAAAACTGTATTTTACTGTATTTTTTCAACTAACTGGCACTTTTTTACAGCTAGGTCGCGTATGGAGCAATGAGCACTTCTAAAGGGAAAAAGTGCTCATTGTGCTCCAGACGCGAGGCACTCGCGGCCGGCCTGTGCAAGCGGTGTTCAGGCCGGTGCGGTGGAGGAGCTCCGTCGGCAGCGGCTGCAGGCGCCCAGAGCTCCCCGCCGATGGTGCCTCGCGAGTCGGCAGGGAACGGTGGAGAAGCCCGGTCTTCTCCGTCCGCCCACGGAGGGATTCCCCGAGCCGCCGACGGTCGGGTTTTAGAGGATTCCCTCTCAGCTGATATTTTGACAGCTGATGCCGGCTTGCCTGTTTTAGCGGCTGAGACTTTTCAGGTCTCTCAGCCGCTTCAGGCTGTGGAGGGAGCTGTTTTGGCGGGAAAGACGCCATCTTCTCTGTCTGGCCCCTCCATTTTGTCTTCCACCTCAGGTGACCTTCCCCCTGTTTTGTCTAAGCAGGGGCAGGTTTCTGCTGGGTCCCCTGCTGTGGCAGGGAGTCCCTTGGGACCCTCGGGGGGTTTTTCCCCTGATTTTTTCTTTTCATTATGCAAAGCCTATTTTCAGGCGGCTGGGGGTCCCGGTTGCGCCCAGGGGGTCTCGGGGGGTGGGGTTTCCTCCGCGCTCCCTGCGGCTTTGCCTCTCTCGTCTGACGTGACGTCCCCTCCGCCGCCTCTCTTGTCCAAGCGGCCGCGGGTGTCGTGGGACGAGGATTTGTGGTCGGAGGAACGTGTCGGTATGGAGGAGGACCTGGACCCTTCTGAGGAATTCCAGGACCCTCTGGAGGGGACGGAAGCTGGCGGCGGGTTGTCGGGTTTCCCGTTCTCCAGTGACGAGGCGTCCGTGGTGCGCCTTTTTCAGAGAGATGAGCTGCCTGACCTTATTCAACAGGTTTCTTCGGCTTTGCGTTTTGAGGACGCGCCGCCGGAGACTCCGCGTGTGGGGGACCCTCTGTTACGAGGGATCCGTTCCGTTTCCCGCTCTTTTCCTATGCATCAGGATATTCGGGATATTATTCTTGAGCAGTGGAAAACGCCGGAGACGCCGTTTCGGCTGGCGCGCAGCATGGCTCGCCTGTATCCCATTCCTGAAGGGGATCGGGCTACGTTAGCTTCGCCAGTCGTGGATGCGGTGGTCTCGGCTATTTCCAAGCGGCATACCGTGCCTGTTGAGGGCGGTTCTGCCTTGCGGGACTCTGAGGAGCGCAAATTGGAGACCATCCTTAAGCAAAATTTTCAAGTCTCTGCCTTTGGGGTCCAGGCGGCTATTTGTGGGGGACTGGTCGCTCGCGCCGTGTTTCGGTGGGCGGAGCGGGTCTTGGATCGAGAGTCTGACGACTGGTCTCTGGTGGATCAGGAGGTAGCAAAGATTGAGATGGCTGCCTCATTCCTCTCGGATGCTCTGTATGACTTGGTGCGGATCTCGGCTAAGTCCATGGCTTTTGGCGTGGCCGCAAGGCGTGTGTTGTGGCTGCGCGCTTGGGCGGCGGATGCTGCGTCCAAAGCTAAGCTTACTAAATTTCCCTTTCGGGGGTCGTTTTTATTTGGAGAGGACTTGGATAAGTTAATTCAGACTCTGTCGGACTCGAAAGTTCCCCGTTTGCCGGAGGACCGTGCCCGCCCGGCGTCTCGGGGGGGTGCGGCCCGGGGGCGTTTGCGGGAATTTCGCAAGTATCGCCCTGGGCGTGGGGCTGCTTCTTTCCAGTCTCCGGGGTTTTCCCGGGGTCGGTTCTTCCAGCGCATGCAGCCCTTTCGGGGGGCCCGTCGGGGGGCAGGGAACCCCTCCGCCGGTTCCCCCGCTTCCCGTCCTGCACAATGACGCCTTGCCGGCGCCCCCCTTGGTTCCGGTGGGGGCCCGGCTGCGCGACTTTTTTCCCACATGGGCCGAGATCACGTCCGATCAGTGGGTCCTGGAGGTGGTGCGGGACGGTTATGCCCTGGAGTTCGCCCGCTCTCTGCCGGATTTTTTCCTCGCTTCTCCGTGTCAGACTCCGGGGAAGAAGCAGGCTTTTCGCCAGACCCTTCAGCGCTTGCTAGATCTCAGGGCAGTAGTTCCGGTGCCCCCCCCGGAGTGGGGCACGGGCAGGTACTCCATTTACTTTGTGGTGCCCAAGAAGGAGGGGACTTTTCGGCCCATCCTCGATTTGAAAGGGGTCAACAGGGCTCTCAAGGTTCCCTCTTTCCGTATGGAAACGCTGCGGTCGGTCATTCTGGCGGTTCAGCCGGGGGAGTTTCTCACTTCTCTCGATCTGACGGAGGCCTACTTGCATGTTCCTATTCGGACCTCTCATCAGCGTTTCCTGCGCTTTGCGATCTTGGGTCGGCACTATCAGTTCTGTGCGCTTCCCTTTGGGCTGGCCACGGCTCCCCGGACGTTCACCAAGGTGATGGTGGTCGTCGCGGCAGCCTTGCGGTCGGAGGGCATTCTGGTACACCCCTACCTGGACGACTGGTTAATTCGGGCCAAGTCGTTGCAGGAAAGCTACCGGGTTACGGCTCGGGTGGTGGAGTTTCTCCGGTCGCTGGGCTGGGTGGTCAACCTTTCCAAGAGTCGGTTGGTTCCGGCTCAGCGTCTGGAGTACCTCGGGGTGCTGTTCGACACCTCCTTGGGGAAGGTCTTCCTCCCAGAGGCCCGGGTGAGCAAATTGCAGTCTCAGATTCGCCTGCTTTTGGCGTCCCGGTGTCCTCGGGCGCGAGATTTCCTCCAGGTCCTGGGGTCGATGGCGGCGTCCCTGGACGTGGTGAGGTGGGCGCGGGCCCACATGCGTCCTCTTCAGTATGCTCTGCTCCGGAGGTGGTCTCCCCAGAGGCACGGGATGGATGTTCCGGTTCCCCTGCGAGGCTTGGCGCGCTGCAGTCTGCGTTGGTGGCTCCGGACCCCTCACCTAGTTCAGGGGGTGGGTCTGGATCTTCCGCAGTGGACGGTGCTCCTTACGGATGCGAGTCTCCTGGGTTGGGGGGCCCAGTGTCTGGGTCACTCTGCTCAGGGAACCTGGTCCACGGAGGAGGCCTCCTGGTCGATCAACGTGTTGGAGACCAGGGCGGTCCGGCTGGCGCTGTTGGCTTTCCACTCCCTTTTGTTGGGCAAGTCGGTCAGAGTCCTGTCGGACAATGCCACGGCGGTGGCTTATGTCAATCGTCAGGGGGGCACCAAGAGCACTCTGGTGGCGCAGGAGGCGGCTCGGCTCATGGTTTGGGCGGAGTCGCATCTTCTGGACCTCTCGGCCTCTCACATTGCCGGGGTAGAAAACGTTCAGGCGGACTTCCTCAGTCGTCACTTCTTGGATCCGGGAGAGTGGTGTCTCGGCGCCGAGGCGTTTCAGTTGCTAGTGCGTGCTTGGGGGCAGCCCCTGATGGATCTGATGGCTACAAGTGGCAACGCCAAAGTACCCCGCTTCTTCAGTCGTCGCAGGGACGGTCTGGCCGAGGGTCTGGATGCTCTGGTCCAACCGTGGCCAACGGAGGGGCTGTTGTATGTGTTCCCTCCTTGGCCATTAGTAGGCAGAGTACTGCTTCGCATTGTTCGCCATCCGGGGCTGGTGGTCTTGGTGGCTCCGGATTGGCCTCGTCGTCCGTGGTATGCGGATCTGGTGAGGCATCTGGTGGCGGATCCTCTTCCTCTGCCTCTCGAGTGCGATCTTCTGACGCAGGGTCCCATTCCCATGTTCGACCCGTCTCCCTTTTGTCTTACGGCTTGGCTCTTGAAAGGGGCCGCCTGAGTAAGAAGGGATATTCCGACAAGGTGATCTCTACACTTTTGGGGTCCCGGAGGCTTTCTACCTCTCGGGCTTATGTACGGGTTTGGCGTCTTTTTGAGGAATGGTGCCGAGCGCGGGGAGTGGTCTCCTTTCGCGCTTCTCTGCCTAACATTCTAGAGTTTTTGCAGGATGGCCTGGATAGGGGCCTGGCCTGGTCTTCTCTTCGGGTTCATCTGGCGGCCCTGTCGGCTTTTCGGGGGCTGGTGACAGGTCAGCGTTTGTCAGCCATTCCTGATGTGATTCGCTTTCTTAGGGCGGCCAAGTTGCTCAGGCCTCCCATAAGGCCCTCGATTCCCTCTTGGGATCTCAATCTGGTTCTCTCTGTTCTAGTGCGCCCTCCTTTCGAGCCGTTGGATGGCTGTTCGTTGAAGGACCTTACGCTGAAGTCGGTCTTTTTGGTGGCCATTACTTCCGCTAGACGGGTGTCGGAGCTACAGGCTTTCTCTTGTAGGGCTCCCTTCCTGGAGTTTTCAAAGGAGCGGGTTGTTTTGCGGCCTGTTCCTTCCTTTCTGCCGAAGGTAGTTTCTCCTTTTCATGTCAATCAATCGGTGGTCCTCCCGGTCTTGGGTAGTCGGGAGGGTTCTTCTGAGCAACGACAGCTGCGCAAGTTGGATGTCGGTCGGGTCCTCCATGCTTATGTGCAGCGGACCCGGGATTTTCGGAGCTCCGATCATCTCTTTGTGCTTCTGGCGGGTCCTCGTCGGGGGGCTGGCGCTTCTAAGGCTACTATTGCGCGCTGGATCAAGGAGACGATCGCTTCCGCTTATCTTCTGAGTCAGAAGCCGGTTCCGGAGTTTCTCAAGGCTCATTCCACTAGGGGTCAGGCGGCTTCTTGGGCTGAGTCGTCGCTCGTGCCTCCGGTGGATATTTGTAAGGCTGCGGTTTGGTCCTCCTTGCATTCATTTGTTCGGCATTATCGGGTAGATGTTCAGGCGCGTCGGGACGCGGTGTTCGGTGAGCGTGTTCTGGTATCGGCCCTTCGGGGGTCCCGCCCGTGAGAGGGACTGCTTTGGTACGTCCCAATCGTAAAGTTAACCTCTACTGGTCTGGAGAGTGCTAAAGAAGGAGAAATTAGGTTCTTACCTGCTAATTTACTTTCTTTTAGCTTCTCCAGACCAGTAGAGGTCCCCACCCTGTCTGTTGTTGTTGTTGTTGGGGCTGTTGCGCGGGCAGTTTTTGGTTTTTGCTGCGGGTTCTAGTATTTTTCTAGGGCCGGGGAGAATTGAAGAACAGCGGCTGTGGCTCGGCTGGCTTAGCTGGCGAGCTGTGGGGACCTTCTTCCTTCGGGAATTTCTCCTCTGCATTTTCCAACAGCATTTTTTTGGGTATGTTATTTGTTACTCCTTTCGGAGTATTGTTTTTTCTCTCTGTTGTTTCCAGTTCTTGGTTCTGCTTGGCTATTCGGCAGACTGAGGGAAATAGAGAGGAGGGGCTAGGATATACTGTCCCAAAGTTTTGTTTTCAGTCTCCACCTGCTGGTCATGATTAGATATATACCCAATCGTAAAGTTAACCTCTACTGGTCTGGAGAAGCTAAAAGAAAGTAAATTAGCAGGTAAGAACCTAATTTCTCCTTAGTGTTTACATAGCTTGGTAAAAGGGCCACTACATGAGGACCTGTGTGCAATGGCAGATGATAATCTGAGTTCAACTTAAATATTTTATTAACAAACCTAGATTGGATTGGATTGGATTTATTATTTGATTTACTGTTATTGATATAAGTATTTATCAGTATTCAATAAAAAAAATTTATTAAAAATACAATACAATCACTTTTACAAAATCTATAAAAAAGAAAAAAACAGTAATTCAAATTAGCAGAATCAAGTCAATAATTACTAAATCCTGTAGTAAGTTTTTCTTCCATAATATTGCTGAAATAATTCTGTTTAACAGCTTATGAAATGACAAGTTTGACCATTAAAGAATTTGTCAAACAAAGAATTCCATAATGCATAATATTCTGGTTTTTAAATTAATTTATGTTGTCTGACCCTGTCAGTGAGGTTATTTTAGAAAAATAATTCCCTGCAGTAAAATGGTTGATATTTAGAATTCTTTATTGTAGAAAAAAATGAACCAGAAAACACAGAAGAAAGCGAAGAACCTTTTGTTGCTCCTCGGGGACTGTATGTGCCTTCTGATTTGGAACTGGTATGTTCATTTAAACCAGTATGTAGTTACACTTAGGGCTCCTTTTACAAAGGCGCACTAGTGGTTTAACATGCGTAATAGCGCGCACTAAACCGCCGGCCGTGCTAGCCTCTACCGCCTCCTCTTGAGCAGGCGGTAGTATTTTGGCTAGTGTGTGATGAAAAGTCACACATGCTGAAGCCGTTAATACGGCTTCGCAAAAGGAGCCCTTAGTATCCATGTTGTGAAATGTGTCCTAATTGTGGCTGTGGAATGAAGCTTTGAGTGAAAACTTTATGCTATTATGAATATAGCTCCTATATAGTAAAATTACACTTTTTGTTGATATTAATTTATGAAATGTAAAGCTGTTCAAGATTAACATCTGTAGAATAAATAATCTGCAATCTAAATTGTGCTGGGATACAGAATTTTTTCCTCCTTTATGAAGTGGAAAAGATAAATTTTGCAAGTCTAATGTTGAAAAAGGATATTTTATCAAACAATAACACTTCTATCCTATAATAAATCTATGTAAATCTATTATAAAAACAAGAATTGCCGCTGCTGGGTCAGACCAGTGGTCCATCGTGCCCAGCAGTCCGCTCACACGGTGGCCCTTAGGTCAAAGACCAGTGCCCTAACTGAAACTAGCCTTACCTATGTACATTCTGGTTCAGCAGGAACTTATCTAACTTTGTCTTGAATCCCTGGAGGGTGTTTTCCCCTATAACAGCCTCCGGAAGAGCGTTACATTTTTCTACCACTCTCTGGGTGAAGAAGAACTTCCTTACATTTGTACGGAATCTGTTCTCTTTTAACTTTAGAGAGTGCTCTCTCGTTCGCTCTACCTTGGAGAGGGTGAACAACTTGTCTTTATCTACTAAGTCTATTCCCTTCAGTATCTTGAATGTTTTGATCATGTACCATAAACTACCCTTTGCTATTTAAATCAATTGTATAGAAATAGAGAGAAATATCCTCAATGTCTACATTGAAACCACTGCTTATAAGGTGGGGAGGAAAAACCTCAGAACCCCATCTCCACCTTAATAAATTTGGGTGGTAGGCTTAATAGAGTGAAGAAACCTCATTGACTTAAAAAAAAACCTCTTCCATCAAAAGAGTGTGTTGTGGTTATTTAATGGCTCTGTGCAGTGGAAATATGAGATTAGAGACAGATAGATCAATGAGACTTATCTCCTGATGAAGGTCCATTTCACCGACGATGGCCAGCGTTTTGCAATTTTCTGCTGCCTCAGGATGTGTATCCACTTACCGGACCAAAAAAGTCACCAGCATGGGCTATTTATTTTTTAGGTCTGATAAGTGGATACACACCCTGAGGCAGCAGAAAATTGCAAAACGCTGGCCATGGTCTGTGAAACGGACCTTCATCAGGAGATAAGGTATCATTGACCTATCTATCTGTCTTTAATCTCACATTTGCATTGCACAGAACTATTAAAAAATCACAACACACTGTTTTGATGGGAGAGGTTTTTTTTATTCTGATGAGGTTTCTTTACCCTATAAAGCCTACCATCCAAATTTATTGAGGTGGGGTTCTGAGGTTTTTTCCTTCCCATCTTATAAGCAATGGTTTCAATGTAGATATTGAGTATCTCTATGTCTACACAATTGATTTAAATAGTAAAGGGTGGTTTATGGAGCATCATAGATTTATTATAGAATAAGAGTTATTTTTTTATTTATCATTGATTTCTATTTAACCTGTGTGTTATTTACTATTGAAAAATGATTTTATGCCTTTAACTTTGGATATAACCACATCCTTTAAAATAAAAAAAATTGAGGGTCCTCAAATCAATAACTTGTAGTCAAACAATCAGAAGTTATCTGCTTTAAAGAAGGGAGCAACAGAGGTAACAAGATGTGGCTTAATTAACCAGGTAGTGATGATGATCAGCTTCTTTCCAGTTGGGTACATCCATTCAAACAGGACCAGGTAAATTGGATGTATTTGGTGGTTTTAGTTAAATGGATAGCATGACTGAAGATAAACAAATTGGTGGGGCAGTTTCAGCAGAAAACTAAGCCCTCTTTTTATTAAACCGCGCAGCAGTTTTTAGCGCCGGGAGCCGCGCTGAATGCCTCGCATGGCTCTCGGCGCTCATAAGAACTCTGAGCGTCGGGAGCTGCGCAGGGCATTCAGCGCGGCTCCCCACACTAAAAACTGCTAGCGCAGTTTAATAAAAGGGGGTATAAGCAGATGACTAAAGCTCAGCATATTTACAAGTAGAGAAAATATATTTGTCACACTGTTCCCAGTCCATTTGCTCATTGGTTTGTTTGTTATAGATACATGTTTCTTTAGCTGAAGTGGTAGAAGAATGCAAAAGTTTTAATAAACTAGATGTGACAACCATTTAATTTGAGATTATTTGTCATTGATATGTAATTGTAATAACATCTGGTCAGGGGAGCTTTACTTTGAAAAACTTTGACGAGATGGAGTTGGGTAGCATTTGACCACATCTTCCTAGCCTCTCAATGACAGGATTCAAACATTGTTCAGGACTATATTTACTGGGAGAGAAATGCATTCTTGATTGTATTGCACCCTCCCTCCCCCCCTTTTTCTCATTCCTTTCTGCTCTCTGCCTGCAGTGTGTGTATATCCCACTCACCTCCCTTCCAGCATTTCTTTTACCAAGCGCCCCAATGGAGCTGAGGCTGTTCTGACCTGTGATCTGAAGATCTGGTCCCAGTAAGGGCAAAACACTAGTTAACCTAGGGCTGAGTGGTAGAAGGATAAAATTATAGATAACTGATAGGACTGCTTGTAAAACTGAGCAGATCAGAACAAACTGCCTGACTTGGTACATTAAGCTCGGTCTCTGGCAGTATTCAAATCCAGACTGAAAGCCCACTTTGAAGATGCTTTCAATTCAGAGGAAAATGGTTTCTAATCATTGCAATAACTTGTCAATGGCCCCCAAATCTTTTTAAAGTTATTATAATTCCCTTTTTGTATAGCAATTGTTCTTTCCATTGTGTAAATGTGACGCAACAAATTCCACCAGAAGGTATAGTTAAGTCTACTGTAATTTTTCCAATTACTGGTGATATGTTGTATGACGACTCCTGTCATAATCAATAAAAGTTTATTTTTCCTCTGAAAGTACATTTATACATAGAGGGGGGATAGTATAAAGTTCTATTAAAGGTTTAATCAATACATAAAAATATAATATTTATATGATTTTTGATTTAAATATTTGAAGGTAGGGTGGGTGAGGGGGGTATAAATTTATGTATTTTATGATGTTGTTATAAGGAAATTCAAGTGATGTATTCAAGTTTTAACTGATATATTATTGTGTACTTGATGTAAGATGGAAAGATGAATAAAGAATTTGAAAAAAAAGAAGATGCTTTCAATTCCAAATTACAACCCACCTGCTAAGTACCACTATGGGCTCCTTTTATCAAGCCGCGCTAGCGGTTTAACGTGCGTAATAGCGTGCATTAAACCGCCAGCCGTGCTAGCAACTACCGCCTCCTCTTGAGCAGCATGGGGGTTAGCGCCTTCTCTTTGGCCAGCTTGGGGGTTAGCGCGTGATGAAACGTCGTGCCCATTAACCCCGCTAGCGCGGCTTGATAAAAGGAGCCCTATATGTCTTAACATTCCCTCTGTAATTCCCCCACCTGAGCACTGTGTATTGATACACCACCTTGTCCAGTTTGTCTGTCTTAGCTAGATAGTACACTCTTTTGAGCAGGGATTATCCCTTCTATGTTTTGATGTACAGCGCTGTGTATGTTTATTATCACTATGGAAATGATTAGTAGTAGTAGTAGTATAATATTCTTTAATTCACTTTATTGTAACCCTTCCTTTATTTTATTTCCTTATGTTTTGATGATGTTAATAGTGTTAGTTTATTGTTTTTATACCTTTTTTTATATTTTTATTATATTGTAAACTGCTTAGATTTTAACCTTGGTTTGGCAGTATATCAAATAAATTGAACTTGAACTGCAATAGAATATGACAGTTTTCTGGCTGAAATTATTCTTTGATGAATGCAATAGAAGTAAATGGTTCTGTTTTGTTTTCCAAACTTTATGCCAAGGTAAAAGTAACAGATATTAACTCTGAAAATATCAGTTTGATTTTACAGATAAGGTTCTTTTTTTTTTTTTTTTTTTTTAAAACAACAACAGATTTATGCAGTTCATTTGGGGGGGGGGTTATATCATTTTAAACATTTTTTTTTTTTTTTTTTTGCACATACAGCCTCCAACAGCAAAAATGCATGCCATTATAGAGCGAACAGCAAATTTTGTCTCTAGGCAAGGAGCACAGTTTGAAATCATGCTGAAAGCCAAGCAATCACGGAATTCTCAGTTTGATTTCTTGCGCTTCGACCATTACCTCAACCCCTACTACAAACTTATACAAAAAGCTATGAAAGAGGGAAGGTATACTGTTCAGTCTGAAAGAAAAGATACTGAGAAAATAAGTAAGTTCTACTATTATTTACCTTCATTTCATTGATATCTGAGTACAGTGAGAACATGTTTGAATTCTGTAAGCATATATGATGTGTGGAAGGCAACTTTTTTTTTTTTTTTTTATAATTCTTTATTCATTTTCATATTTTACATGAAGTGTACAAAATATTGAGTTACAACTAATGAATACACAATATCACTTTTATATCTATTACATAATATTCTGAACAAATTTTTTTTATCCCCTCTCCCACTCCCCACCCTTCAAGTACTTTCCAATCACCTTATACATATTGTATACCATATTATAACATGTTATGTAAAATTATTTTCACTACCCCCCCTCCATGTGTGCCATAAAGAAGACAAGAAAAAGAAGAAAAGAAGAAGATAAATCCTATTATTCATTCAGTACAATACTTTGTCAATGGTCCCCATATGTTTATAAATTTAGGATATTTCCCTCTTTGTATTGCTATTACTCTTTCCATTTTGAATATATGACAAATTGTATTCCACCAAAATGTATAATTAAGGTTACTATGATTCTTCCAGTTATTGGTTATATGCTGAATGGCAACCCCTGTCATGACTAGTAAAAGCTTGTTATTTTCTGGTGAAATTTGACTTTTTTTTCTCATCATCATTCCAAATAACACTGTATCATATGATATTGCTACATGATTTTCCATCAATTTATTAATGGATGAACCGGCTTTTACAGTTTCCTTGGATGCAGAAAAAGCGTTTGATAGGGTAGAATGGAATTTTATGTATCAGGCTTTAGAATGGTTTGGTATAGGTTCTGGATTTATACAAATGGTAAAAACATTGTATAGCTTCCCGATTGCAAGATTAAATATTAATTATATGATATCTGATGGGTTTTCAATTGCAGAGGGGAGTTAGACAAGGTTGTCCTTTATCTCCTTTGTTATTTGATGTTGTATTAGAACCCTTATTGTTAGCAATACAGCAAGCAACGAAACCCGTCTGATGCGTGTCTATAATATGTGGGAGAGCTTTGGCTAATCTCAAAGCCAAAATTTTCGCCAAAAGTTTATTATCCACATTTATTAAAGATATAGGCCTGTAGTCTGAAACCAAAGTAGGATCTTTATTTGGCTTAGGCAAAACAATTACTATTGATTCAGCCATAGTACCTTTAATATCACCTTTTATAAGTTGTGTCTGATATAAATTTAGTAAATATGGGGAAAGGACATTTTGAAATGTTTTATAAAATTCTACTGTATAACCATCACTACCTGGAGCGGATCCAACTCTAAGAGATCTCAACGCTGTTTCTAATTCTTTTAATGATATAGGTTCATCTAAACTCCGTTTTATATGATCAGGAACCTTAGGTCCAATAATTAAATCTAAAAAATTTTTACCATCTTTTTGCCTCTCCAAATAAGGCTCGGAAGAATACAGGTCCTTATAAAATTTTAGAAATTGCTTTAAAATTATATCCGTTTGATTGGTTATTATACCATTATCATCTTTTATCCCATTAATGTTAGTTCTTCTTTTTTTTGCTTTAAGATAATTTGCCAATAATCTTCCCACCTTATTAGAATTTCCATAATACATTGTCTGTTTGGAAAACAAGTCTCTTCTTATCATTTTTGAAGCTAATTCGTTATATTTACCTTTTGCTTTCAAAAGAGCTTGTAATACATCATGTTCCCATTTGCTTACCAATTTAGTTTCTAGTATTTTAATTTCTTTTTCTAACTCTATATACTGTTTTTTAATCTGTTTCCTAACAAAAGCCAAATATCATATAATATGATCTCTCATAGTCGCTTTAAAAGCGTTCCATACATTTTCAATAGATGTATCTTCCACTAAATTAATTTGAAAGAAATCACTAATTTGTGTTTTAAAATTTTCCAAAAATTTTTCATCCACAAGCAATGCATTATCAAATCTCCAAAGAGGTCTTCTATTTTCTAATTGATCTAATTGTAAATCTATCCATACTCCCGCATGATCCGAAATGATAATGGGATCAATGGAAGCCTTAATCACTTGCTGCACCTTATGTGTTGAAATAAAAATATAATCTATTCTTGAAAATGATTTATGAACCTGTGAACAAAATGAAAATTCCCGATCATTAAAATGAAGAATACGCCATATATCCTTCAAATCACATGATTGAACCAAATTATGTAAACCTAAAGATTTTATACTTTTACCTGGTTTTTTATCCATTAATGGATCCATTACAGCATTAAAATCTCCAGCCACCACTAAATTAGAAGCAGCCAGTGGTAACAACATACTCTGCAATTTTTTAAAGAATTCTGATTGATTCGAATTAGGGGCATATATATTGAACAACGTCAGGGCATTATTTCCCATACTTATATCAACATGTAGCCATCTTCCATGTGGGTCCGAATTTACTATCTTAAAATTGGCCATACACTTTTTATTTATAAGAACTGCTACTCCTGCTTTTTTACCCTCTGCTGGAGCAAAAAAACATTCTTTCACCCACCCACCCTTTAGTTTCTCTGATTCCTTTATATTAAGATGTGTCTCCTGCAGATAATAAACATCCGCGTTTTGCTTCTTTAAAAATGATAATACCTTTTTCCTTTTGATTACATGATTCAGGCCATTGACATTAATAGAAAATATCTTAAAAGACATAATATATTTTATACTCCTTATCATAATCTTCCTCTTCCCTTCTTCCATAACTAAGATCTAAAAAACTTCTCCTCATGGCACACATTCTTACCTCCAAATTACCCAATCCCTTATTAATCTTTTCCTTAATCATCCTAGTAATATCTTTAATACCCACCTTCTTCCCACCCCTCCCTCCCCAATATAATGACTGCTTAAGGACACACATTGGACAGTAATCCCAACTTCCCCCCTCCCCCCAGGCAACCAATATTTATTAATAACCCCTTTATCCTTTATTGAGACAAACTCACTACCTCTCCACAATATATCTAATTATATCTCTCTTCTAATCATAAAACCTTTTTTCTTTTTTTCCATTTTAAAGTAATTAATTTCTCTATCTATTATTAACCTTTAGTCACATAACCATATTTATTTCCTAACATTCCATTAATGCATTTTTATCATTTCACCAATCTAATTCATTCCCCCAACATTTTATTTCATTCAAGAAAATTCTATCATAGTCATATATTTAATAAAAAGTATCATTTTCCTATATCTTATATTATCTAATCCATCTTCTCCTATCCTCCTTTAAATATCCAACAACAAATATCCATCTCTTCATATATTTCTGTTAAAAAAAAAAAACTTCAATTTTATAAGTTTTTATCCTCTATTTGTATTTAAACATTTGTATTTCATTTTCAAAATAATTTCCCCCCCCCTTTTTATATTTCCTCTTCTCCAAATTAAATCCAATCTTTTTAAAACTATATTATCACAACATCAATCTTTACATTCCTTCAGCTACCAATAAATTCTTATGTATCTTTCTTTTATATTATTCATTTTCCTTTCCTTTACTTGCATTTAAATATCATATAACTTGTCCTTTCTATCATTAGTCCATTCTGCAATCTTTTCCTTATTGTCTTTTCATTCTTTACTTTCTCCTTTTCTGACTTATTAAATAAACTGAACTTTCATATTTATTTCTTATCTCCATCCATCCACTCTTAAAGACTTTTGACTGCCAATTGTCATTCATTTTTTTTTTTATAATATCCTTTTAGTCTATCAGTCCTGCTTTCTTCTTCTTCACATCTATTTATTTTCCTATTCAGTCTTCACTTTTCCTTTTGTGTTAATTTGTCCAGTCCTTTAATCCTTCTTGTTCATTCTTTACTCCAACCATCCATCTTTCAGTCTCCTAAAAGTTCAGTCTAATAACTTCACTTTATCCCAGGACAAGCAGGCATGATATTCTCACATGTGGGTGACGTCATCTACGGAGCCTCAGCGCGGACAGCTTTTCAAGCAAACTTGATTGAAGTTTCAAGTTTGCTATGCTGCACCATGCATGTGCATGCCTTCTTGCCCACTAGAGGGCGCATTCCCACCTCGTGGTCCTCAGTTCAGTTTTTTCCGCGGAGCCAGAAGCCCTGTGGAAATTGTGCTCTCTTCGATTTTGCCTTCTGACACCGCGGCTGAGTGTTTCTTTCTCGGTCGCTGTGCTTAATTTGTTTTTTTATTTGTTTGTGTATCAGTTTTCGTAAAAAAAAAAAAAAGATTTTCCGTTCGGCTTCGGGCGCTCCCGGTAGCCGCGGCCGCGGGACCTCGTTCGTTCCCGGCCGTTTTTTGTGTCCATGTCCCGTCCCTTGACGGGCTTTAAAAAGTGCACCCGGTGCGATCGGCTCCTTTCGATCACCGATCCCCACCGGTGGTGCTTACTTTGTCTGGGTCCTGAGCACCCGACCGGCTCCTGCACTCGGTGCTCTACTTTTCAGCAGAGGGCTCTCCGCCGCCGTCGCGCTCGTATGGCGGAGCTCTTTGCTGTGGACCCCGCGGCAGGGAAGGCCTCGACGTCGGCTTCGGCCCCGGCCTTGACCTCGGCCTCGACTCCCTCGACCTCGCCCCGAGAGCCCGCTTCGTCGAAGCCTGTGTCCTCGACCCCGAAGTCGACGAAGGGTAAGTCCTCACTTCCTTCTTCTGTTCCAGCCTCGAAGAAGCCATCCTCGGGCTCCTCGACGGGGGCAGGTGGGTCGTCCTCGGCCCCGCCCCGAGCGTCGATGTCGGGTGCCCCGCGGGAATACTCGAGACCGAGGTCGCCCTCGAGGGAGTACCCGCTGGCCCAGGATCTGCCGGCTATGATGGGGGTTCCCGTCTTTCAGGACTTACTCCGTGCGCTCATTGCCTCGGAGCTGTCCGGTGCCCTCGCGCACCTCCAGCCAACTTCTGCCCCGTCTGCCCCGGCTTCGGCAGCCTCGGTCTCGGTGCCCTCGACTTCGGTCCCCGGGGGGGCTTCGGCCTCGGCCCCGACCTTACCCTCGACCTCGGTTGACCAGCCTGAGCGGAGCGTGCGGCCTCGGGACAAGGTGCGGAGGGTTCGAAGGATCTCTTCCTCTTTGTCCTCGTCGAGGTCCTCCGGGGGCTCCTCGCCCTCGGGTCGGCCTCGGGCGAAGCGTCGGTCGAGGAAGCCCAAACATCAATGGGCTTCTCCTCGACGACGCGGTCGCTCCTCGCCGACCGGGGCGGAGACCCTGCGGGTCTCCGAGCTCCGCCTCGATAATCCGAGGCTTTTCCGTTCCTCCGAGGTTGAGTGTTCGAGGGACTCTTCGCCGAGATGGAAGGGGCGTGCCTCGGTGCCCCATACCCCGGGGACTTCCCGCAGGGGTTCCTCGGGGCATGGGCGGTCCCCGACCCCGTCGAGGTCGCTCGGTGCGGCTTCTTGGGGTTCGGGATCTGGCACGGGTAAGGAACCTCGTTACTCCCATGAGGCTTCTCCTTCCTTCTTGGCGATGCAGGCTTCTCGATCTCTCTCTCCGCCTTCGAAGCCCTCCTCTTTTTCTAGATTTGTGCTTGATATGGGGAGGGCTTTGGACCTTGATCTGGGGTCAGGTTCTCAATACACGAAGGAATTTTTGGAGGAGCAGGATTTGCCCTCTCCCCCCAGAGAGACTCCTCGGCACCCTCTCAATAAGGTTCTCCACCAGACCTTCCTGAGGAACTTGGACTCCCCTCTTACAGTCACAGCGGTTCCATCGAAGATGGAGTCTAAGTACCGCACAGTCCCTTGCAAGGGCTTCGATAAAGCACAGCTGTCCCACCAGTCATTATTGGTGGAGTCGGCGTTGAAGAAGTCCCAACCTTCTAGGGTCTCTGCTGCGGTCCCCCCCGGGCGGGAGGGACGGACCCTGGATAAGTTTGGTCGTCGCCTCTATTCCAACTCAATGATGGCTGCCAGGGTCCTTAATTACGCATTCACCTTCTCGTCCTATTTAAGGCAGATGGTGAAGGCGTTGCCCCGCTATTATGGGGTCATGCCAGATTCCCATAAGGGGGACTTTGGTACCTTTATGGCCAATTTGTCTCAGCTGCGTCTCTACCTTTTTCATGCAGTTTACGACGCGTTTGAGTTGGCCTCTCGTGGATCCGCCTTTGCGGTGGCGATGCGCCGCCTCGCATGGCTCCGTACCCTGGATATGGACCCAAACTTGCAAGAACGTCTGGCCAATCTTCCATGTGTTGGCTCAGAGTTGTTCGATGAGTCCTTGGAGGCGGCGACCAAACGCTTGTCTGAACAAGAGCGCTCTATCGCCTCATTGGTCCGTTCTAAACCCCGGGCCCCGCCGCAGAAGCCGTTTAGACCTCCTCCGCGGCGGTACCCGCAGAAATCGACGCCGGCTTTCTCGAGGCCTCCGCCCCGGCGTCCCCCTCAGCAGGGCAGAGCGTCCCAACCAAAGCCTCAGGCGCAAGGGGCGTCTAAACCGGCTCCGTCTTTTTGACGTGATGCGCGGATGGGGGCGGGCCCCCTCCGCTCTGCCGAAGGACCCCCTTCCCATCGGGGGCCGATTGCAGGCCTTTTTTCCAGCCTGGGCCGAGATCACGTCGGACGCTTGGGTGCTCCGGATCATCTCCGAGGGTTACTCGCTCAACTTCTTAGCCACGCCGCCAGAACATCCGCCGGGGGCTTCTCTGGGCTGTCGAGACCAGCTTCCTCTTCTCCTGTCGGAAGCCAGGTCCTTGTTGAGCCTTCGGGCGGTGGAGCCGGTGCCCCCGAACCAAAGGGGACGGGGGTTTTACTCCCGTTACTTTTTGGTCCCGAAGAAGACAGGGGACTTGCACCCCATTCTGGACCTCCGGAGGCTCAACAAGTTCCTTGTCCGGGAGAAGTTCCGTATGTTGTCCCTTCCAGTCCTGTACCCTCTGTTAGAGTCGGGGGACTGGATGTGCTCCCTGGACCTGAAGGAGGCATATACTCATGTTCCGGTGCATCCCGCCTTCCGTAAGTTCCTCAGGTTTCAGGTGGGGGGGTTGCATCTCCAGTATCGGGTCCTCCCCTTTGGGCTGGCTTCGTCCCCTCGAGTCTTCACGAAGTGTATGGTGGTGGTCGCGGCAGCCCTGAGATCTCGGGGGCTGCAGGTCTTTCCCTACCTGGACGATTGGCTGATCAAGGCGTCCTCCAAGGAAGGGGTTATTTCAGCGACCCGACAGACTATCACCTTCCTTCAACGTCTGGGATTCGAAGTGAACTTCCCCAAGTCGCAGTTGTGCCCGGCTCAATCCCTTCAGTTTATCGGGGCCGTGCTGGACACGGTTCACCTCCGTTCGTTCCTCCCCCCGCCAAGGTTGGAGGCCCTGCTTCGATTGAGTCGCCAGGTTTCGCTCCTGCCCTCAGTTTCGGCACAGCACCTGATGGTTCTGCTAGGCCACATGGCGTCGACGGTCCATGTTACTCCGTTCGCCCGTTTGCACCTGAGGCTTCCTCAGTGGACCTTGGCCTCCCAGTGGCGTCAGGATCGGGACCCAGTCTCCTCCCCTATAACAGTGACTCCTTCCTTGAGACGCTCGCTCCGTTGGTGGACCAACTCTTCCAATCTTTCCGGGGGTTTGCTCTTTCTCGTCCCTCCACATCGCAAGGTCCTGACCACGGACTCTTCGGAGTACGCGTGGGGGGCTCATCTCGAAGGTCTGCGGACTCAAGGTCTATGGTCAGCGGAGGACCGTCTTTGTCACATCAATGTGTTGGAGCTTCGTGCCATTTTTCTGGCTGCTCGAGCGTTCTGCCACCTGCTACACGATCAGGTAGCAGACGGCAGACGGACAACCAGGTGGCCATGTATTATGTGAACAAACAAGGGGGAACGGGCTCTTGGTCCCTATGCCGGGAAACCCTGCGCCTTTGGGAATGGGCGGTCTCCCAGAACATCTTCCTGCGTGCGGTTTACATTCAGGGAGAGAAGAATTGTCTGGCCGACAAACTCAGTCGTCTTCTCCAGCCGCACGAGTGGTCGCTACACTCCCGAGTTCTGCACGAGGTCTTCGACCGCTGGGGGACTCCTCAGGTGGATCTGTTTGCCTCCCCGGAGACTCACAAACTGCCCCTTTATTGTTCTCGGATGTACTCCCCGGACCGTCTTGAGGCCGATGCCTTTCTTCTCGACTGGGGAGGGAGGTTCCTTTATGCGTTTCCTCCTTTCCCTCTGATCTTGAGGACGTTGGTTCATCTCAAGTCGTCCGGAGCCACTATGATTCTCATTGCGCCTCGTTGGCCTCGTCAGCACTGGTTCTCCCTGCTCCTTCAACTCAGTGTCAGGGAGCCTCTGCTTCTGCCTGTTTTTCCCTCTCTGCTGTCTCAGAGTCGGGGGTCGCTGTTACATCCCAATCTTCAGTCTTTACATCTGATGGCTTGGTTCCTTTCCCCTTGACTTCACAGGTTTCTCAGTCTGTGAGGGAGGTTCTGGAGGCCTCGCGCAAGGTCTCGACTCGGCTTTGTTATTCCCAGAAGTGGACCAGATTTTCTTCCTGGTGTTCCTCGAACCATCTGGATCCGAGTTCGGTTCCGGTGTCTTCGGTTCTGGAATATTTATTGCATTTGTCCAAGTCTGGGCTGAAGACGACTTCCATTAGGGTGCATCTTAGTGCTATTGCTGCTTTCCATCGGCATCTCGAGGGTCGCTCTCTCTCTCTCTTCATCCTCTGGTGATTCGTTTCATGAGGGGGTCTAGTGAATGTTAATCCTCCTCTGAAACCTCCTCCTGTAGTTTGGGATCTTAATGTGGTTTTGGCTCAACTGATGAAGCCTCCCTTCGAGCCTATTGACAAATCTCTTCTTAAGTTTCTCACTTGGAAGGTGATCTTCTTGCTTGCGCTCACGTCCGCTCGTCAGATTAGCGAGCTGCAGGCTTTGGTTGCGGACCCGCCCTTTACTGTGTTCCATCATGACAAGGTGGTTCTTCGCACCCATCCTAAATTTTTACCTAAGATTGTGTCTGATTTCCACCTCAATCAGTGTTTTTTCCGAAGCCCCACTCTCATCCTGGGGAAGCGGCGCTTCACACGCTTGACTGTAAGAGAGCGTTGGCTTTTTATCTTCAACGCACCAAGTCTCATCGGAAGGTTCCTCAATTATTTTTGTCCTTTGATCCTAATCGGTTGGGACGTCCTGTTTCCAAGCGCACCTTGTCCAACTGGTTGGCTGCTTGTATTTCTTTTTGTTACGCTCAGGCTGGTCTCGAGCTTCATGGTCGGGTCACGGGACATAAGGTCCGAGCGATGGCAGCTTCTGTGGCGTTCCTCCGGTCTACTCCGGTGGAGGATATCTGCAAGGCTGCCACTTGGTCTTCGGTTCATACTTTCACCTCCCACTACTGTCTGGATTCGTTATCCAGAAGCGACGGCCGGTTTGGCCAGTCGGTTTTACGTAACCTGTTTTCCTAAATTGCCATCCTCCCACCTGCCCTTTTTTGGTTGGCTTGGAGGTCACCCACATGTGAGAATATCATGCCTGCTTGTCCTGGGATAAAGCACAGTTACTTACCGTAACAGGTGTTATCCAGGGACAGCAGGCATATATTCTCACAACCCGCCCTCCTCCCCGGGGATGGCTTCTTTGCTGGCTATGGAACTGAGGACCACGAGGTGGGGATGTGCCCTCTAGTGGGCAAGAAGGCATGCACATGCGTGGTGCAGCATAGCAAACTTGAAACTTCAATCAAGTTTGCTTGAAAAGCTGTCCGCGCTGGGGCTCCGTAGATGACGTCACCCACATGTGAGAATATATGCCTGCTGTCCCTGGATAACACCTGTTACGGTAAGTAACTGTGCTTTAATGTCTTTCCAGTCTATCCTTCTTTCTTCTTTACATTCTTTTATTTTCTTTTTCACTTGTCCATTTTTATTTCCTGTTCTTTGTTGCATATTCTTCTTTTTCCAACAAACTAAAGTCCCATAGTTCTTTATATTTAATTTTTTGTTCAATATCCACCAATCCAGTCTTAGTATTTATCCCTTCATTTCAACACCCATTGTGCTAAAATGACATAGGTTCTGATTTTGAAAGAAAGGTCTTTAGTTTTTCCGGATCAACAAAATACAAAGATTTATCCCCACAAGATACCCTCATTTTTGCTGGGTAATATAACCCATACTTATATCCTTTTTCCTTTAATTGAGATCTCAGATCAAGGAATTTCTTCCTAATATTTGCTGTATTTTTAGCAAAGTCTGGTGAAAACCATATTTTGGAACCTTTATAGTTTAAGTTTTTATCTTTTTTGGCAGCATTTAAAATTTCTATTGCTTGCTGGTATCTTAACATCTTATTAATGAATATTAATGGTCTTGGTCTTCCTTGATTTTCCAGACTCTTTATTGGAATCCTGTGTGCCTGTTCTATTTCCAAAGGCTGTTTGAAATCCAACTGCAATAATCTAGGAATTAAATTTTCTAAAAACTGTATTGCATTTTTCCCTTCCAAATTTTCCTGTATTCCAAAAAGTTTTATATTCTTTCTTCCACGGTTTTCGTAATCTTCCAGCTGACTTTTCAATTGAATTATTTCCAAACTGTCATTTTTGCATCTTTTTCCTTCACATTCTAAGCTCTCCATTTTAACTTCTAACTCTGTTGTTCTTTTATTAGCTACTTCCATTTGTCTGTGTATATTCAGGATTTCTTCCTTCAGTTCTGCCATATTACTCACAGTCTCTGTCAGCATTTGTTTGATTTGCCTCAGTTCCCCCATAACTTCAGCTTTGCTTAACTCCTCTGATACATCAGCAGGAAGCGGAACCTTATTCGGGGTAATTTGATCCTGTTTCTGCCTTTTCACAGCCCCTCCGGTTTCACTCTTACTCTGTCGGGTGCTCGCCATGCTCCCGCTGTCCTCTCCGATGTTTTCAGCCGAAAACAGTTTAAAAGGAAATCTTTATTTATTCAACGGTTGCCCAGGTAAGAGGAGCGCTGCGATCACACGACCATTTTGTGTGCACGCTAAGCCACGCCCCCGAAGGCAACTTTTTAATAACGGCATCCACTGAAGTTTCATTTTATAAAGGCAAGTTGGTGTCTATTTTATAAAATACTAGTATATGTGGCAGAGAATGTGCCTTGAATGTAGAACTAGTTTAATTAAGGTGTGTACTTAGATTAAGGTATTTCATAAGCTACATGCATTTGTGCTAATTCCATCCATGTTTGCCCAAATTCTTTTCCATGAACACCCACCAGCAAACTGCATACTATCATATCATTTATGCACAAGAATAACTTTTATAAAATTTCCTCCATTGTGAACAAATGCCAAGTCTTCAGTCAAAAGTTGTATAGTTGGTCAATCAGCCTTCCATAATATACAGGCATATGGATACATACATGCTTTTCCCTGTATTCCAGCTTGTTTTACTGGAAGTTTTTTTTTCATTTGATCTGGGGTTTTTTCCTTTTCTTTTTACACAGTTAGTTTTTCATCTTTCATCTTGGCATGGCAGTCTGCTATTGAATGAACTCTGCTCTACTTCATGCTTTAACCTCACAGTGCTTCCGAGGTGCACAAAAGCATGTTGCAATTCGGGACACACCCCTCCTCCCACTCCTGATTACTGCTGCAGTTAAAGTAGCAGCAGTTTGAAATTTTGAAGTGATCCTGATATTTCATTTTCATTCATTTCTTTAAAGCATCTGTTAAATTAGCAGGAAGAGAAGAAAGCGAGAAAACATTTGTATGTGTGTTTGTGTATGAGACTTGTATTATAGTGCATACATTTCATACTAATTTTGTCATGTTGTGGATGGTGGGATTGATACACATGTTCTTTCCCTTGAAATACCAGTAATTGCATGGTATATTATATTTTTAGAGCCAGATATAAGCGTGGAGGAAGAGGATGAGGAAGAGGATGATGATTACCTGCACCCTAGTCTTTTTGCCTCAAAAAAGAACAGTCGACTTGAAGAAATCATGAAGGTACTTGCATAAAAAATTTTTTTTTGCTAGAGCCAAGTTTGATTACATGGACTTGCATCGTACCTGATAAAACTTATAAATTAGTTGTGCTGAATGCCAGATAAGCTGAGCATTTGGGCCCTGATTCTGCAAAGCATACCTAATGTTAGGCGCAGTTTGGGTGTCCAAGATAGGCGTTCTGTGTAGAATCGCGCTCAGCAACACTCAGCACTATTTAGACGTCTGATTTTTGAGATGTCCTTTAGAGAATCGAGTTTTAGGTGAGAGTTGGACGTCCGAACAATGTCCTTAATGTTATAATATTTTATTATTATAATGTTATTAGAATGGCAATTTTATGTTGGTTTTCATTATGATTGTGATACTGGGAGTTGGATCTGTTTAATGTTTTTATATATTTCTCTTCTATCAGAGAGAGTGATTGGGATTCGAACCAGAAACATTAGGGTAGAAGGCTGTAGGTTTAACCAGTGTTCTACATTTTGAACTAGCAAGTTGCATAGCAATTGTAAAACTAGGTCCTATAGGCATTGTAAAGGAAGTCTTTTCAACATAGCTTGGGCTTCAGATAGACCTGAGTTCTATGGACGAAATTTAGGCACAGCTTGGATGTCCTTAATATGATCTGCTAAATAGCTCCCTGGGTTTTTATTTTTACATTATTAAGCTCAAAATACATTTAATAAGACATCACATAAACAGGGCACATCAAGACAGATATATTGCATGCAGAACCTTCTATTTTTGTGAACAGACAGCAATGTTGTTTGCTAATTAGAGGAAAAGATCCATTAACTGAAACATAGCACATGACAAACACAGCTTTAGGTTTCTTGCTTTTTTTTTTTTTAATCATTTTTATTAGGGAGTTAACGAGAGAAACAAGCGAATTACATGAATAAACTAGTCAAACAGAGGCAGCAACGAAAATGAATACAATGTCCAACAGCAAAGCACTTAATACACCAATACCTTTTCAGTGTTCTCCCCAGGGCCTTTTAGCCGGGCGCACCGCCCAGCTAATTTAGATGGCCGCCCGGCGAATCCTTCTGCTGCCACTGATGCTCCTTCCCGGGCTGACTCTCCGCCGAAAATTTAGTTTGACAACTGCCTTTTTTTTGTTTTGGTTTTTTTTGCCAACATGCTTTTACTTGCTTCGGGCCTTCCTCGTTGCCGGGTCCTGCCTACTTTCTGTTTCCGCGAAGGCAGGACCCGGCAGCGAGGAAGGCTCGAAGCAAGTAAAAGCAGTAAGTTGTAAGCTTCCCTCCAGGGCTCTAACATGTGCGTGCCGGCTTCCCTTCTCTTTCCTCCCCCCCACGGGACGCAACTTCTGGTTTCAAAGAGAAGGGAAGCTGGCACGCACACGATAGAGCCCTGGAGGGAAGCTTACAACTTGCTGCTTTTACTTGCTTCTGGCCTTCCTCGCTGCCGGGTCCTGCCTTCGCGGAAACAGAAAATAGGCAGGACCCGGCAACGAGGAAGGCCCAAAGCAAGTAAAAGCAGCAAGTTGTAAGCTTCCCTCCCTCGCTGACCTATGAAAGATAGGTCAGTGATGGAGGGAAGCTTACAACTTGCCTAGCGACTCTACCGACGGGTTTGAGAGCTGGGAGGGATGGGAAGAGAAATGCTGCTGCACCGAATAGAGGAGGGGAGGGGGAAGAGAAATATTCTGCTGCTGCACCCATTTTGGGGGGAAGGGAAGAGAAATGTTGCTGCTGCACCCAATTTTTTGGGGGGGAGAGGGAAGAGAAAAGCTGGTGCACCCAATTGGGGGAGAAGAGAAAAGCTGCTGCTGCACCCAATTGGGGACGGGGGCGGGGAAGAAAAGTGCTGCTGCTGCACCCAATTGGGGAGGGGGGAGGGGAAGAAAAGTGCTGCAGCAGCACCCAGTTGGGGAGGGGGGAGGGGAAGAGACGTGCTGCAGCAGCACTCAATTAGGGAGGGGGGTGAGAAGTGCTGCTGCAGCAGCACCCAGTTGGGGAGAGAGAGGGGAGAAGGAAGACCAGGGAAGGGAGAGGAGAGGCAAGAGATGCCAAGAACATGGGAGGGAGGGAAAGGAAAGGAGCTACCAGACCATGGAGGGGGGGACAGATATCAGCGCATATAGGGGGAAGGGGAGGAGGGAGATGCCAGGGCATGGGGGGAGAGAAGGGAAGGAGATAGAGATGCCAGACCTTGGGGTGGAGTGGGAAGGAAGGAAGGAAAGGAGAAGAGAGAGATGCCGAGCATAGGGGAGGGGGGTGAAGCTGAAATGAATCATGTACAAAGGAGAGAAAGGGCACAGGATATACAGTTTATTGAAGGGACATAGAAAGAGGGAAGATGCCATATGGAACCGTGTCGAGCTTTGCGAATGTAGAGATGATGCGGTATACAAACCTAAGGTTTAATTTAGTTTAGTTTAGAAAGGGCGGACACTGGATGGAAAGGGCAGAGAGGGTGGACAGTGGATGCAAGGGGCAGAGAGAGGGTGGACAGTGGATGCAAGGGGCAGAGAGAGGGTGGATAGTAGATGGAAAGGGTAGAGAGAGAGGGGGCAGAGACTGGGTGGAAGGGGCAAAGAGAGGACAGATGTTGCATGGAAGGGAGCGAGGACAAACGCTGAATAGAAAGAAGAGAGTGAAGAGAAGATGATTAAAGCAGAAACGACAAGGTAGAAAAAACTTTTTTGGTTGCTTTACTTAGAATTTAGTATTGTAACTGTATTAATTAAAGTTTATAAATAGGAAATTGAAATAAGGCAGTTTTTTGGGGACTAAACCCCTTTCTTCAGGTCAGGACAGGATACCATAACAGCAGGGGTGCCCAAATGGTCGATTGCGATCGACCAGTAGATCGCAAAGGCAATGTGAGTCGATTGCGTTGCCTTTGCAATCTTTTTCTTCCTGCCTCCCCGAGCCAGGCCAGGCGTGTACAAGTGCCAGACTCACGACTTCACCTCCGATGTCAATTCTGATGTCGGAGAGGTAGTTCTGGGCCAGCCATTCGCTGTCTGGCTGGTCTGGAACGTCCTATCCGACGTTAGAATTGACGTCAGAGGTGAAATCTTGTGAGTACGGTGCTTGTATGTGCCTGGCCTAGCTCAGGGAAGTAGCAGGGAGGAATCGGCATGGTAGCTTAGGGGGTAGGGAAAGAATCGGGGAAGTGGAGAAATCGGCGCGATGGCTTGGGGGGCAGGGGGAGAGAGAAAGAAAGACAGGCAGGGGGAGAGAGAGAGAGAGAAAGGCAGAAATAAAGAGGGGGCAGGGGGAGAGAGAAACAGGCAGTCAGGGAGGAGAGAGAAAGAGAGACAGAAAGAAAAGGGAAGTGGCAGAAAGAAAGAAATATTGGATTTACAGTCAGAAGAAGGAAGTGCAACCAGACACTCATGAAATCACCAGACAAAAAGGTAGGAAAATGATTTTATTTTCAATTTAGTGATCAAAATGTGTCCGTTTTGAGAATTTATATCTGCTGTCTATATTTTGCACTATGGCCCCCTTTTACTAAACCACAATAGCGGTTTTTAGCACAGGGAGCCTATGAGCATCGAGAGCAGTGCAGGGCATTCAGCGCATCTTCCTGCGCTAAAAACTGCTATTGTGGTTTAGTAAAAAGGGAGGGGGTATATTTGTCTATTTTTATATAGTTGTTCCTGAGGAGACATTGCATAAAGTCATCTGCCTTGACCTCATTGAAAACCCGCGGAATATAAATAATTAACATTTTCTCTGCGTACAATGTGCTTTGTGTTTTTTAAAATTTTATTGTTGGTAGATCATTTTGACTTGGTCATTTTAAAGGTAGCTCATAAGCCCAAAAAGTGTGGGCACTCCTGCTGTAGAGCCATTCTTGTATGACTGAATGAGCTATATTTATCTTTTTTTTCAGTTGTTTAAATTCATGGTGAAATAAATGGCTAGATTGAACCTAATGATTTCATTAATGCCTTTCCCTTTTTTAAACCTCTATACCATTTGAAAGAGGGCAAATACTTCTTAAATTTAGTAAAAATATTCTGGCACAAGTGTCAAACCTTAAAAAAGGAAGTCATATTGAGCATTGGAAAATAATAATAATTAATAAAAATAGTACACATTTAGGGCTCCTTTTACTAAGTTGTGAAAATGGTTTTAGTGTGTGTGCTTAGCGCGCGCAGAATTACCACGTGCGCTAGACGCTAATGCCAGCATTGAGCTGGCGTTAATTTTTCCGCGTAGTGCGGGAGTTTGCCGTGCTAAAAATGTTAGCGCACCTTAGGGCTCCTTTTATCAAGCTGCGGTAGGCGGTTAACACTCGGAATACTGCACGTTCAACCGCCTGCCGCGCTAGTCGCTAACACCTCCATAGATGAGGCGTTAGTTTTTTTGTGTGCCGCAGGGGTTAGCGCGTGATGAAATGTCCGACGTGCTAAACCCCGTAGCGCACCTTGATAAAAGGAGCTCTTAGTAAAAGAGAGGGTTAATTTTCCCCACCACCAAATTTCTCCATCCCCCACCCGGCTACTTTTTCATGCTACCTGGCTGGAAAAAATTTCTGGGTAGAACACTTCCTTTTTTTCTGAATGAACAGTACTCCAATCAGCTCATTCTTGAAAGCAAAGAAAGCACATGAAAAAAAATATATAGATTGCATACATAACTTCATTTGCAAAAGCTTAAAAACTGAAAAAACCTAGATACAGACCTTAGCATGTCTTCTACTTCAGTGCAAATGGAGGTGAGCAGGTGCACCATCAAGGTGCACCTGCAAGGTAGAATGCCACAATTAATTAAAATATGTGCTGGGATTTGAACCTATGACTTCTGGAAGATGAGCACAGGGCTTTTACCCAGTGAGCCACAGCTGCTTCCTTTCAGTCATTGGTGTTCCTAGCATGAAAGCTTGGTGATCCTAGCTATGTGACGGTGAAAATACCTGTCAAGATCATAGCTATCATATCAGATGTGAGGAAGAAAGACATAATCCCAGGACAAGCAGGCAGCCTATTCTCACATATGGGTGACATCAATGAAAAAAGAGCCTGGATGAGGACAGCTTCGCAAGCAGACTTGCTTGTAGAACTTTAGAAAGTTTGCGATAGCCTTCCCGCCCAGTGCAGGGTGCGCGTCTCCTCAGTTCTCAGTATTCTGCAGTGCCGAGAAGTCCTATTTTGACGCTCTGCGATAGACTCACTTCTACTTTGTGCCTTCGCTTACCGCAGCTCATGTTTTATTTCTTTTCAGGGTCGCTGTGTTTTTCTTGCACATTTTATTAAAAAAAAAAAAAAGAAGACTTACTTTGATTTTTCCTTCTGTCACGGCGGGGCCTGCCTCGTGGCCTCAGCCTGCGGGCTTAGACCTAGCTGCGGCTGTTTTCCCGTTTATGTCCCGGCCGGTTACAGGCTTCAAGAAGTGTAGCCGTTGCCAGCACGCGATCTCCCTCACTGACCCACATATTTGGTGTATTCAGTGTTTGGGACCTGACCATCGTCTGGAGTCGTGTGCCCGCTGCGCTACCCTTCAACCTCATGCCCGCAAACGTCGAGCTCAGGTGGAAAAACTCTTTGGAGGTATAGATCCACTTGCCCTGGTCTTGACTTTGACCTCAAATCCGGTCAATCTCACAAGGGTTCCGCCTTCTGCCTAGACCTCGGCTTCAACCTTAATCAAACCATCCTCGTTCGGCAGGTCCTCGTCCTTGAGCAAATCTGCTAAGTCTTCTCCTGACGAGACGCTTGCCTCGCTGCCTCCCTCAGGTCAGGTACCAGCAGTAGTTATCAAGCTGCCCAAGAAGCATGTATGTCTCCAAGTCGAAGAGTCTTTCTTCCTCCTCTTCCTCGGAGACTTTAGTCACACCAAATGTACCACATCCTCAAGTCTCGGTGTCGCATTTGGAGGCTATGATCCAGACCATTTTGGATCGCCAGTTTGGTAATATGCTTGCCAAACATACTCCTGCCTCGACTCTGCTTCCTGCAGTCCAGCCTGAGCACTTAGCAGTATCACAAGGAATCGAGTCCTTGGCTGTGCCTCAAGATAATCCTCCTCATTCTATACAAGTAGTCGAGTCCTTGGGAGTGCCTCGAGAGGATTCTACAAACTCTGTGCAAGGAGTCAAGTTTTTGTGAGTGTCTCGTCTGGAGCATAAGCACGCTACTCAAGGAGCCGAGTCCTTGTCAGTGCCTCGAGATACCTCGACACCAGGTGTTCAATCCGTTTTGGTGTCTTGATCTCTAGCCTCCAGCCCTCCCTCCTTGTATAAGGCATCGCCCTTCCTGAGGCATAGGGCAAAGACTCCTCGACTTTCTTCTCAGCGAAACCTGCCTGGTTCGAAGCACAGTTCTCCGCATCAGTCGAGGCATCCATCAAGGCACAGATCCTCTTCTCGAGACAGGCCTCGTCTCTCCAGACCTTGAGACTCTTCGAGGCCTCCAACTCTGAAGTCGAGGACACCACTTCAAGATATCTCTGCTTCTTCTCCTGCGAGGGATTCTATCCATTCTCTCAGTGAGTCATCTATACCTGCATATTCAGACCTCAGGTATCAGTACTCCAGAGAAGCTTCACCTTCGTTCTCTGCCTTGAGAGGTGCCTTGACATCACCTTCTTCTCCTCGAGGTCAACCTTCCTTAGAGCAGATATCTTTTTCTTCTTTCCTACGTCAAATGAGTAAGGACCTCAGAATTACTTTGGACTCTGATTCCAAATACTCTCAGGAATATTTAAAAGAAATGGGTATGTCTCGTCCTCCTTCGGAGTCTCTCAAATTGTCCATAAATAGATTTCTTTCTCAAACCTTTAAGAGAAATCTTGAGACACCTTATGCCATTCCTGTTGTCCCAGGAAAACTGGAGTTTCGTTACAGTTTGTTCCACTGCAAGGGCTTTGAGAAATCTCAGTTATCCCATCAGTCTCTTCTTGTGGAGTCTTTTCTGAAAAAGACCAATCCTGCCAAAGTTTATGCCACTGTCCCTCCTGGAAGAGAGGGCAAGACCATGGACAAGTTTGGTCACCGTTTGTATCAAAATTCTCTCATGGCAACTAGAGTTTTGAATTACAATTTTGTTTTTATTTCTTTTTTTTTAATTCTTTATTCATTTTAAGTCTTGTAACAAGCGTACAGTAATATACTTGAAAATCTTTCTAATAATATCATACATACTTGAATTTTTACCCCTTCCCACCCACCCTACAGCAATTAATTCAATTAAGCATATCTAAAAGAATATAATGAAGTAAGCATTTAATAAAAATTTCAAACAACTCCCTACCTCCCCTAATTATACACATATTATCTAAGGAAAATGATGTCTACCCACTACAATAATTTTCTAACGGCCCCCAGATCTTCAAAAATTTATTGTAAGACCCTTTCTGCAAAGCAATTGCTCTTTCCATCTTATAAATATCCAATACACACACTGAGGTTTTTTACTCCATCTTGGATTCTGAGCGCCACTTAAGTTTAAAAAGGTATTCAAAGTACTGTTGGTTCCTTCATCAGTTGGTGTTGCATCTTATAAATATGGCATAATGAATTCCACCAGAAAGTATAATTAAGATTAGTATGATTTTTCCAATTGTTGGTAATATGCTGAATGGCGACCCCTGTCATGATCAATAAAAGTTTATTATTACTTGATGATAATTGACTTTTTTTCCTCATAGCCATACCAAACAAAACCGTATCATATGTTAAAGCAACATGGTTTTCTAATAAAGAATTTACTTGAGACCAAATTGAATTCCAGAAAATCATAATACAAGGACAATAAAAAAGTAAATGTTCGAGTGTCCCTGCTTCGAGATTACAGTGCCAGCATCTATTAGATTTAGAGCTATCTAACTTTTGTAAACGAACAGGGGTCCAAAAAGCTCTATGCAACAGAAAAAAACAAGTTTGTCTCATAGATACAGACACTGTACATCTCATTCTCCAAGACCAAATTCGTGGCCGTTGAGATGCAGAAATTTGCTGCTTAATCTCAATGCTCCAAATGTCTCTAAGACCATTTTTTGGCTTTTTATTCATATATCCAGATATTGATTTATACCACAATGTGGCTTGATGTCCCAGGAAATCTGCTTGGAAGCATAAGAACTAAGAGTTTTCCATTCAGGGAACCCTACCTGAATAGCCTGCTTCAGCTGCAACCATTTAAAACTTTGTGATTTATTGAGATCAAATCTATGTTGTAGCTGTGAAAAATCAAGAAGTTTACCTTCTGAAATAACATCATTCAGAGTTCGAATACCTGCAATAATCCAATTCTTCCATAAGATTTGAGATCCGCCAATTTGAATCTTGGAGTTAATCCTTAAAGATTGATTCGTTGACTTATTTATTGGAATAGGTGTTAAAATTACTAATGAATCACAGTGTTTTCCATGTGTCAATCAAAATTCTATTCTCTTTATATTTCCTTAGCTAAGCGTAAAGCTAATATCTTAGTCAAAAGTTTTCCATCAACATTTATTAATGAAATAGGCCTGTAGTTTGAAACCAAAGTGGGATCTCTATTTGGCTTTGGCAAAACAATTGTTAATGATTCAGCCATAGTACCTGTAATACAACCTTTAGTTAGTTGTGACTGATATAAATTTAACAAATGAGGTAGTAGGATAATTTGAAATGATTTATAAAATTCTATTGTAAAACCATCACCACCTGGAGCGGATCCAACTCTTAAGAGATTTCAATGCTGTTTCTAATTCTTTTAGAGATATAGGCTCATCCAAACTCCTTTTTATATGCTCAGGAACCTTCGGTCCAATAATTAAATTCAAAAATTGTAATCCATCTTGACTCCTGTTAACATAAGGCTCAGAAGAATATAGGTCTTTATAAAAATTTAGAAATTGACTTAAAATATTTCCAATATTATTATGTATAATTCCTTTATCATCTTTAATAACATTAATATTATTTCTTCTTTTTTTTGCTTTAAGGTAATTTGCCAATAATCTTCCCCCTTATTCGAATTTCCATAATACAAAGTTTGCTTAGAGAACAAATCTTTCCTAATTAATTTTGAAGATAATTCATTATATTTAGCTTTTGCTTTTAAAAGAGCCTGCAAAGTGTTGTGCTCCCATTTAATAATCAATTTAAATTCTAAGTGTTTAATTTCTTTTTCCAAATCAGAATATTGTTTTTTAAACTGTTTCCTAATGTAAGCAGAATATGAAATAATTGAACCTCTCATGGTAGCCTTAAAAGCATCCCATAAGGATTCCATGGAAATGTCATCAGATATATTAAATTGAAAATATTCATTAATTTGTGTTTTAAAATCATCAAGGAATTTTGTATCCAAACAGGTCTACTATACTCTTGTTGATCTAATTTAAGTTCAATCCATACACCCACATGATCAGATATAATAATTGAATCTATGGAAGCTTTATTCACTTGCTGAACAATCTGAGTTGAGATAAAGATGGACTGTGAACAAAAAGAAAATTCCTGATCATTAAAATGAAGAATACGCCAAATATCTTTTAAATCACACGAATGAACCAAATTATCTAACCCTAAAGATTTTATATTTTTACATGGTTTTTATCTATTAATGGATCCGTAACAGCATTAAAATCTCCAGCCACCACTATTTTAGAAGCAGCCAGTGGGAGTAACAATTTCTGTAATGTTTTAAAAAAATCATTTTGATTCGAATTAGGGGCATAGACATTAAACAAAGCCAGGGTACTATTTCCCATACTCATATTCACGTGTAACCATCTACCCCAGAAGATCTGAATTTACTAATTGAAAATTTGCCATACATTTTTTATTAATAAGAATAGCTACCCCTGCTTTTTTTCCAACTGCAGGGGCATAAAAACATTGCTTTACCCAACCCCCTTCCAGTTTCCTTGACTCCACCATATTCAGATGGGTCTCTTGTATATAATAAACATCAGCATTCTGGTTTTTCAAATAGGCTAATATTTTTTTCCTTTTAATCTGGTGATTAAGGCCGTTAACATTAAGTGAAAAAATTTTTAAAGCCATTATTATATTTATATTCTAAATAATTAATCAAATCACTAGAAATAATTTGAAGACCATGAGTAGACATCCACCCTCCCCAATATAAATACTTGAATCTGAACAATACCCCTTTTTAACCCACCCAATCCTCCCCTATCACCCACCCTGCCCTTCCTTAATAATTGTAAATATGAGAACTTGAAAACAAACATATTTGATCAGGTAAAGAGAATTCCCCCAATAGATAAATCATTGCCATAAATCTATAATAATAGGTTACATTAAAAATACCAAGTAATAAACCAAATCCAATCTCCTCCAATAAATAGATTATGATAAATAGATATATCAAAAGTTATAATCAAAACCACAAATCATAATATTAAATTATCATTCTAAATATTCATTTTTCATCTATATTCATCAAATCATGAATGAATAAAAAGATAAAATCACTATATCAAAGTAAAAATCTTATTGGAATAAAATAATTAACCAAAATGTCAATAACTGAATACCAATAACATTCAGAAAAACAGAAAACATAAGACATTAAATTAAACATAAAAAATATCATGAATTTTTAAAAATACTTCTTTTGCCATGACTTCTAAACAAGAACTAGAAGAATTTATCTTCCAGAATTCCTTATCTTCCACACACAACCTGATCCTAGGAGACATCAACCTCCACTTAGAAGACCACACCTCCAATCAAGTAGCAGACATTATTTCATTCCTCAACACCCTATCTTACCAATTACTCAATCCTGAACCCACACATGAAAAGGGTCATCAACTTGACATTGCCGCTTACACATCTCCCAACCTCAACACACAAAACATCCACATCACCAACGGCTCTTGGAATCCAACCTTATGGTCCGACCACTACAAGTACACCTTCACCATCAATTGGATGTATAATAAAATCAAACCTATTCCAATCACAACCAGCTTCAAATCCAGACAGAAAATCGAACCCATTACTTTCTGGGACACAGTAGACCCATTACTAGACTTAAACAACCACAAGGAGTTCATAAACACATGGCGTTACATTAGTGAAACCACTTTGAACAAACTAGCACCACTAAAAACAAAAAACAAAATAAGCAGACCATCAGACAAATGGTATGACACTGAACTCATACAACTAAAGAGGCAATGCAGACAACTAGAAAGATCATGGAAAAAACAGAAACAAGACCACATTAAAACAGAATGGAGATCCCAAATCAAACAATATAAAATCAAACTGAAGGAAAAACGTAAAGACTATTACTCCAAACTCATTGGCACTGAAAAACTAGACACCAAAAAACTTTTCAGCATTGTAAAAAACCTCACAGATACCAAACCCTTCCTCGCCACCCAAGGAACCCAGACTCCAACAGCTTCACAATTATCGGACTACTTCAAAAATAAAATCACCACAATCAGATATACATTCAACAATTCCCAAAATATCATTGAAGAGATACCAATAAAACCCACAAATGACAAAGCCATCTCAGCAGATAGGACCTAGACCAACTTCCCAACGACACAATGGTCAGACCTGGACCTGCTATACAAAAAATACAGCAAATCCTCCTGTGATTTGAACAACTGTCCTCCTTACCTATTAGCAACAGCATCTACCAAATTCATTACTTGTCTCACATTATGGTTGCAAACCACTCTCAAGGAAGGTCAATTCCCTCCAGAACTTGGAGAAATAATAATCACCCCCATACTAAAAGATCCCAAAGGCCCAATAGACAACCCAACAAATTATAGACCAATTGCTTCTATCCCACTATACATCAAAATCATCGAAGGTCTAGTTGCACAATATCTATCCAATTACCTTGAAGACCACAACATTCTACATCCAACTCAATCTGGTTTCAGAGCCAATCACAGCACAGAAACATTACTGGTATCTTTACTTGATATAGCCCGACAGCACCTCAGCAAAGGAAACAAGTTACTAATCATCCAACTCGACCTTTCAGCAGCATTTGACTTAGTAGATCATCTAATACTTCTTCAGACCCTAGATGCCATAGGAATAACTGGTAAAGTTCACAACTGGTTCCAAGGCTTCCTTCAAACAAGATCATATAGAGTTAAGTCAAAAGATATTTTATCTGAACCATGGACAAACCCCTGCGGAGTACCACAAGGATCCCCACTATCGCCCATACTATTCAACCTCTTCATAGCTTCCTTAGGCACTGCCCTAGACGCCCTAAATATAACATCTTTCAGTTACGCAGATGACATAACCATCATTCTCCCATTTGACATACAAGACCCCAGCTCCAATGAACACCTGATAACAACACTAGAAACTGTAGAAAAATGGATGAAGAACCATAAATTGAAACTGAATGCAGAGAAAACCAAATTCATACTACTAGAGAAGGAACAAAAGCAATCTATAACAGAACTGGAAGTAAATACAATCAAATATCCCATACAGAGCACTCTAAAAATTCTAGGAATACAATTAGATAGACGCTGCACTATGCAGACACAGATACACAAAGTCATACAGAAGGCATTCTTCACCATGCGAAACCTAAGAAAAATAAGAAATTTCTTTACCAAAGAACACTACAAGATAATTGTACAATCCCTCACACTCAGTAACTTGGATTACTGCAACAGCCTCTACCTAACATGTCCTAACAATATGATAAAACAACTACAGACAGTTCAGAACACTGCCATCAGACTCATCTACTGTCTCAGCAAATTTGACCACATCACTCCCGCCTATATAGACTCTCACTGGCTTCCAATAAAAGCAAGAACTCAATTCAAGTTCTATTGTCTGCTGTTTAAGATAACCCATGGAACTGCCCCCTGTTACCTAAACAACCGCCTAAACCATTACCGCTCATCCAGATCAAGAAGAACTCAAAACCTATTCACCTTCCCACCTAATAATGGAACCCGTCTTAAGAAACTATACGACAGCCTTCTAGCGACACAGGCAGCAAAAATTGACCCCACAATCACCAAACTAATGATCAATACAACAGACATCAAAGTGTTTCGAAAAGAAATCAAAACATTTCTATTCAGAAAACACGTCATTACCAACTAATATCCTCCCTTTATGCACAAGCTCTCCCTCGATAGAATAACACATTAATTCAATTCTTAGAACCTTTCCTATCATACATACTCTGATTCCTATATAAACATTTTCCACACTATCCAATAAATTTCTTACTTCATTATTAGGTAACTTCCAATCTGTAAACCATATATACTGATAATCTCCACTATATTCTGTTATCACTTGATTCCCTTGATATGTAATTCTCAAAATTGAATCCTCTACCACACCATGTAATGTACACGAATCACTGTTATGTAATTTAACTAGATAATCTTTATTACGCAATTCTTTTGGTAATTCGTATAATTTGTATTCCGCCTTGAACAATATATAATGTATAATGTATTTGAAATTAATTTTCCTATGAACTGTTTTCCTACCTTCTTCTACTCTATGTTTATAACCTAACTAATTTATTTTTCTCAAGTACTTTAGCAAGAATGTGAGCCTTTGGGACAGTCAGGGAACTCTAAGTACTTTAGCAAGAATGTGAGCCTTTGGGACAGTCAGGGAACTCTAAGTACTTTCTCTTCATCTTAATTAATCTTACTTAATGCATTTCTTCTGTTTCTACTGTAAACCGCTTAGAACCTCACGGTACAGCGGTATATAAGAAATAAAATTATTATTATTATTATTATTAAATCCCAGACATCAACAAATATCATAAACAATCTTTTAAATACATTCAAAAACAAAGCAAAAAAACCCCCAAACCTCCAACTGCATTACTTCAAAAACTGTTGTCATGGTAACATTTCCATTAAGACCCATTTGATTCTAAACATTACTTTCCATGAGCCTTTACTTTTAAAAATTAACTGTATTAAAATTACATTTGAATATATAGCCTTGTGTAATATTTGCAAAGATTAATCCAACTTCCATAGTTCAAATAAATCAGCACAAGAGAATTTATGAATTCATGGGTTCTTCTTGTTGTAAAAATTCATTCAAATCCTCCGGCTCCTTGAATTGAGATGTTTTATTCTTATAAGTTATTCTTATAAGTCACTCTCATAATTGCCAGGTAAATCAGCCCATATTTTGCCCCGATGCTTCTCAGCTGCGGTCTTAGTTCAAGAAATCTCTTTCTCTTAGCTGCAGTGGCAGGTGCAAAATCCGGCACAATATGCAGACGAGAATCCTGGAATTTTAGATTTTTATTTTCTTTAGCAAGACGAAGTATTTCCAGTACTTGCTGGTGTCTTAAAAGCTTAAAAATGACTGGACGCGGCCCATTTTGCTTATCAGATCTCCTTGAAGGTATCTTTCTATTTCTAAAGGGTACTTTGTTTTGATTGGGAGGAGATTCTCCCAAAACTAAGTAATATTATTTTTCTCTGCCCCTTCCGGAAGCCCAAGCAATCTCAAGTTGCTCCTCCTCTCCCTATTACAGCAATCTTCCAGCAATTCAGTAAGTACCTCAATTTTCTTATTAACAGGCTTCATTTGAAATAAATCCGTTTCAACTGCCGCCATTCTATCGTTGAGATTGACTATTTTATTTTCCACAAGTTCCATTTTCCTGTTTAGTATAGCGATCTCTGCTTTAACCTCCTTAATATTTTTTGAGTTATCGGAAACAATATCTCTAATTGCCTGCAACTCATGGAAGATATCTATGTTATCCAGATTATCTTTTGACATTTGATTTTTCGAGGGGGTCGGAGGCTCAGGTTTTGCTCTTTTCGCACCCACCGGCGCCGCAATCGCTGAATCGGCCTTACTTTGTTTACCAGACACCATAGGAAAACAAATTTTCTGTATTCGGCAGAAAAAAACAAATTTGTAACCTATTTAATCTTTCAAATACAGTGGTACCTTGGATTACAAGCATAATCTGTTCCAGGAGCATGCTCGTAATCCAAAATGCTCGTTTATCAAAGCGAGTTTCCCCATAGGAAATAATGGACACTCGCTTTGATACGTTCCCACCCCCGCGCGCGAACAACTTAAACTTACCCCCACCCCCGTCTGTCACCGGCACCCATCTGTGCCAGTGCCTAGAAGATCTTCCGGCTTCTGCCTGCCTTGAGCATGCATCTGTGCATGCTCAAGGACTTCTAATTCTCCCTCTCGCCGAGAATCTCGAATTAGAAGTCCTTGAGCATGCGCAGATGCATGCTCAAGGCAGGCAGAAGCCAGAAGATCTTCTAGGCACCGGCACGATCTGTGCCTGCGTGCCGGTGCCAGACGGGGGCGGGGGGGTAAGTTTAAGTTGTTCGGGCGGGGGGGCGGTTAGCGTGGGGGTGTGTGCCAGTTGGAGTGAGGGGGCCTTTGCGAGTGAGGGGGAGCGATACCGGT
This sequence comes from Geotrypetes seraphini, assembly GCF_902459505.1. Lineage (NCBI taxonomy): Eukaryota > Metazoa > Chordata > Amphibia > Gymnophiona > Dermophiidae > Geotrypetes > Geotrypetes seraphini. The sequence continues at coordinate 143,196,135 of NC_047091.1, read as the reverse complement.
TATCGGGAGGGGTGCTCGCAAATTGAGTCAACATTCGGTTTGCGAGTCAAAAGTTTGCTGAGTGTTTTGCTCGTCTTGCAAAACACTTGCAAACCGGGTTACTCGCAAACCGAGGTTTGACTTTATATCTATCAGGACGGAGCTCACCATTCACCCGACCGTGCACATGCGCTTCCAAGTCACACCCCTGTTTTTATTTTTTATGTCAAGCATTTGGTTGACATACTGCCTGAGTATTTCAAATATATTCCTCAACACCGTCTTCCAGGGTTTCAGCAGACGATCACCACTCTGACTCAACTCCACATGCATCTCCTCCAATCTTCCTATGATGCATTTGAACTTTCCTTGAGGGTCGCTGCTTTTTCAGTGGCGATGCGCAGGCTTGCCTGGCTTCGCACTATAGACATGGACCCCAATCTTCAAGATCGTCTGGCCAACATCCCTTGCCACGGCAATGAATTGTTTGATGACTCTATCGAGGCAGCTACTAAACGATTGTCTGAACATGAGAAATCGTTTGCTTCCATCACTCATCCTAAAGACTTCAGACCTCTTCCATCTTACCAGAGGCGTTTTCCACAGAGAGCAGCTCCTTATACAAGAGCGCCTGCTAAGAAACAACCACAACAGTAACAGAGGCAGCAGAAACCTCAAGACTCCTGCTGAACCTAAGGCCTCTCAGCCTTTTTGACCATCTAATACAGAGAATAACCTCCATCGTTCTGCCTCTGTCCTCTCCCCTTCCCATTGAAGGTCGTCTCCATCATTTTTACCAATGCTGGGAGATCATTACATCAGATCTTTGGGTACTGTCCATCATCAGGGAAGAATACTCTCTTCATTTCATCCAGGTTCCTCCAGATCTGCCTCCAAGAGAGTTTTCTTCCAATCCATCCCAGACCGCCCTTCTTCTTCAGGAAGCTCAAGCTCTGCTCCAGCTCCGTGCCATCGAGGAAGTTCCCCCGGAACAGCAGAGCAGGGGTTTTTACTGCCGTTACTTACTAGTTCTGAAGAAGATGGGCGATCTGCGACCCATTTTAGATCTCAGAGACCTTAACAAATTTTTTGTCTGAGAGAAATTTCAGATGCTGTCTCTGGCATCATTCTACTTCCTTCTAGATCAAAATGATTGATTATATTCTCTAGATCTCAAAGTGGCTTACACTCACGTTCCCATTCATCCAGCCTCTCGACAGTTCCTCAGATTTCGGGTGGGAAATCAGCATTTTCAGTACAGTGTTCTACTTTTCGGCCTGGCTTCATCTCCAAGAGTGTTCACCAAGTGCCTGGTTGTAGTAGCAGCAGCTCTGCGGAACCATGGGCTCCAGGTGTTCCCGTACCTGGACGACTGGCTCATCAAGGATTCAACATCTCAATGGGTTATTGTAGTGACCCTGTGAACTACGTGGTTCCTATAAAGTTTGGGGTTCAAAATCAACTTTCCAAATCCCAGCTACAGTCCTCTCAGACTTTACAGTTCATCGGAGCTGTCCTGGCCACTATCCGACTCAGAGCATTCCTTCCTCAACAACGTCAGGATGCTCTCATTCGTGACTTCCTTGGCTACAATTTCAACAAGACACATGATGGTTCTCCTAGGTCACATGGCCTCTACAGTTCACGTGACTCCTTTTGCCAGACTTCACCTCAGAATTCCTCAGTGGACCCTGGCATCTCAGTGGGTGCGGGCTTGCAACCCATTCTCTTAAAATATTACAGTAACTCCTTCATTGAGACAGTCTCTCCACTGGTGGATGCTCTCTTCCAATCTCTCCAGAGGTTTACTGTTTCAAACGCCCCCTCATCAGAAGATCCTCAAGACAGATTCCTTGACCTACACTTGAGGGGTTCATCTCGACAGTCTCCATACTCAAGGCTATTGGTCCAGCACAGTTCGTCAGTGTCACATCAGTCTGTTGGAACTCAGAGCAATCTTCAATGCTTTCAAAGCTTTTCAGCATCTTCTTCACGACCAGGTAGTCCTCATTCGGACAGACAACCAATAGCCATGTACTACGTTAACAAGCAGGGAGGAACAGAATCTCTCCCTCTTTGTCAGGAAGCTCAAAAGGTGTGGAACTGGGCAATCCATCATAAAACCTTCCTGAAAGCAGTCTACATTCAAGGAGAGAAAAACTGGCGGACAAATTGAGTTGTCTTCTGCAACCTCACGAATGGACACTCAATTCCTCGCCTCTCCATCACATTTTTTCTCAGTGGGGGACTCCTCAGATAGATCTCTTTGCTTCTCCACACAACAACAAACTTCCTCAGTTCTGCTCCAGGATATACTCTCCTCTCCACCTCGAGACAGATGCTTTCCTTTTGGAATGGATGAATCAGTTTCTCTATGCATTCCTTCCATTTCCTCTCATTCTCAAGACACTTGTCAAACTCAAACAAAAACATGCCACCATGATTCTGATAGCTTTTCGGTGGTCCAGGCAACCGTGGTTCTCCCTTCTACTTCAACTCAGCAGCAGGGAGCCACTACTTCTACCAGTGTTTCCCTCTCTGCTTACACAGAGTCAGGAGTCTCTACTTCATCCCAACCTGCAGTCTCTACACCTGACAGCTTGGTACCTCGCAACTTAACTGCCACTCTACAGTTTTCTCAATCTGTACAGGACATTTTAGAGGCTTCTAGGAAACCTACCACTAGATAATGCTGCAATCAGAAATGGACTAGATTTTTTGTTTGGTGCACCATTCATCACAAGAAGCCTTAATTCTACATCCTTGTCTTCAATTTTGGATTACCTGTCCATTTGTCTCAATCAGGCCTCAAATCCACATCCGTTCGAGTCCATCTCAGTGTGATTGCTGCTTTTCATCAGACTATCGAAGGGAAACCCCTTTCTGCTCATCTGGTGGTATCCAGATTTATTAAAGGTCTTTTCAATGTCAAACCACCTCTCAAACCTTCTCCAGTGGTTTGGGATCTCAAAGTTGTCCTTGCTCAATTGATGAAGCCTACTTTTTAACCAGTGGATTCGGCTCATCTTAAATATCTCATTTGGAAAGTGGTTTTTCTCATTGCTCTCACATCTGCTTGCAGGGTCAGCGAGCTACAAGCTTTAGTTGCAGACCCACCTTTCACAGTATTCCATCATGACAAGGTAGTCCTCCGTACGCAACCTAAATTCTTACCTAAAGTGGTTTCAGAATTTCATCTCAATCAATCCATTGTACTTCCAGTGTTTTTTCCAAAGCTTCATTCTCATCCTGGAGAAACAGCTCTTCATACTTTGGACTGTAAGCGTGCTTTGGCTTTCTGCTTGCAACGCACTCAACCACATAAATCTGCTCCTCAACTTTTCATCTCCTTCAATCCAAACAAGTTGGGACATCTGATTTCCAAGCGCACCATCTCCAACTGGTTAGCTGCTTGCATCTCTTTCTGCTATGCTCAGGCTGGACTGCATCTACAGAGTCGAGTCACAGCCCACAAAGTCAGCCATGGCGGCATCAATGGCTTTCCTCAGATCTGCTCTCATTGAGGAAATCTGCAAAGCTACCACTTGGTCCTCAGTTCATACATTCACTTCTCATTATTGGCTGGATTCTTTTTCCAGATGGGGTGGTCATTTTGGCCAGGCAGTTTTACAAAATTTATTCCCTAAATTTCCAACACTTAACACCATCCCATTTTGGTTAGCTTGGAGGTCACCCATATGTGAGGATAGGCTGCCTGCTTGTCTTGGGATAAAGCACAGTAACTTACTGTAACAGGTGTTATCCAGGGACAACAGGCATCTATTCTCACAACCCACCCACCTCCCTAAGTTGGCTTCTCTGCTAGCTATCTGAACTGAGGAGACGCGTGCCCTGCACTGGGCGGGAAGGCACTTGCGCATGTGTGGTGCGGCAGTCGCAAACTTTCTAATGTTCTACAAGCAAGTCTGCCTGCGAAGCTGTCTGCATCCGGGCTCCGTGGATGAAGTCACCCATATATGAGAATAGCTCCCTGCTGTTCCTGTATAACACCTGTTACGGTAAGTAACTGTGCTTTAGTGGAAGCTGCTGTGGCTCAATAGGTAAAGCCCTTTTCTTATCTTCTAGAGGTCATAGGTTCAAATCCCAGCACATATTTTAATTGTGGCATTCTACCTTGCAGGTGCACCTTGATTATCTCAAAATGAGGTCAGCATTGTGCAGCTGCTCACCTCCATTTGCAATGAAATAGAAGCCATTTTAAGGTTTGTATCTGGTGGGGTTTTTTCCCCCCAGTTTTTAAGCTTTTGCAAATGAAGTTATGTATGCAATCTATTTTTTTTTCATGTGCTTTTTTTGCTTTCAAGAATGAGCTGATTGGAGCACTGTTCATTTAGCAAGAAACATAAAGCTGTGTTTATCATGTGCTGTGCTTCAGTTAATGGATCTTTTCCTCTAATTAGCAAACAACATTGATGGCTGTTTACAAAAATAGAAGGTTCTGCATGCAATATATCTGTTTTGATGTGCCCTGTTTATGTTATGCCTTATTAAATGTATTTTGAGCTTAATAAAGCAAAAATAAAAACCCAGAGAGCTATTTAGTAGATTGCATTAAGCACGTCCAAACTGTGCCTAAGTTCCGTTCATAAAACTCTGGTCAAAAGTAGACCTGGTTTTCAATTGTCTATAATGTAGGCATGAGATGGACACCCTTGGTTGCTCAGGGTTATGCAAATGAATCGATGCTCATATTGAAGCCACGCCTTGACCATGCCTATTCCACGTGCACACCTATTCCGTTAGGCGTGAGTTTACCCAATGGGCGTCCATGAAATTGTGAAGTGACGTCCATGTGCCAATTATCGCTTGTTGAGACCCTTAAATGGCTCATTAACCACTTAGTTTGGAGTCTAATATCCACTCAGTGATAGCTGGGACTTAAGCGCCCTTTGTTGAATCAGGGCCCTGGTGTATTAAATTTTCACTGTTTAATTTTTAAGCAGTCCAGTTATTAATTTTACAGGGCAATACAGTTAAAAGTGATGATCTGTTTAGGAAATTAATTAGCCTCGGAGAAAATGCTGTCAGCTGAAGCAAAGCCTCTTCGGTTCTTGTATATCAGCTTAGTGGGGGATTCCATGGTCACTGGCATTTTCTTGAGGTCCAGCTGACCGCATAAGTGGTCATAGACGCTTTCTTTGAATACTTATGATGTTAAATGCAACTCAAATCATCCTTTCCTGGCAGTGGTGAAAGTTTGCTAAATATTGGTGTTTTGAATCACCCATTGCATCCAGAGACCTAGCACCTATGTAACTGGTTTTAAATTCATACGTTGCTGTATTTGTTTCTTTCTGAAAGTATTTGTGAAAAATCCTTTTAATTTGTATAATGTAATTACACTTCTCCCTCCGTATCCACGAGGGTTAGGGGCAGAATCGGCCCGCGAATATAAAAAAAAACTGCAAATAATATTTGGGCTGGTTCTGCCCCTAACTCCCACTTCCCCCTGCTATTTTAAGCCCTGTAAGCTCTCCCCTTAAGCCTTATCTGATGGTCTAGTGGTTTTTCGGGGCAGGAGCGATCTTCCCACGCTCCTGCCCCATACAGATCGCTCATAGGAAATGGCTGCCTTGAGCTCCCGTAGTCTCTTGAGACTACGACGGAAGCTCAAGGCAGCCATTTCCTATGAGCGATCTGCATGGGGCAGGAGTGTGGGAAGATCGCTCCTGCCCCGAAAACCCGCTAGACCATCAGGTAAGGCTTAAGGGGGTGCTTACAGGGCTTAAAATAGCCTGAAAAATTAAATTTATTTTTTTTTGTTTGTTTTAAAATCATGAATAACCGAATCCACGGATGGGGAAGTGTAACCTGTATTTGAAAACATTGTTGTAGCAGAATCTGTTAATAAATGACAAAATCCTGCCCGCCCTGTGTTCCTGCCCATTAAGTGACTCTCCAGCCCTGATGATGATTTGTATCTGTGTGTATTTTGTTTTGTCTTTTTTTTTCCACTGCTGGAGTATGTTACAGCATGAATTAGTGTGCACTAACTGTTAATGTGCTTGTATAAGAGCACACACTAATTCATGTAGTAACCAAATATAAGAGAATGGCTGTAGTTAGTACAGTGGAACCTTGGTTTACGAGCATAATTCGTTCCAGAAGCATGCTCATAAACCAAATTACTCGTATATCAAAGCGAATTTCCCCATAGGAAGTAAGGGAAATTTGCTTGATTGGTTCCACCTCCCCCCCCCACCGCGGCCACAGGCGCTGCTCCTCCCCACCCCACCCCCATCCCCAAAAGACTCCCTGAGGCCACTGGTGCGCTCCCACATCCCCCCAGTGAACCGGCATCGCCCCCCCCCCCAGCATCGCGAGGGGGGCGAACCAGCATCGCCCCCCCCTCGCGAATGCCCTCGCGCCTAAACTGAAGCCTTACCCCCATCTGGCACTAGCACGCAGCACCAACCCACAGGAGGTGCCTGAAGATCCTGCCTCTTGCTGGACTGGGCCTTGAGCATCTGCATATACTCAAGGCCTTCTGGCTCCCGCCTCTCTCTGAGATTCTCGGAGAGAACGAGAGCCAGAAGGCCTTGAGCATGCGCAGATGCTCAAGGCTCAGTCCAGCAAGAGGCAGGATCTTTGGGCACCGGCACTTCCTGTGGATTGGTTCTGCGTGCCGGTGCCAGATGGGGGTAAGGCTTCGTTTGGGCGGGCGTTCGTGAGGGGGGGCAATGCTGGTTAGCGGGGGGGGGGCGATGCTGGTTGACGGGTGGGGGATTCGCAAATTGAGTCAACGTTCGGTTTGCAAGTCACGATTTGCAAAAATGTTTTGCTCATCTTGCAAAACACTCACAAACCGCATTACTCGCAACCCGAAGTTTGACTGTATATGGAAACTTACTACATGCAGTCACTGCTTCAGAAAGTTAGAATGTACTTATAATACAGTGGTAGGCAAACTCATTAGTCAAAAGAGCCAAAGATCATCCTCTCAAAATTTACTAGCTATACCCTCCCTTAAAACAATAGGTACAAGAAGAGCAGACATGTTTTCTGTTATGGGCCCACAATGGTGGAACTCTACCACAATATATTACAAATGGAAAAGATCTTCTTTCTTTTAAAAAATCCTTAAAAACGCACCTTTTTAAAGATGCTTTTAATATTCAATATTAATATTTTTATTTTTTAATTTTTTATCTACTCCCGTTTCCTTATGTTTTTTCCATATATGTTTTTTCGATATAACAGATGTAACCTTTGCCCTTCTTCCCTCCCCAGTTTGAGTTTGTCTTGTCTTAAATTTGATGTTAACGAATTTTTAATTGGTATCTCTATAATTTTATCTCTTTTTACTTGTGTACATCGCTTTGTAAACAGATTCAGCGATACATCAAATATTAATAAATCTTGAACAACGATTATGATTTCTTTTCAGAGCCAAATTTATTTTCAAGAACCAAGTTTTTAGGAGTTGTTTTAAACTAGCTACTAACATTCAATAAAACCAGATAACATAATAATAATAATCTTATTTATTGACAAAAATATTTTTTACATTAAAATATAAATATGACAAAACACATATTTAATGACACCCCGCTCACTCGCATGTAGTCAAAATCGATTCGTGGCAAAGCCTAGAGAATAACATGGGGAAAAAAATTGTCCCCGCCCCCGCAAACCATCTGATCCCATCCACACAAGCTTCAAATAGTTTTATACTGAACTTATTAAAGTATAAAAAGAAACAATATTATCCCAGGACAAGCAGGCAGGTATTCTAACTAATGGGTGACGTGATCCAACGGAGCCCCGATGCGGACGCCTCACAAGCAGTCTTGCTTGATGAAACTCGAAGTTTCAAGTCGCCTGCACCGCGCATGCGCGAGTGCCTTCCCGCCCAGCACAGGGCGCGTCTCCTCAGTTCTTACTTTTCCGCGGAGCCGAGAAGTCCGTCTTCGACTCTACGCAAAGTTTTCTTCACTTGTGCCTTCTAAGTCCGCGGTTTTGGGTTTATTTTCTCATAATCTCTGATTTTCATCGTGTTTTATTGTTTAAAAAAAAATAAAAATTTCTTCCATCCGTTCGGCCGGGCAGGCCACGTGTCACAGCCCCGCGACTTCGATCTCGCGGCGGAGCTTTTCCGGCCTATGTCCCGTCTTGCTACCGGTTTTAAAAAGTGTTCGAAGTGCCAGCGCGCGATTTCACTGATGGACCCTCATCGACGCTGTCTTCGGTGTCTCGGGCCTCAACACCTCCCAAAATCGTGTCGGCCTTGCTCAACACTTACAGCCCTTGCTTTCAAGCGTCGTTGCATCTTGTGGGAGTCGCTGTTCAGCATGGAGTCTTCGAGGGAGCTTTCATCATCGAAGGGCCCTTCACCATCGGCCTCTCCCGAGGCTCCCCAGGCTTCCACATCTTCTACTCCGAGCCTCATCAAACCTATTTCATTTGTCCCGGCTCAGTCTTCGACACAGGCTGCGGTGCCTTCCTCTGTCTCCTCAGATCAGATTGCGCAGCAGCCCATTCCCCTGGTAGTGCTCAAAATGCTCAAGGCTTCTAAGTCCAAGCACTCTCACACTGCCTCGAGGGAGCACGAAGCCCATGTAGGTGGTCCCATTGGAGACGCAGATCCATCCTTGCCGGCTTCGTTCCAGACCTTGCTTGAGAAGCAATTCATCCAGCTCTTTACCACAATGGAGCCGAAGCTTCTCTCTCAAATCCAGCCTGGGCACGCGGAGGTCTCCCGCGAGGTCGAGCCTCCTCCGGTGCCTCAGCAGTATGCACACTCTCTACAGGGAGCAGAGTCTCTGCGAGTGTCTGGTCTGGCATCAATGCATGCATCGCAAGGAGCAGAGTCTTTGCACATGCCTCCATTGGAACCGATTCACTCGATGCAAGGAGTAGATTCTTTGCAAGTGCCTCCATTGGAACCTATCCACTCGATGCAAGGGCTCGAGCCTTTGCGAGTGCCTCGAGATGCTTCCAGCCATCCTCCTCTGCTTCGATCCACCGCTTCTAGCCCCATCCACTCTCTGGGGGCCTCAGCAAAGACACACTCGCCTCGTCTATCGAGGCCTGCTTCCAGGCATAGCTTGCATCATCGATCGAGGCATTTTTCGAGGCATTCATCCAGGCATGCCTCGCCTCATCGGAAGCAGCCTTTTCTTCAGTATTCACCACCGGCTACTTCACCTCCTCCTATGCCGGAGCTCGAGGAAACGATGAGATCCTTTCCCCCACCTAGATCCCTGTCCTCATTGGATCAGGAGGCCTCGACTTCCTCAAGCCCATCTCGAGGTCCTGCTTTGGCTGACCAGCTGTCGTTCTCTTCATTTTTCCGTCAGATGGCAGCTGATTTGGATATCCAACTGGACACAGGGTCCAAATTCTGAAAGGAGTATCTCGAGACAATGCATCTCCCTCAACCTCTTGCTGAATCCCTCAAGCTGCTGGATCAGACCTTTGTCCGCTGTCTGGAGACTCCCTATTCCATCCCCGCTGTTCCGGGCAAATTGGATGCCAGGTACCGTACGATTCATCATAAGGGATTTGACGGTGCCCAGCTCTCTCATCAATCCCTGTTGGTGGAGTCTTCATTGAAGCGGTCTCACCCCTCCCAGGTATATGCCACTGTTTCACCTGGCAGGGAGGGCAAGACAATGGACAGATTTGGCAGGCGTATTTACCAGAACTCTATGATGACATCTAGAGTGCTCAACTACAATTTCCATTTTATTATATACTTTGAGTTTTTCCTGTCCGTCCTTCCTAAGTTCATGGCCTATTTGGATCTTTGGGCCCACTTTGAGTTCCAAGAAGTCCTCGCCTCATTGTCCCAACTCTGTTTGAAGCTGATGCAATCCTCGTACGATGCCTTTGAGTTATCTGCTCGGGCTACGGCTTGCTCGGTAACCATGCGAAGGCTTGCGTGGCTCCGGACAATTGATATGGACCACAATCTGCAGGATAGGCTGGCTAATGTCTCGTGTGCTGGTACTGACCTCTTCGACTAGTCCATCGAGGCGGCGACCAAGAAGCTTTCGGACCACGAGAAGTCCTTTCAATCGATTCTCCATCCGAAGCCCAAGCCAGCTCCTTCTCGTCCCTCACGCCCGCCTTTGATCTACCAGCGGCGTTTCCCACCTAAACAGGCTCCTACCATCCTTCAGCCTGTTAAGAGGCAGCATCCGCAGAAACAACAGCAAAAGCCTCAGCCACCTGCTGTCCCCAAGACTCCTCAGCCTTTTTGACTGTCTCATGGAGAGCATAACGTCCGTCGTTCTGCCCTTCCCCATTTTTCCCCCTATCGGAGGTCGTCTCCATCATTTTTACGATTGATGGACGACTATTACCACCGACCTCTGGGTCCTTTCCATCATAAGGGAAGGATACACTCTTCAGTTCCATCAAGATCCTCCGGAACATCCTCCAAGAGAGTATCCTTCCTCCTCTGCCCAAACCGCCCTTCTTCTTCAGGAAGCTCAGGCTTTGCTCCAGCTCCGGGCTGTCAAGCCAGTTCCTCTGGCTCAACAGAGCAAGGGTTTTTACTCCCGGTACTTCCTTGTTCCGAAAAAGATGGGCGATCTGCGTCCTATTCTGGATCTCAGAGTGCTCAACAAATGGTCAAAGAAAAGTTTTGCATGTTGACCCTAGCATCTCTGTGTCCCCTCCTTGAGTAGAACGACTGGTTATGCTCTCTGGATCTCATTCCCATCTATCTGGCCTCCCGTCAATACCTCAGATTTCGGGTGAGACATCTTCATCTTCAATACCGAGTGCTCCCTTTCGGTCTGGCATCGTCACCCAGAGTCTTCACCAAATGTCTGGTTGTAGTGGCCGCAGCGCTCAGGATCCATGGTCTTCAGGTGTTTCCCTACCTGGACGACTGGCTCATCAAGGATTCCACGTCTCAAGGAGTCGTCCTAGCGACCCAGCAAACTATCTGGTTCCTGCAGAGTCTGGGATTCGAAATCAACTTTCCGAAATCCCATCTCCAGCCTTCTCAGACTCTTCCATTCATCGGAGCTGTTCTGGATACTGTCCAACTCAGAGCGTTCCTTCCTCAACAACTTCTGGAAGCTCTTCTCCATCTTTGTCATTCGGTGTCTTCTCGCCTGACCATCTCTGCGAGACACATGATGGTTCTTCTGGGTCACATGGCTTCTACAGTACATGTGACTCCTTTTGCCAGACTTCACCTCAGAATTCCTCAGTGGACCCTGGCATCTCAATGGTTGCAGGTTTCCGACCCTCTGACTCGACACATCCAGGTCACTCCTGCTCTGACACAGTCTCTTCGCTGGTGGATGCTCTCTTCCAATCTATCCAGAGGCTTACTGTTTCACACGCCCCCCCCATCAGAAGGTTCTCACGACCGATTCTTCAACTTACGCTTGGGGGGCTCATCTAGATGGTCTCCGTACTCAAGGCTATTGGACCAGTATGGATCGTCAATGTCACATCAATCTCCTGGAACTCAGGGCAATTTTCAATGCTCTCAATGCTTTTCAGCATCTGCTTCACGACCGTGTAGTCCTCATTCGCACGGACAATCAAGTTGCAATGTATTATGTCAACAAACAGGGAGGCACGGGATCTGCTTCCCTCTGTCAGGAAGCTCTGAAAGTTTGGGATTGGGCAATTCGCCACAATACTTTCCTCAAAGCTGTCTACATTCAGGGGGCGGATAATGCCTTAGCAGACAACTTGAGTCGTCTTCTCCAACCTCACGAATGGACTTACCAATACTTACCAATGGAGAAAGTGTCACAGAGGTCTCGGTGGGCGACACATTGGCCTCCAGTGACCACAACATGGTATGGTTCAATATCAGGAAAGGTTTCACTAAATCTACTACACTAACCAAAGTCCTCAAATTCAAGGACACAAATTTCAAAGAAATGGGAGACTTCGTTCACCAGGCGCTACAAAGCCAAGAAGAAACCGATAACGTGGAAGACATGTGGTCGACTTTGAAAGCAACCATACAAGAAGCAACAAACCGCTATGTAAAATCAGTAAGTAAACGGCGAAGGAACAATAAGCCACAGTGGTTTACTGCGGAGATCTCAGACCTGATCAAGGAGAAGAAAAAAGCATTCATCTCTTACAAACAATCAGGGAAGCAGGACTCTAGAGCAGACTACCTGGCCAAATCAAAAGCCGTCAAAACAGCAGTCAGGGAGGCTAAATTCCTCATGGAGGAGTCTCTAGCAAAGAACATCCAGAAGGGAGATAAATCCTTCTTCAGGTATATCAGTGATAGAAGAAAAAACTCAGGCGGGATTGTACGTCTTAGGAAACCAGACGGAGACTATGTGGAAAAGGATTCGGAAAAAGCCCAACTATTAAATGAATACTTCTGCTCAGTCTTCACCCGAGAAGCGCCAGGGCTCGGCCCTCAGCTACAGACAAGGGTTGGCTCAGTTGACCCGTTTAGTAACTTTGAGTTTACGCCCAGCAGTGTCTACGGTGAGCTGTCAAAGCTCAAGGTTAACAAAGCAATGGGGCCGGACAACCTGCACCCCAGGGTGCTTAGGGAGCTGAGTGATGTCTTGGCGGAGCCACTGTCCGCGCTCTTCAACCTCTCCCTTAGTACAGGCAGCGTCCCGGTGGACTGGAGGACGGCTAACGTCATTCCACTCCACAAGAAAGGCTCAAAGATGGAGACAGCAAACTACAGACCAGTGAGTCTAACATCGATAGTGAGCAAACTAATGGAAACTCTAATCAAACACCAATTAGATAAGATCCTGGATGAGGAGAATCTACGGGATCCCCGACAACATGGATTTACTAAGGGGAGATCCTGCCAATCCAACCTGATCAGCTTCTTTGACTGGGTAACGGGGAAGCTGGATATTGGGGAGTCCCTGGACATCGTGTACCTGGACTTTAGCAAAGCATTCGATAGCGTACCACACCGCAGGTTACTGAGCAAGATGAGTTCTATAGGATTAGGTAACACATTGACGAAATGGGTTGGGAGCTGGCTTGGAGGTAGGCTCCAAAGGTGAACGGCACCCCCTCCGAAATGACGGAGGTGATTAGTGGAGTACCACAGGGCTCAGTCTTGGGCCCAATCCTATTCAACATCTTTATAAGAGACTTGGCAGAAGGGCTTCGAGGTAAAATAACATTATTCGCCGATGACGCCAAACTTAGTAATGTAGTGGGCAAATGCACAACAGACGAAGATTCAGTGCCCGACAACATGATGCACGACCTACTCCTACTGGAGCGATGGTCTAGGACATGGCAACTCAACTTCAATGCCAAAAAATGCAAAGTTATGCACCTGGGCAGCCAGAATCCATGCAAGTCTTATACCCTTAATGGCGAGATCCTAGCAAAAACGGTAGCAGAACGAGACTTGGGGGTAATCGTCAGTGAGGACATGAAGTCTGCCAATCAAGTGGAGCAGGCTTCGTCCAAGGCAAGACAAATCATGGGCTGCATACGAAGGGGTTTCGTCAGTCGTAAGGCGGAAGTCATTATGCCATTGTATAGATCCATGGTGAGGCCCCACCTGGAATACTGTGTGCAATTCTGGAGGCCGCATTATCGCAAGGATGTGCTGAGACTGGAGTCGGTGCAAAGAATGGCCACCCGGATGGTCTCAGGACTCAAGGATCTACCATACGAAAAACGGCTTGACAAATTACAGCTATACTCGCTCGAGGAGTGCAGAGAGAGGGGGGACATGATCGAGACGTTCAAGTATCTTACGGGCCGCATCGAGGCGGAGGAAGATATCTTCTTTTTCAAGGGTCCCACGACAACAAGAGGGCATCCGTTGAAAATCAGGGGCGGGAAACTACGAGGTGACACCAGGAAATTCTTTTTCACCGAAAGAGTGGTTGATCGCTGGAATAGTCTTCCACTACAGGTGATTGAGGCCAGCAGCGTGCCTGATTTTAAGGCCAAATGGGATCGGCACATGGGATCTATTCACAGGGCAAAGGTAGGGGAGGGACATTAAGATGGGCAGACTAGATGGGCCTTGGGCCCTTATCTGCCGTCTATTTCTATGACTCTCCATTCCACACCCCTTCATCACATCTTCTCTCTGTGGGGAATGCCTCAGATAGACCTCTTCGCAGCCCCCCACAACTTCAAGCTGCTTCAGTTCTGCTCCAGGATCTACACTCCTCATCGCCTCGAGGCAGATGCTTTTCTTCTGGACTGGACGAATTTCTTTCTGTATGCGTTTCCTCTCATTCAAAAGACTCTGGTCAAGCTGAAGTCCGACCATGCCACCATGATTCTGATTGCTCCTCGGTGGCCCAGGCAACCTTGGTACTCCCTTCTATTTCAACTCAGCAGCAGGGAGCCCTTCCTTCTACCAGTGTTTCCATCGCTGCTTACAAAGCATCAGGGATCTCTGCTTCATCCCAACCTGCAGTCTCTCCACCTGACAGCTTGGTTCCTCTCAACGTAATTCCTCTCCAGTTTTCGCAAGCTGTGAGGGATGTTTTGGAAGCTTCACGGAAGCCTGCTACTAGATAATGCTATCACCAAAAATGGACTAGATTTTCTACTTGGTGTTTTTCTCATCATCAGGAGCCTCAACATTCCTCCTTATCTTCAGTTTTGGACTATCTTTTGCACCTTTCTCATTCTGGCCTCAAGTCTACATCGATACGAGTCCATCTTAGTGCAATTGCTGCTTTCCATCAGCTGCTTCAAGGGAAACCTCTCTCTGCTCATCCTGTGGTTTCCAGATTCATGAAAGGACTTTTCCATGTCAATCCTCCTCTCAAACCGCCTCCAGTGGTTTGGGACTTCAATATTGTTCTTTCTCAACATATGAAACCTCCATTTGAACCTATTGATAGGGCTCACCTGAAGTATCTCACTTGGAAAGTGGTGTTTCTCATTGGCCTCACTTCTGCTCGTCAAGTTAGTGAGCTTCAAGCATTGGTTGCGGATCCACCTTTTACAGTGTTCCATCATGACAAGGTGGTTCT